>NC_090761.1:66158613-66297138 GCF_036898095.1 Palaemon carinicauda | reverse complement strand
GTTCATCGCATATTTTCGCTCTCCGGCTAAAATTATAGAAGACATATGAGTTTTCATTGAAAAAGGGCCCTATTTTTGGGGTCCGAATCGAGTAAGGGCCGGGGTCAGAGTTAATGTCCCAAAATTTTCGGTGTCAGATTTTGTGTTAGACTACAGCATAGAGTCGTTTTATGGGTATAAATGTGGTCATCGCATATTTTCTCTCTCCGGCTAAAATTATAGAAGATATATGAGTTTTTATTGAAAAAGGGCCGTATTTTTGGGGTCCGAATTGAGTAAGGGCCTAGGTCAGACTTAATGTCCCAAAATTTTCGGTGTCAGATTTTGTGTTAGACTACAGCATAGAGTCGTTTTCTGGGTATAAATGTGGTCATCGCATATTTTCTCTCTCCGGCTAAAATTATAGAAGATATATGAGTTTTTATTGAAAAAGGGCCCTATTTTTGGGGTCTGAATCGAGTAAGGGCCGGGGTCAGAGATAATGTCCCAAAATTTTCGGTGTCAGATTTTGTGTTAGACTACAGCATAGAGTCGTTTCATGGGTATAAATGTGGTCATCATATATTTTCGCTCTCCGGCTAAAATTATAAAAGATATATGAGTTTTTATTGAACAAGGGATCTATTTTTGGGGTCCGAATCGAGTAAGGGCCGGGGTCAGAGAAAATGTCCCAAAATTTTCGGTGTCAAATTTTGTGTTAGACTACAGCAGAGAGTCGTTTTATGGGTATAAATGTGGTCATCGCATATTTTCTCTCTCCGGCTAAAATTATAGAATATATATGAGTTGTTATTGAAAAAGGGTCCTATTTTTGGGGTCTGAATCGAGTAAAGGCTGGGGTCAGAGATGTCCCAAAATTTTCGGTGTCAGATTTTTTGTTACACTACAGCATAGAGTCGTTTTATGGGTATAAATGTGGTCATTGCATATTTTCGCTCTCCGGCTAAAATTATAGAAGATATATGAGTTTTTATTGAAAAAGGGCCCTATTTTGGGGTTCGAATCGAGTAAGGGCCGGGGTCAGAGATAATGTCCCAAAATTTTCGGTGTCAGATCTTGTGTTAGACTACAGCACAATGTCGTTTTATTATTATTATTATTATTATTATTACTTACTAAGCCACAACCCTAGTTGGAAAAGCAGTATGCTATAAGCCCAGGGGCTCCAACAGGGAAAATAGCTCAGTGCGGAAAGGAAAAAAGGAAAATAAAATATTCTAAGAAGAGTAACAACAATAAATATCTCCTATCAAAACTATAAAAACTTCAACAAAACAAGAGGAAGAGAAATAAGATAGGAGAGTGTGCTCGAGTGTACCCTCAAGCAAGAGAACTCTAACCCAAGACAGTGAAAGGCCATGGTACAGAGGCTATGGCACTACCCAAGACTAGAGAACAGTGGTTTGATTTTGGAGTGTCCTTCTCCTAGAAGAGCTGCTTACCATAGCTAAAGAGTCTCTTCTACCCTTACCAAGAGGAAAGTGGCACTGAACAATTACAGTGCAGTAACCCCTTGGGTGATGAAGAATTGTTTGGTAATCTGTGTTGTCAGGTGTATGAGGATAGAGGAGAATATGTAAAGAATATGCCAGACTATTCAGTGTGTATGTAGGCAAAGGGAAAATGAACCGTAACCAGAGAGGAGGATCCAATGTAGTACTGTCTGGCCAGTCAAAAGACCCCATAACTCTCTAGCGGTAGTATCTCAACGGGTGGCTGGTGCCCTGACCAACCTACTACCTACTATGGGTATAAATGTGGTCATCGCATATTTTTGCTCTCCGGCTAAAATTATAGAAGATATATGAGTTTTTTTTTTGAAAAAGGGCCCTATTTTGGGGGTCCGAATCGAGTAAGGGCCGGGGTCAGAGATAAGGTCCCAAAATTTTCGGTGTCAGATTTTGTGTTAGACTACAGCATAGAGTCGTTTTATGGGTATAAATGTGTTCATCGCATATTTTCGCTCTCCGGCCAAAATTATAAGAAAATATATGAGTTTTTATTGAAAAAGGGCCCTATTTTTGGGGTCCGAATCGAATAAGGGCCGGGGTTAGAGATAATGTCCCAAAATTTTCGGTGTCAAATTTTGTGTTAAACTACAGCATAGAGTCGTTTTATGGGTATAAATGTGGTCATCGCATATTTTCGCACTCCGGCTAAAATTATAGAAGATATATGAGTTTTTATTGAAAAAGGGCCCTATTTTTGGGGTCCGAATCGAGTAAGGGCCGGGGCCAGAGATAATGTCCCAAAATTTTCGGTGTCAGATTTTGTATTAGACTACAGCATAGTCGTTTTATGGGTATAAATGTGGTCATCTCATATTTTTGCTCTCCGGCTAAAATTATAGAAGATATACGAGTTTTTATTGAAAAAGGGCCCTATTTTTGGGGTCCGAATCGAGTAAAGGCCGGGGTCAGAGATATTGTCCCAAAATTTTCGGTGTCAGATTTTGTGTTAGACTACAACGTAATGTCGTTTTATGGGAATAAATGTGATCATCGCATATTTTCGCTCTCCGGCTAAAATTAGAAGAAGATATATGAGGTTTTATTGAAAAAGGGCCCTATTTTTGGGGTCCGAATCGAGTAAGGGCCGGGGTCAGAGTTAATGTCCCAGAATTTTCGGTGTCAGATTTTGTGTTAGACTACAGCATAGAGTTGTTTCATGGGTATAAATGTGGTCATCGTATATTTTCGCTCTCCGGCTAAAATTATAGAAGATATATGAGTTTTTATTGAACAAGGGATCTATTTTTGGGGTCCGAATCGAGTAAGGGCCGGGGTCAGAGATAATGTCCCAAAATTTTCGGTGTCATATTTTTGTTAGACTACAGCATAGAGTCGTTTCATGGGTATAAATGGGGTCATCACATATTTTCGCTCTCAGGCTAAAATTATAGAAGATATATGAGTTTTTATTGAAAAAGGGCCCTCTTTTTGGGGTCCGAATCGAGTAAGGGCCAGGGTCAGAGATAATGTCCCAAAATTTTGGGCCGGGGTTAGAGATAATGTCCCAAAATTTTCGGTGTCAGATTTTGTGTTAGACTACAGCATAGAGTCGTTTTATGGGTATAAATGTGGTCATCGCATATTTTCGCTCTCTGGCTAAAATTATAGAAGATATATGAGTTTTTATTGAAAAATGGCCCTATTTTTCGGGTCCGAATCGAGTAAGGGCCGGGGTCAGAGATAATGTCCCAAAATTTTCGGTGTCATATTTTGTGTTAGACTACAGCATAGAGTTGTTTCATGGGTATAAATGTGGTCATCACATATTTTCGCTCTCCGGCTAAAATTATAGAAGATATATGAGTTTTTATTGAAAAAGGGCCCTATTTTTGGGGTCCGAATCGAGTAAGGGCCAGGGTTAGAGATAATGTCCCAAAATTTTCGGGCCGGGGTTAGAGATAATGTACCAAAATTTTCGGTGTCAGATTTTGTGTTAGACTACAGCATAGAGTTGTTTTATGGGTATAAATGTGGTCATCGCATATTTTTGCTCTCCGGCTAAAATTATAAAAGATATATGAGTTTTTATTGAAAAAGCGATCTATTTTTGCGGTCCGAATCGAGTAAGAGATAATGTCCCAAAATTTTCGGTGTCAGATTTTGAGTTAGACTAGAGCATAGAGTCGTTTTATGGGTATAAATGTGGTCATCGCATATTTTCTCTCTCCGGCTAAAATTATAGAAGATATATGAATTTTTATTAAAAAAGGGACCTATTTTTGGGGTCTGAATCGAGTAAGGGCCGGGGTCAGAGATAATGTCCCAAAATTTTCGGTGTCAGATTTTGTGTTAGACTAGAGCATAGAGTCGTTTTATGGGTATAAATGTGGTCATTGCATATTTTCGCTCTCTGGCTATAATTATAGAAGATATATGAGTTTTTATTGAAAAAGGGCCCTATTTTTGGGGTTCGAATCGAGTAAGGGCCGGGGTCAGATATAATGTCCCAAAATTTTCGGTGTCAGATTTTGTGTTAGACTACAGCATAGAGTCGTTTTATGGGTATAAATGTGGTCATTGCATATTTTTGCTCTCCGGCTAAAATTATAGAAGATATATGAGTTTTTATTGAAAAGGGGCCCTATTTTTAGGGGTCCGAATTGAGTAAGGGCCGGGGTCAGAGATAATGTCCCAAAATTTTCGGTGTCAGATTTTGTTTTAGACTACAGCATAGAGTCGATTTATGGGTATAAATGTGGTCATCGCATATTTTCGCTCTGCAGCTAAAATTATAGAAGATATATGAGTTTTTATTGAAAAAGGGCCCTATTTTTGGGGTCCGAATTGAGTAAGGGAGAGGGTCAAAGTTAATGTCCCAAAATTTTCGGTGTCAGATTTTGTGTTAGACTACAGCATAGAGTCGTTTTATGGGTATAAATGTGGTCATCGCATATTTTCGCTCTCCGGCTAAAATTATAGAAGATATATAAGTTTTATTGAAAAATAGCCCTATTTTGGGGGTCCGAATCGAGTAGGGGCCGGGGTAAAAGTTAATGTCCCAAAATTTTCGGTGTCAGATTTTGTGTTAGACTACAGCATAGAGTCGTTTTATGGGTATAAATGTGGTCATCGCATATTTTCGCTCTCCGGCTAAAATTATAGAAGATATATGAGTTTTATTGAAAAAGAGCCTTATTTTGGGGGTCCGAATCGAGTAGGGGCCGGGGTCAGAGATAATGTCCCAAAATTTTCGGTGTCAGATTTTGTGTTAGACTAGAGCATAGTCGATTTATGGGTATAAATGTGGTCATCGCATATTTTCGCTCTCCGGCAAAAATTATAGAAGATATATGAGTTTTTATTGAAAAAGGGATCTATTTTTGGGGTCCAAATCGAGTAAGGGCCGGGGTCAGAGATAATGTCCCAAAATTTTCGGTGTCATATTTTGGATTACACTACAGCATAAAGTCGTTTTATGGGTATAAATGTGGTCATTGCATATTTTCACTCTCCCTTCTAAAATTATAGAAGATATATGAGTTTTCATTGAAAAAGGGCTCTATTTTTGGGGTCAATCGCGTAAGGGCCGGGGTCAGAGATAATGTCCCAAAATTTTCTGTGTCAGATTTTGTTTTAAACTACAGCATAAAGTTGTTTCATGGGTATAAATGTGGTCATCGCATATTTCCGCTCTCCAGCTAAAATTATAGAAGATATATGAGTTTCTATTGAAAAAGGGATCTATTTTTGGGGTCCGAATCGACCGGGGTCAGAGATAATGTCCCAAAATTTTCGGTGTCAAATTTTGTGTTAGACTACAGCATAGAGTCGTTTTAAGGATATAAATGTGGTCATCGCATATTTTCGCTCTCCGGCTAAAATTATAGAAGAGTTTTTATTGGAAAACGGCCCTATTTTTTTGGGTCCGAATCGAGTAAGGGCCGAGGTCAGAGATAATGTCCCAAAATTTTTGGTGTCAGATTTTGTGTTAGACTACAGCATAGAGTTGTTTCATGGGTATAAATGTGGTCATCGCATATTTTCGCTCTCCAGCTAAAATTATAGAAGATATAAGAGTTTTTATTGAAAAAGGGCCCTATTTTTGCGGTCCGAATCGAGTCAGAGATGATGTCCCAAAATTTTTGGTGTCAGATTTTGAGTTAGACTACAGCATAGAGTCGTTTTATGGGTATAAATGTGGTCATCGCATATATTCTCTCTCCGGCTAAAATTACAGATGATATATGAGTTTTTATTGAAAAAGGGCCCTATTTTTGGGGTCCGAATCGAGTAAGGGCCGGGGTCAGAGATAATGTCCCAAAATTTTCGGTGTCAGATTTTGAGTTAGACTACAGCATAGAGTCGTTTTATGGGTATAAATGTGGTCATCGCATATTTTCGCTCTCCGGCTGAAATTATAGAAGATATATGAGTTTTTATTGAAAAAGGGCCCTATTTTTGAGGTCCGAATCGAGTAAGGGTCAGAGATAATGTCCCAAAATTTTCGGTGTCAGATTTTGTGTTAGACTACAGCATAGAGTCGTTTTATGGGTATAAATGTGGTCATCTTATATTTTCGCTCTCCGGCTAAAATCATAAAAGATATATGAGTTTTTATTGAAAAAGCGCCCTATTTTTGCGGTCCGAATCGAGTAAGGGCCGGGGTCAGAGATAATGTCCCAAAATTTTCGGTGTCAGATTTTGAGTTAGACTAGAGCATAGAGTCGTTTTATGGGTATAAATGTGGTCATCGCATATTTTCTCTCTCCGGCTAAAATTATAGAAGATATATGAATTTTTATTGAAAAAGGGCCCTATTTTTGGGGTCTGAATCGAGTAAGGGCCGGGGTCAGAGATAATGTCCCAAAATTATCGGTGTCAGATTTTGTGTTAGACTAGAGCATAGAGTCGTTTTATGGGTATAAATGTGGTCATCGCATATTTTCGCTCTCCGCTAAAATTATAAGAAGATATATAAGTTTTTATTGAAAAAGGGCCCTATTTTTGGGGTCCGAATCGAATAAGGGCCGGGGTCAGAAATAATATCCCAAAATTTTCGGTGTCAGATTTTGTGTTAGACTACAGCATAGAGTCGTTTTATGGGAATAAATGTGGTCAAACATATTTTCGCACACCGGCTAAAATTATAGAAGATATATGAGTTTTTATTGAAAAAGGGCCCTATTTTTAGGGGTCCGAATCGAGTAAGGGCCGAGGTCAGAGATAATGTCCCAAAATTTTCGGTGTCAGATTTTGTGTTAGACTACAGCATAGAGTCGATTTATGGGTATAAATGTGGTCATCGCATATTTTCGCTCTCCGGCTAAAATTATTGAAGATATATGAGTTTTTATTGAAAAAGGGCCCTATTTTTGGGGTCTGAATCGAGTAAGGGCCGGGGTCAAAGTTAATGTCCCAAAATTTTCGGTGTCAGATTTTGTGTTAGACTACAGCATAGAGTCGTTTCATGGGTATAAATGTGGTCATCGCATATTTTCGCTCTCCGGCTAAAATTATAGAGGATATATGAGTTTTATTGAAAAAGAGCCCTATTTTGGGGGTCCGAATCGAGTAGGGGCTGGGGTCAAAGTTAATGTCCCAAAATTTTCGGTGTCAGATTTTGTGTTAGACTACAGCATAGAGTCGTTTTATGGGTATAAATGTGGTCATCGCATATTTTCACTCTCCGGCTATAATTATAGAAGATATATGAGTTTTTTTGAAAAAGAGCCCTATTTTGGGGGTCCGAATCGAATAGGGGCCGGGGTCAGAGATAATGTCCCAAAATTTTCGGTGTCAGATTTTGTGTTAGACTACAGCAAAAAGTCGTTTTATGGGTATAAATGTGGTCATCGCATATTTTCGCTCTACGGCTAAAATTATAGAAAATATATGAGTTTTATTGAAAAAGGGCCCTATTTTTGGGGTCTGAATCGAGTAAGGGCCGGGGTCAGAGATAATATCCCAAAATTTTCTGTGTCAAATTTTGTGTTAGACTAGAGCATAGTCGTTTTATGGGTAAAAATGTGGTCATCGCATATTTTCGCTCTCCGGCAAAAATTATAGATTATATATGAGTTTTTATTGAAAAAGGGATCTATTTTTGGGGTCCAAATCGAGTAAGGGCCGGGGTCAGAGATAATGTCCCAAAATTTTCGGTGTCAGATTTTGTGTTACACTACAGCATAAAGTCGTTTTATGGGTATAAATGTGGTCATCGCATATTTTCACTCTCCCTTCTAAAATCATAGAAGATATATGAGTTTTCATTGAAAAAGGGCCCTATTTTTGGGGTCAATCGCGTAAGGGCCGGGGTCAGAGATAATGTCCCAAAATTTTCTGTGTCATATTTTGTTTTAAACTACAGCATAAAGTTGTTTCATGGGTATAAATGTGGTCATCGCATATTTCCGCTCTCCGGCTAAAATTATAGAAGATATATGAGTTTCTATTGTAAATGGGATCTATTTTTGGGGTCCGAATCGACCGGGGTCAGAGATAATGTCCCAAAATTTTCGGTGTCAAATTTTGTGTTAGAATACAGCATAGAGTCGTTTTAAGGATATAAATGTGGTCATCGCATATTTTCGCTCTCCGGCTAAAATTATAGATGATATATGAGTTTTTATTGAAAAAGGCCCTATTTTTTGGGTCCGAATCGAGTAATGGCCGAGGTCAGAGATAATGTCCCAAAATTTTTGGTGTCAGATTTTGTGTTAGACTACAGCATAGAGTTATTTCATGGGTATAAATGTGGTCATCACATATTTTTGCTCTCCGGCTAAAATTATAGAAGATATACGAGTTTTTATTGAAAAAGGGCCCTAGTTATGGGGTCCGAATCGAGTAAGGGCCGGGGTTAGAGATAATGTCCAAAAATTTTCGGTGTCAGATTTTGTGTTAGACTACAGCATAGAGTCGTTTTATGGGTATAAATGTGGTCATCGCATATTTTCGCTCTCCGGCTAAAATTATAGAAGATATATGAGTTTTTATTGAAAAAGGGCCCTATTTTTGGGGTCCGAATCTAGTAAGAGCCGGGGTCAGAGATAATGTCCCAAAATATTCGGTGTCAGATTTTGTGTTAGACTACAGCATAGAGTCGTTTTATGGGTATAAATGTGGTCATCGCATATTTTCGCTCTCCAGCTAAAACTATAAAAGATATATGAGTTTTTATTGAAAAAGGGCCCTATTTTTGCGGTCCGAATCGAGTAAGGGCCGGGGTCATAGATAATGTCCCAAAATTTTCGGTGTCAGATTTTGAGGTAGACTACAGCAGAGTCGTTTTATGGGTATAAATTTGGTCATCGCATATTTTCTCTCTCCGGCTAAAATTACAGAAGATATATGAGTTTTTATTAAAAAAGGGCCCTATTTTTGGGGTCCGAATCGAGTAAGGGCCGGGGTCAGAGATAATGTCCCAGAATTTTTGGTGTCAGATTTTGAGTTAGACTACATCATAGAGTCGTTTTATTGGTATAAATATGGTCATCGCATATTTTCGCTCTCCGGCTGAAATTATAGAAGATATATGAGTTTTTATTGAAAAGGGGCCCTATTTTTGGGGTCCGAATCGAGTAAGGGCCGGGGTCAGAGATAATGTCCCAAAATTTTCGGTGTCAGATTTTGTGTTAGACTACAGCATAATGTCGTTTTATGGGTATAAATGTGGTCATCGCATATTTTTCCTCTTCGGCTAAAATTATAGAAGATATATGAGTTTTTATTGAAAAAGGGCCCTATTCTGGGAGTCCGAATCGGGTAAGGGCCGGGGTCAGAGATATTGTCCCAAAATTTTCGGTGTCAGATTTTGTGTTAGACTACAGCATAGAGTCGTTTTATGGGTATAAATGTGGTCATCGTATATTTTCGCTCTCCGGCTAAAATTATAGAAGATATTTGAGTTTTTATTGAAAAACAACACTATTTTTGGGGTCCGAATCGAGTAAGGGCCGGGGTCAGAGATAATGTCCCAAAATTTTCGGTGTCAGATTTTGAGTTAGACTACAGCATAAAGTCGTTTTATGGGTATAAATGTGGTCATCGCATATTTTCGCTCTCCGCTAAAATTATAAGAAGATATATAAGTTTTTATTGAAAAAGGGCCCTATTTTTGGGGTCCGAATCGAATAAGGGCCGGGGTCAGAAATAATATCCCAAAATTTTCGGTGTCAAATTTTGTGTTAGACTACAGCATAGAGTCGTTTTATGGGAATAAATGTGGTTATAGCATATTTTCGCACACCGGCTAAAATTATAGAAGATATATGAGTTTTTATTGAAAAAGGGCCCTATTTTTGGGGTCCGAATCGAGTAAGGGCCGGGGTCAGAGATAATGTCCCAAAATTTTCGGTGTCAGATTTTGTGTTAGACTACAGCATAGTCGTTTTATGGGTAAAAATGTGGTCATCGCATATTTTTGCTCTCCGGCTAAAATTATAGGGGATATATGAGTTTTTATTGAAAAGGTGCCCTATTTTTGGGGTCCGAATCGAGTGAAGGCCGGGGTCAGAGATAATGTGCCAAAATTTATGGTGTCAGATTTTGTGTTAAGACTACAGCATAGATTCGTTTTATGGGTATAAATGTGGTCATCGCATATTTTCACTCTCCGGCTAAAATTATAGAAGACATATGAGTTTTTATTGAAAAACGGCCCTATTTTTGGGGTCCGAATCGAGTAAGGGCCGGGGTCAGAGATATTGTCCCAAAATTTTTGGTGTCAGATTTTGTGTTAAACTACAGCATAAAGTCGTTTTATGGGTATAAATGTGGTCATCGCATATTTTCACTCTCCGGCTAAAATTATAGAAGATATATGAGTTTTTATTGAAAAAGGGCCCTGTTTTTGGGGTCTGAATCAAGTAAGGGCCGGGGTCAGAGATAATGTCCCAGAATTTTTGGTGTCAGATTTTGTGTTAGACTACAGCATAGTCGTTTTATGGGTATAAATGTGGTCATCGCATATTTTTGCTCTCCGGCTAAAATTATAGAAGATATATGAGTTTTTATTGAAAAAGGGATCTATTTTTGGGGTCCGAATCGAGTAAGGGCCGGGGTCAGAGATAATGTCTCAAAATTTTTGGTGTCAAATTTTGTGTTAGACTACAGCATAGAGTCGTTTCATGGGAATAAATGTGGTCATCGCATATTTTCGCTCTCCAGCTAAAATTATAAAAGATATAAGAGTTTTTATTGAAAAAGGGCCCTATTTTTGGGGTCCGAATCGAGTAAGGGCCGAGATAATGTCCCAAAATTTTCGGTGTCAGATTTTGTGTTAGACTACAGCATAGAGTCGTTTCATGGGTATGAATGTGGTCATCACATACTTTCGCTCTCCGGCTAAAATTATAGATATATGAGTTTTTATTGAAAAGGGGCCCTAGTTATGGGGTCCGAATCGAGTAAGGGCCGGGGTTAGAGATAATGTCCAGAAATTTTCGGTGTCATATTTTGTGTTAGACTACAGCATAGAGTTGTTTTATGGGTATAAATTTGGTCATCGCATATTTTCTCTCTCCGGCTAAAATTATAGAAGATATATGAGTTTTTATTGAAAAAGGGCCCTATTTTTGGGGTCCGAATCGAGTAAGGGCCGGGGTCAGAGATAATGTCCCAAAATTTTCGGTGTCAGATTTTGTGTTAGACTACAGCATAGAGTCGTTTTATGGGTATAAATGTGGTCATCACATATTTTCTCTCCCCGGCTAAAATTATAGAAGATATATGAGTTTTTATTGAAAAAGGTCCCTATTATTGGGGTCCGAATCGAGTAAGGGCCGGGGTCAGAGAATATGTCTCAAAATTTTCGGTGTCAGATTTTGTGTTAGACTACAGCATAGAGTCGTTTTATGGGTATAAATGTGGTCATCGCATATTTTCTCTCTCGGGCTAAAATTATAGAAGATATATGAGTTTTTATTGAATAAGGGCCCTATTTTTGGGGTCCGAATCGAGTAAGGGCCGGGGTCAGAGATAATGTCCCAAAATTTTCGGTGTCAGATTTTGAGTTAGACTACAGCATAGAGTCGTTTTATGGGTATAAATGTGGTCATCGAATATTTTCGCTCTCCGGCTAAAATTATAGAAGATATATGAGTTTTTATTGAAAAAGGGCCCTATTTTTGGGGTCCGAATCGAGTAAGGGCCGGGGTCAGAGATAATGTCCCAAAATTTTCGGTGTCAGATTTTGTTAGACTACAGCATAGAGTCGTTTTATGGGTATAAAAGTGGTCATCGCATATTTTTGCTCTCTGGCTAAAATTATAGAAGATATGTGAGTTTTTATTGAAGGGCCCTATTTTTGGGGTCCGAATCGAGTAAGGGCGGGGCAGAGTAAGCTTGTGTGTGAAGGAAGAAGTGTGACCATCCTAGGCAGTTGACCTGGATTTCCAGAAGGAACTCTGGGTTAGGACGTTCCCAACACCACCTCGTCAGGGTATGGGGGACGCGACAGTATTGACTTAATACTCGGAACACAAGGAAGCATGGTTTACCTACAGATGTTCGAGGTCAGCTATGCAGAGACCAAGATGCTGCCTCCGCGTAGAGGGGATGATGAAGAAAGAAATAAGGGCCAGACATACTTCTTTCGTTCATGCAGACTAAAACCTGATAAAAATGCCCTCAACCTTCTGCTACCTGTCCAAAAAGGAGCCCGAGGTTAGACCAGCTGTTGTGTTGCCATCACAGAGCAATAGAAAACGTATCAAAACTCCTGTGGGTCACGCCCTGCAGGAAGCGGGCTGTGAAGGTCATTAGACGCTTCCAGACTCCAGCTTCCAGCACCCGCGTCACAGAGTAGTATTACTCGAAGGCGAGGGACGTTGCGATGTATCCAACATCGTGCTGTAGGGCGACGTGACGGGGGAGGGTCTGGAGACAGGTCGAGATGAATGTCCTCGAGTCCGGGCTGAAGAGGTATACTGGTGACTCTCCCTCGTGTCCTCCTTGTGCTCCCAAATCGGCTGCAACTGAGGACAAACTGCAGCTGTTCCCAAAGCTAACCTCTCGATTCCTTTACTGGCAAGAAAGAGAAGGTCTTGGGACATCAGATACAGAATGGAGACTCGAAACCTTGAAGGAATTGGACCGAAGGGCCGGGACCCTCAGATTCTGAGTCTAGCCAACAACTCAGGAGCGAACCTGAATGTTGTCTTCCCCTCTTCCTTAGAAAGGGCGGAGTCGTACGAGACCAAGAAGATTGCTTACACACTGGCCGTGACCAGAGTGAGCAGGAGACCCAAAGCGGAATACAATCCGAGGCCTGTCGTAAAGGGTCTTGAGAAGATCTCTTAAAGGACTAAAAAGTCCGAGCCATGCTCCAGGTTGGAGGTCTTCCTCCGACTAGGGCAGGGACGATCGTAGCTTCGCATGAGCGAGGAAAGATCCAGCGGGCAGGAAAAAGTTATTCTTTTAAGCCCGAAGGTCAGGGAAAGGCTGAGCGACAGGCTTCATTGCCGAGAGCGGAAAAGAGTTTCCTTCCGCCGAAAGGCAATAAGACCGTTATTGCTGGAGAAGAGGCCTCAAGGGAAGAGGTATATCTCCCACGGCACCAACCACCGAAGACTCTTCACTTTGCCTGGAAGACCCCTGCGGATGACTATCACAGATGACGCGACCTCCGTACCGCGACTGTAGCGGGTTGTCTCTTCTTGA
This sequence comes from Palaemon carinicauda, assembly GCF_036898095.1. Classification (NCBI taxonomy): domain Eukaryota; kingdom Metazoa; phylum Arthropoda; class Malacostraca; order Decapoda; family Palaemonidae; genus Palaemon; species Palaemon carinicauda. The sequence goes on along the minus strand of NC_090761.1, from coordinate 66,284,026 downwards.
GGAGGAGGCGTAGTGTCTCCAGGCATGAAGCCGAAGCGACGCCCCGGTTCGGGAGAGATGTTGCAGTGTGGTTGTTCGAGTAGTCTGCGCCGTGGGAGAAGCTCTCCCAGGAGTTCCGTCAGGGGAAGCAGAGGGTCCAGAAATCGTTCTGCGCATAGTCCCAGTGGAGCTCTCCCATTAAAAGGTTGACAGACAACCTGGTCTTGTTGAGACCCATTGTCCACAGACAAAAAGGAGGGAAGACGCAGGTGTCGAAGTTGTCCCACCATCACCGGAATGCATCTTGCCAGAGTCTCGGGGTCTGAGACTGGGGGGAAGAACAGCGGAAGCTTGAGGTTCCATGCTGTCGCGATCAGGTCCCCCAGACCAGGACTTGCTGGTTACTCAAGGTCACAGACTCCCAGGTACACTCTCTCTACGAGGCTCTGATCGGATAGTCGGAGAGAACATTCCTCTGCCTGGAATGAGAGAGCCGATGGTGGTATTGAGAGTATCTCAATCATCCCAGTAACTCTACTGCAAGATGTGAAGGTGTGAAAATGCGTCCGCTGCTGGTTAGAACACGCCAGAATCATGAAGTCGACGCGCACGGAGCGACTCGGCAGGAGCTGTAGGATCTGTAGAAGGACCAGACTACGGGCCCTAAGTCTGCCTGAATGATGGAGAGGTATCCTTCAGGTCCTGACCATAGGCCTGGACCGGAACATGCCCCCACCCCCCCACCCCCCTTTCCTTTGACGAGTCCGAGAACAGCATCAAGAATGTGGGGAAAGGACAAGAATATCCACTACCATCAAGAGGTTCCATAGGTCAACACCCATTGCAGGTCTAATAGTTCCGCTGGTCCCATAGGGGCCAGGAAGTCCGGTTAAAGGTTGCCTGAAACCACCGGAACTTGGACCGCCCCACATGGAACTTATCCTGAGGCGACCGTTCGGACTATAGACGGGTCAATGAGGAAAGGAGAACTAGGAAACGTTCCAAGGTAGGGCTGAAAGCTCTGCTTGACTGAAAACAGGTACTGCGACTCTCCTCAGTCTCTCCACAGTCAACCGAAAGGAAGGCTCGGAGGATGTGGCAACAGAATCTGGCGTCCCCAGGTGGTCACCCATCCAAGTACAGACCAGAACCGACGTTGCTTAACCTCGCTGGACGGACGAGAAGCGGGGTTTCCAACGTGGTAAGGCCGTTGACTCAATATCATGGCCAGATACTCCAGATGTTGAGGCAGAAGAAGAGAAGGCTCCAAGCAAAATACCATGAACCCACACTCGTGGTAAGCATCCGAAGCTTGTCCCGGCGCTGAAGAAGGTCGAACCCGAGCCTACCGGAGTTGACCAGCCCTCCAAACAGCAGAGGAGGCGGAAGCCTGCACCTGAGCGGCCATGAGGAAAGCAGGGAGAGTTCTCTGGGGGAAAAAAACCTGCTATGCCACGGCGGGATAGCCACACTGCATCATAAGCAGGAATACTTGCAGTCTAGGCTGAATTCGACGAGCTCCCTGGAAGATGGATGGAATGGAAACTGAAAGTACCCGTCCTTCCGATCCAGGGTTTAAGGAGTCCTGTCGCCTCGTTACCAGTCTGATCGATTCTGCTGTTCTACGCTGGCCGAAGTTTATTCGACAAACTTGATCAGGGCTGAGAGGTCGACTACGGAACTCCCCTCTCAGATCCTTCCTTACAGGAAAGGATCGAATGAAGAGGCCGGGGGTAAAGCCGTCGATGATCCTATGGAGGACCTTCGCCTAAGGTATGGATCATTCTGCCCAAATGGGGCAACTCTTGCTGACGCTATGGCATAGAGGTTCAGAGACACTGAATTCACTGACAGAGACGGCAGGTGCGATATCCTTGGCTGATCACAGAGATCGTGTGGGAATAGGCATCGGGAAGCTGTCATCCAGATGAGTAACCTTAAGCATCCTCCCAGCAAGAAACCTGCAATCCTAGAGTTCGTGAACTCTGCCGCTCCTTTTAGGACCATGCCCCCCCGGGGGAGCCTCCCGTGCCATCTGTTCCTGACAGGAGGAAACTGCAATTGGACACCTTGTCTCAGTTGTCATAGCCGATAACTTAGGCCGACGTGGTTGAAAGAAAAAGGCGCTGGAGCCCTGCAGAGTCTGGAAGAAAGCGCCTTGGATGAGTGAAAACGGAAGTCGATTTCCTCCGCACAGCCACTGTCTAAGTCTCTGTCCTTGGGCACAAACAAACTCTTCTCAAGGATGGAAGGGTGTCTGAGGTTGTCGACCTCCACAGATGAGACACCCGAAGGAAGCCCTCAGTCAGCGCGTCCAGATGGTACACCATCGAGCTTGTCCGCAAGTTAGATACTTAACGACGAAAGGCCATGGTGCCTGAGCCCGAGAGGAGGAAAGTACCCATGATCTTCCTGTAGCTTCCGTGACCCAAACCTCGGGCCGTAACCGAGGAGGGAAAGGACATGGTAAGCCCCCAGAGCAAGGAGTAAGCAGTCACCCCTTGGCCGATGGAGAAATCTCGAACGGAAAGCCCCCCACCAAAAATCCTTCCAGGGAATGACGGGTTAGGGCTAACCCAGGTTCTGGAAAGAGGAGTGTTGCTCAGACATCCCTGAATTTTCTTCCTATTCTTGCAAGTGCCATACTCTGCGTTTACGGGGTGAGGCCGTGTTCTGGAAATACGCTCCAGAAGAACTCGCCAGGCTGGCCATGCTGCGAAAACCCCAATGGGAATCGTGGTCGCAATCGCCCTGGAGCTCGCGCGATGGTAAATCAAAGATTTGCACGTGGGCGAACGTGGAAGCGCCCATGCGCGGTCACGCAGGAACGCAAACGAAGGTGAGCGAAGGAGCGCAGCAGGAGGGCGAGCATGGTAGGAAGGGCGTGCTGGTGGTCGGCGAGCAATAACCCATAGACGAGCAATGGAAACTGCAAGAATTAAGCCGACGTTCGTGCGACGAAACACCGTCGGTTCGCGCGACGGAACACCGTCGGTTCGCGCGACGGAACACCGTCGGTTCGCGCGACGGAACACCGTCGGTTCGCGCGACGGAACACCGTCGGTTCGCGCGACGGAACACCGTCGGTTCGCGCGACGGAACACCGTCGGTTCGCGCGACGGAACACCGTCGGTTCGCGCGACGGAACACCGTCGGTTCGCGCGACGGAACACCGTCGGTTCGCGCGACGGAACACCGTCGGTTCGCGCGACGGAACACCGTCGGTTCGCGCGACGGAACACCGTCGGTTCGCGCGACGGAACACCGTCGGTTCGCGCGACGGAACACCGTCGGTTCGCGCGACGGAACACCGTCGGTTCCCGCGACGGAACACCGTCGGTTCGCGCGACGGAACACCGTCGGTTCGCGCGACGGAACACCGTCGGTTCCCGCGACGGAACACTGTCGGTTCCCGCGACGGAACACCGTCGGTTCGCGCGCGGGCGTACATTGGAGAGCATGTGCGCGGACGCGCATGAGCGTAGACGTGCAGACACGTGGGCGTGTGGGCACGCAGGCGAGGGGTCGCGCGGGGCGAGCGGTCGCGCTGGCGAGCGGTCGCGAGGGTGGGCAGGTGAATGAGCGCGAGTCCGAGACGGCGAACGCAAGCGTTAGCGCGATAGCGAGGAAACGCGCTGCCGCATGGGCGAGGAAGACCGCTGGCGATGTGGATCAACAGGTGATCGGTGGTGAGCTGGTGAGCGCTGACGCGCAGGTTGGCGATGGCGCGTTGTGGCATGTCGACGGAGCAGCATGCGCAGGTGAGCGATCACGCGATGGCGAGCAGCACGTGGAGGTGGGCGATCGCGCGATGGCGAGCAGTATGCGCAGGTGAGCGATCGCGCGATGGCGAGCAGCATGCGCAGGTGAGCGATCGCGCGATGGCGAGCAGCATGCGCAGGTGAGCGATCGCGCGATGGCGAGCAGCTTGCGCAGGTGGGCGATGGCGAGCAGCATGCGCAGGTGGGCGATGGCGAGCAGCATGCGCAGGTGGGCGATGGCGAGCAGCATGCGCAGGTGGGTGATCGCGCGATGACGAGCAGCATGCGCAGGTGGGCAATCGCGGGATGGCGAGCAGCATGCGCAGGTGGGCGATCGCGCGATGGCGAGCAGCATGCGCAGGTGGGCGATCGCGCGATGGCGAGCTAGTAGCTGGCGAACCAAGTTCCTTCAGAAGCATTGGAGAACGTTGGCGCGCCGGCTGTAACACACGCGGGCGATCCGGAGATCGCCGAGAGACAGGTGATCGCTGACGTGTAGAACGCTGTTGAATAGGCGATACTAAAATCGCCTGTGCGCGCTGGCGAGCAGGTGAACGCTGGCGAGCTGATAATCGCTGACGAGCAGAAGGCAACGCGTGGAAGCCTGCGCATAGAAGAACAGTCCTTGACCCAGACCTGAACCGAAGCTCTAGATCGCGAGGGCGAACGTGGACGCACAGGGCGCGTAACAGGAACCAACAGGAACAGCAGGGATGATCATCATGAGAGCGCTGACGAACAGGAGAGCGCTGGCGAACAGGAGAGCGCTAGCGATCAGGAAGCGCTGATGAGCAGGAGAGCACCTGTGCGCTAACACTGAGCAGGAGCAGGAGAGAACACAGCAGAAGGGCGCGCAGGCGAACCCTGACACGCAAGGGAAGAACCCCATTGGGAGGCAACCCTTTGCCCCGAAGGGAACGTTGTCCGTCGAGAGACAGATGTCCATCGGAAGACCGTTGCCTGTCCGCCGGGAGACTGATGTCCGTTGGAAGACCGTTGTCCGTCGGGAAGACCGTTGCCTGTCGGAAGACGAGATCAGACTGCTGTCCATCTGCATCAAGGCGGAAGATCAAGAAGAAGGAGTTGTAGGCTGCAAACGGAGATTCAAAAAGGCGCCTTTTAGCACCCTTATAGGGAGATGAGAGGCCCTTCCGATGAGGCGGACGGTGGGCCTTACGGCGAAGGAGGACAACAGCAACAGTGGCAGAAGAATCCTCCGAAGAGGAGTCTCTATGAGTGTACTTCCTCGCGAACCAAAGAGAAACACTTCGTAGAAGAGACTGGTCAGCCAGTGACCTAAAAGGAGCAATCCTCCGAAGAGGGGCTCCTGCAGTTGCCCAGCCCCTTGAGCGAAACTGCAGGTGTGACCGCTCAGCACCAAGAGCATAGTCGCACGAAAAAAAGGCAAGAGAAGAACCCCCCAAAAGGAGAAAAACTCAAGCCTGGACTGGAAAAACTTCCCTCGGAAGGAAAGTTACCCGTCCAAGGAGGCAAGCCTCCTGAGAGTTCTAAAATGAACTGGAGAGCTGTCCGTCGTCACGGGAGTACTTCCAGTAGAAGGAGACACGCCCCTGACGAAAATACAAGGGGGGAGGCAGCAACAGCCGAATCCCCAGGACTCAACCAGATAGCTCACCCCGTTGCCATATTACAGAAACGAACTAGATCGGTAACTGTAAAAAAAAATAAAACCAAAATCATTAGTACACATTCATTCCCCCGGGAAGGCTCCGAAGAGGAATCCCGAGGGAAAGGAACAAGAATTACACAACAGGCACGTACCCTCACAACCACTTACACTCACGGAAGGAGAGCTGTAACCAAAACAGAATTATAACAATTATTATTATGAAACTATGTAATTATGTAATTTAAAAATGAATGAACACTAAAAAAAGAACAAAAACCCCGAAAGGAATCGTTCTACAAGCTGAAAAATTAACAACTACAATTATATTCATAAACTAATTGAGACAAACGTACGGCGTAGCAACCCCTCCACACGGAAAGGAAGCTACAAGGGCGTAGTAACACGTAGTAAAAGGGTGAACGACCTCAAGAGATAGAGAGAGAGAGAGAGAGAAAGACCGAAGTCAAACTCGATCGCAACCCATAAAATTACACCGTGGTGGCCTAACTGCCGAGGACTCCACGTAGATTCGTACACTACACACACAACTCTGAAAAGGAAACTTACCGATTTCTATACTCAAATATATATACAAACATGAAAACATAATTACATATATATTGAGTAAAAGAAAAGTAAGCGATTAAGTAAAGACAAAACAAACAATGGCTGCCAAGAGAGGACCAAGACAGAGACGTCTGTCACAGTCCGAGCCAAAAGTGAAAGTGGGCATTCATCTGTGTGTGAGGGGGGGGAAGAGGGGTAGCTAGCTACCACTCCCCTATCCCCCCCCCCGCTAACTAGCGCGGGGGTAATACACCCTCGTTAAATTCTAATGGCTCGCCATTTCAGCTGCGCTAAAAGGTAAACCCAATGTAAATAGCGTGGTTTGTATTTCGGTTACGGAACAAAAAGGCTTTGAGCTTGTATGAGAATTTTGCTGCAAAGGAACCTCAAGACAACGACGGCAACCATGCTGAAGAAGATGATGATGCAGATGAACCTCAAACAGGGACATCCACTGATTCCCAGCCTCAGAAACAACGTTTTTCCGCCAGCAAAGGATGGTTCGCGAAGTTTCAGAAACGCTTCACCTGAAAAGCGTTTCCCTGCATGGCGAGGCTGCTTCGGCTGACACTGCCGCTGCTGAAACTTACGTGAACCAGACGTTCAAGAATATTATCACTGAAGGTGGATACAAGCCGGAACAAGTGTTTAATATGGATGAGACCGGCTTGTTTTGGAAGAGAATGCCGTCGTGAACTTTCCTGTTCAAAGAGGAAGCCAAAGCCTCTGGCTTTAAAGCATTCAAGGATCGCGTTACCCTCGTGATGTGTGGCAATGCTGCTGGATTTTTGCTAAAGCCGGGGCTTATTCATAAGTCGAAAAATCCTTGCGCTTTGAAAAATAAGAATAAGAATCTCCTTCCCGTGTACTGGATGCATAATCAAAAAGCATGGATTACAAAGATGCTGACCTTCAACTGGTTCCACCAGTGTTTCATCCCGCAAGTCAATGAATATCTCGTAGAGAAGGGCTTGCCATTCAAGATCCTTCTCCTTATGGATAACGTTGGTGGACACGCAACTGGCGTTCAGGTTGAGTTCCTGCCACCCAACACCACGTCATTAATTCAACCGATGGACCAGGGGTTATCAGGGCGTTCAAGGCCCTCTACACGAAGAATACCTTGGCAGACCTTGTTGCTTGTGTGGATGCGGCCCAAGATGATGAGGATGAAGATTTTAACTTGAAGGCGTACTGGCGGCAGTACACCATAGCTACGTGCCTGAAGAATATTCAGAAGGCACTGCAAGAGATGAAACCTGCAACTGTGAATGCGAGCTGGAAGAAGTTAAGGCCCCAGATTGTTTACGACGACGAGGGATTTACACCTGCTGAGATTCAACACTCTGCAATACGGAAATCTGTGCAGTTGGCTGCCATAATTGGAGGTGACGGGTTTGGCGACATGACGACTGAAGACGTCGACGAGTTGTTGGTCTGCCGTTCCCAGCCGCTAACTGACGCAGACCTAGAAGACCTGACGAAATCGGAAAGCGAAGAAGAGAGTGAAACCCAGGAAGAGACCCAAGAAAATGTCGAAGAAACGGGCTTAACACTAGAACGGCTTGCCAAGGTCTGCAACCATATAAAGGAGGTGAAAGAAATGTTGCAAGAGTGGGACGAGGATATGGTTCGTTCTATGCAATTCTCCAACAAGGTCGATGACATCATGACTCCCTACAGGATGCTCTTAGATCGAAAAAAGAAGCAGCGGCAGCAACTTCCGATCACAATGTTCTTCCAGCCTCGCAAAAAAGAGCCAGTTCCTCCTGCTAGTACGCCTTCGGAAGAAATTGAAGAAGTTGAAGAGGTGTCCCAGGAAAAGACACCTCCGTCTGAAGAGACGTAAAATACTATCATTGGCTGCACAGTAGAAGACATCATCAGCTTCATCATCATCATTTCTACTGTGCAGCAAATTCATCGCCATCATCATTCAAGTTTTTCTTGAACTTCTTTCGTGATGAGTACAGTAACAATCTTTATTTTTTACTTTAATATTCTAACATTTTAATATTTGTGCCTGTTTTATAGTTTAGTACTGTATGCATTAAGTTAAAGGGAAGGTTTTAAAAGTCTACATGTTGTAACCTATCATATTTCTTTTGTTTAAAATTTACATTTACAGTACGTACGTAAAACAATATACTCTCTCTCTCTCTCTCTCTCTCTCTCTCTCTCTCTCTCTCTCTCTCTCTCTCTCTCTCTCTCTCTCTAAATTGATTTTTTTTGTTTAAAATTTACATTTACAGTACGTACGTAAAACAATCTCTCTCTCTCTCTCTCTCTCTCTCTCTCTCTCTCTCTCTCTCTCTCTCTCTCTCTCTCTCTCTCTCTCGCTCTCGTAAATTGTTTTCCTGCTTTGCTACGTACAATATATACTGTATGATTTTATATAGATACGGTAAATTATATTTGTAATAACATATTTTGAAAATGCTTTTACTGTAAATATCATTATTTATCACTTTCATCATGCGCGTTAAATGCCTTCTTTGTTCTGAGCGTGGTTGTTTACTGAGCGTACAGTACTTTATGACGCCGTCGTTTCAGGCGGCGTCATAAAGAAAAACATTTCATTTGGAAGTCCTAAGAAAAATTAAGTAAAACCTTGGTAATAACAAAAACAAAATACTGTATAATCAATATAATCGATGCAAAAACTAACCTATACATATATGTGTACAATAAATGAGTTTGTTTCTTCATTATGATCAGAGATGAACGTAAACAAAATATTGGTTGCCATTTTTTATCGTGCTCTTTAGCGTGTTTAGGAAATGCATGATATAAAATCGCCTTCAATATTTGTGCCTGTTTTAGTTTAGGGTACTATAGTACATGCATTAAGTGTTCTGTACATTAAAGGGTAGTTTGTTAACAGTACTACGTACAAGGGAAGGTTTTAAAAGTCCGAATATACATGTTAAATAAATAGGTAAATATGGTGTCACTACTTCGCGGATTTTCACCTATCGCGGCCGGGTCTGGAACCTATCTACCGCGATAAACGAGGGTTCACTGTACAGTACAGTAATACCCTATCCTACACATTTAATTAGTTCTACGAGACCCGACAAAAGGTGATATGGGGTAAGCAAGGTTGTCTTCTTTTGAATGACTTTGATTTGGCTTTGGGGTAGACCGTAGTCCCGATCGGCAGCCATACCCGACATCACTTTAGACCCCATTATAGTAATAAAAACCAGATACCATGAGCAGCGCTAACTTCATCATCCCCACCACAATCAACTAACCTAGTCTACATTGGATTTTCCCCTGAACTAAATAACAATTTCCTTTTACATTTCAAACTCTTAAGTATTCAGCTACCAGATGAATGTATCTCTTCATTTGATGAACTTTTAGCAAATACCATTCCTCACAGTGATTATGCAAATCACAATCCAGTCCACAGCACTTTACACAAATGAAACGATAGCCATAATCGCCCGGTAAAAATACCACCTAACAACATTCACAGACATTCATAGAAATTCTAGAAAAAGATATCCCCTCTTAATCTGTATCCAATAACTTTAAATAAAAAATAAAACACAATCTGGAGTGCTGGTAGATCATCAGCTCAAATCAAGTAAAAGCATCGTAAAGAACTGAAAAGGACAATTGAACTATAGCGCACTCACGGCCAAATAATTGCCATCAACCACCAGATGATCTTATTACTTCACTAGCGGGATAAGCCTATTACAAGTTAAGACCATGGAAAATTTTTTCATTTCAGGGTAGAGATTGGTATTTAACCAGCTTTGAGAGGGAGGCACTATGAATATTAGGAGATATTCACAAAAATAATATAAAATAGGATCAATAACAACACACACACTACATATAGTTTGCAAAAATAGGTCTACTGTACATAAAAGATTGACTTCAAAATCTCAAAATATATAAATAAATGTCCTCACCTTGCAAAGATGTGATGGGATAAGTGAAGATTATCAAAATATATCCCAGGCAGGTCTTCTTGCAGCCCTGTCAAAGGACGGTACCATGAGATATTGAACACACATCATATTATCTCTTTCTCTCTCACTCCAAACACTGTTAGGATTGTTATTTGGGTTTCATTGTAGTGAATTACATGGCAATGTAACCTAGGAAAAAAACTACTGTTTCTAATAGAAAAAATTATGCTCTCTTCGAAAATGACACTCGTTCCCGTCGCAAATTAATAGTTTCAGAAATATGTATATCTATATCCTCCAATAAAGGGGGACCCCCAGTGGGAACTCGGGGTTTTGGGTGGGGAAAACATACAGGGGAATCGATATATAAACGTAAAACAAACCTTTTCTTCTCTATACATTACCTTCTTAAAATTATAATAACCGGAGGAAAATACAAAACAGTATATCTGGATAAACTTTGGAGGAGCCGTTACAAAGATTGTGTCATGAAAAAATACTGTAACCAGTGCTGCCAACGTCCAATGTAGATCAAATGTTATTTTGTGACCTGTCATACTACTAGGCTAGGTTAGGTGGGTTTGTTAGGTTCTGTGCCCTTTTTGTACTTTTTATATATTGAGTAAAACTTATATGGAGAAATTATTTAATATATGGAAATATCTATCATTACTATCTTTAGTAATGTCAACGTGCCGTTGGTAACTCTGTGTACCATACGTCATCGTTGGTAACACTGTGTATTATTGGTAACGTTGCTAATGTTATCGTTCGTTCGTAAGAGAAGTGACACCGTGCATCTCAAAGTTATCCGAATTGGTTGATCTGTTTGTTTCCGATTAAAATGAACATCAAATTCACTTAATTCACGTTATTTACTATAGGAAAACAATTATATTTCGTTTCCCAAGTATGTTTTCCCCACCCAAAACCCCGAGTTCCCACTGGGGGTCCCCCATTATCGTAGGATATAGGTGTATATATATTTCTGAAACTATTCATTTGCGACGGAAGCGAGTGTCATTTTTGAAGTGATCGTAATTTTTTCTATAAGAAACAGTAGTTTTTTTCCTAGGTTACATTGCCATGTAATTCACTACAAAAATACCGTTATTTGTATATCAAGATTCTAAAATAGTAGCTATTGCCCTTATGTATCGCTGTAATATATTCAAAACATAGGACATGTTTTCAAACTAGTAGCCTATGTATGTGTCGAGTATTTTTCTAATAGCGAGAATGTTGTGACTACACTTGCTGTATGTAATACCCAAAATATTTGGTTTATTGTAGTGTATTACAGGGCAATGTAACCTAGGAAAAAAAAACAACTTTTTCATATAGGTAAAATACTATTCTATCGCGTTTCTCTTTCTCTTGTTATTCAGAAGTTTTTATGGTTTATATATGAAAGATTTATTTTTCATATTGATATTTTCAAATTACTCTTTTACTTTATTTCCTTTCCTCACTGAGCTATTCTCCCTGTTGGGGCCCTTGGGCTTATAGCATCTGCTTTTACAACTAAGGTTGTAGCTTGACAAATAATAATAATAAAAATAATAATAATAATACTGCTAGAGGTATAGCAAGTGAAACAACAATACCCTTTGTTTACCTTTTAAATGTTAATCCATTTCTTCTTGATGAATTCCTTTGCCCAGATGTGGAATTGAATGCAGCACAATGTAGGCCCTACCAATGTCATTCTATTAGAAAACATTTGGAGTAATATAGGTCCTTCAATAGGCCTACCAGGTATCGATATACCGCTGTATGTATCTTTAAATGGATTTATTTCACTAAATAAAGTAACTAAGTCTTAGAATCAGGCTGGTGTCTGCCACTCAATTCAGAATTAAATGAAGTGACAGTCACAGCACTGACAGGAACAGGAACTCCAAAATAAACATTCGAAAGGTTCAAAATAAAAACTATATTTTGGTGGCGGTAACAATCAAATTAGAAAAACTAAAAAATGAAGTAAAAAATTATATGGTTCATATTTTTATATGAAATTAATTTTTATAATCATCCTAAAGTTTGTTAACAAAATATGAATAGCCTTGGATAACATTGCCCATATGAGAACCTATCGTATAGGTTCTTCCTTTTGAATCTTGTAAAATTACCTGGAGTCCTCAGGACCTGGACTTAGCAATATAGAAGTCATCTATTGAGCAAAGACTTTTATAATCTTTGTTTAGTGTTATATGCTAGTATTAAGTGTTGTTAAACTAACCCACTAGACTAGGCAAAACTTGGACTAAGCAAAGTTATGCAGATTAATCTTATTCTAGACCTAGAAAGTTAAAACACCCGCAACAAATTACTTTAGATACTGGTCTTAGTGAAGAAACTGGTAATTGTATGATATTATATACAAGACCATTTCTTTTTTACAAAAAAAGTCTGGTATTAACGGGTGCTACTCAACACCATTAAACCATTGTTATTTTGACGTTTACTTCAAACTCTTACCACATTCTTGTTTATCAATAGATTTCTTCCATTTAATAATCAATTGAAAGAGAAAATTATGTTCTAAAAGTTGTATGTTGAAAACATTCTTAGCATTTTCAATTGTTATATGCAATATTTTATCAGTCACTTTCAAAGGTGACTTTTTCAAAAGGTAGTTTTTTAGATTTTTATTAAAGTGAATTTACAGACTGTATGCAATAAAATTCCCTATCTTTTCATGTTTTTGTGACAAAATTTGGTTAATATTAAAAATATATATAGGCTTTTTTCATCCCAAATATTTCATTCTAAGAGAAATTAGGTTTCAAAGGTTTTTTTTTTTTAAATAGATTGAAAAGACTTTAGTATGTATAAGTAGGGCTTTTAGCAGTAATTTTCCTTATAATTCTGGATCATAAGGATATAACCATCATATTTCAGGGTTATTTACTAAGCAGTGGTGAGCCCTTTCTAATAAATCCGGAAATATATACCTTAGAGAAAAACAGGGAGAAAAAAAAGACAATGAAAGTGGAGTTGGTTAAAACTGAAAGCATGCATGAGTATAATAGAAAACTGTATAAGGTCAATATAACACCCAGTAGGGAATCATTAGTAATAACATTAACTAATAAATCAAACCATAGTTCTAACCATGAACATCTGTATTTTTTTCCTAATGTAAACAACTTTTTATCACACTGGCTTACTTCTGGAGAAAGTGATGTCACTGACCACTCAACAGTTTCTCGGGAATGCTTTCTAAAAACATGCCGGTTGGCATATCCCGAGAAAATACAAATTGAGAACTAGTCATTTTAATTATCTTTGTTTCCTTTGAGTGTTATGTGAGCAAGATCTCTAATTGCTGAAATCCCATTATGTCTAAGTCTTTATTGCTTTTATCATAATTCCCCAAGCCTTTCTATCTTCCTGCTTCCATATCTACTCCATTTATAGAAAATTACTCCTCACGTTAAAAATATATATTTTTCTTTTCAGCCACACCTTCGCCAGTCCCCATGTCCTTCCACTGAAATATAGCCATTAATCTTAAACAATTCTATGGTCACACCTTTACATATTTATTCTCACAGATACATGAATTTTGGAAAAGGTTAATCTAACACTGTTTATCAGGATTGATTGATTTGTTGATTAGGAATTATCTGGCATCCTGATATCTAAGGTCATTGATGCCAATTTGTTTATCAGGATAAAAGTGAAAGACATGTGATATAACTATCATAAGCATAGGCTAAATACAGTACTAGGGAGCATAAATGGACAAACTAGCATTCCTGAATCATATTACAATGATCCAGATGATGTTGTGATACTGTATTCAGTTTTAATTTAATAACATTTATTCTTTTCAAATTTAGTAGCTGTGGAATGAACAGAAAAAGATGAAAATTCCCACAAAATTTCCTTGATTGAAATTCTTCCAAAGTTGACATTCACTTAAAATGTATTTCCTGTAACTGTGTTTAGCTTCAGTACAACCTTGAACCGAGTGATACATGTTAATCAAATTAGTAAGACATTCAAATTAAAGATAAAATTACTTTGTGCCACTCTTCTTGATATGAAGAATGCCCCAATCTAACATTGGTCTTAATTTTTTAAACATTCATTATTCTATAAATCATAAACTTATTTTGATAATTCTCAAATGGTAAATAATCAATCAGGGATGGCAACTGTAGTTACAACTTACTGACAAATTCATTTCTCTTGATGCATATAAGCAGGAATATGTCATACTTCAGCAGTAACATTAACTTCCCATACTTTTTTAAGTGAAAATTCTATTTGCTGTGGGAGACAAAACTTCTTTAAAAGTAACATCACTTCAAGTTGGGGAAAATCACAATTTCTGTAGTGGCATAGCTTAAAAAAATCTATTTCTCGCAGTGAAAACAAGCTGTCTTACTGTGTGGTACGACTGCAATTCCACACACTTCATGGATATTCAAAGGCATCAGTACCAGCTGAACTTGGTTGAGTCCCTTGTTAGGCTGGAGGAACGTAGAGAGTAGAGGTCCCCTTTTTTTGTTTTGTTTCATTTGTTGATGTCGGCTACCCCCCAAAATTGGGGGAAGTGCCTTGGTATATGTATGTATCAGTACATATCCAGCATGAATTTGTGTACTCTGAAATTAAAAGGTACTTGTACACTATACTGTATTGGAGTCCCACATGGTGTAGACTGAGGCATTAGAAGGGCTCTTAAAAACAAGCACTGAAGATGTTTTAAGTTATAATTCTTACAATTTCACTCAAGGTTGAAAGAAAAGAAGATATGTCAGTACTGTATTCTTAACAAACAATACTTTTAATGGAACCTTTGTGTCCACAAAGGGCAACTCCTACAACTACAAGTGTTACAAATTTACAATAAATTCTGTAAAAGAGCTTAAGTAAATGCTACTTCTTCACATCCATGGATTCTTGAGTCTTGCTCCCAGACAAGATAAGATACGCAGCACCCAACTGCTTTTGTTTTTCTCTCTGGCGTTCCAGTGTCTGCAGAGGAGTATCAGACGAGCTCATGTGTTTCATCAACAGTTCCTCATTATATTTCTTCATCCTCTTTTCTGTCTTATTTTTGCCAGATCCTTTGCCATGAAATTTGTGAGATAAATATCTGCAATGGGCAAAAAATATCATGGTGAAAAGGGGTGGGGTGAACATGCATACAGCATTGTGGTATTAATCATTTTATCTATGCAATTGCAATTCAAATAAAATTTAGGATATACCATAGGACATGAAAATAAAATACCTTCAACACTCATTTCTAAAAGTTTTAAAACACACACACACACACACACACTCTCACTCTCACTCTCACTCTCACTCTCACTCTCACTCTCACTCTCTCTCTCTCTCTCTCTCTCTCTCTCTCTCTCTCTCTCTCTCTCTCTCTCTCTCTCTCTCTCTCTCTCTCAAATAACTCGAGAGAACATTTTTACTGCTGATTAATTTGTCTGAAAAAATTATAAAAGAATAAAATGTGGGTCCTCACCAACACGTGCCCTAGCCTTGGAAACAAATCTTCCCTGGAAGTATAATCAAAAGCCTCCACTTCTTTGGTTATTCCAAGATACTTTACTGTATAATATAAATTTTATATATTTTCAAACATTCAAGAACTAACCTTCTGGGCAAGTCTTAGAATGCATAATAATTCTTGTACCTTAGTCAAATCAAATTACTTTATACCTCAATCTTTACAAGGTTTCTTGGAATAGGGGCATTTTAAACCACAGCTTCTAGGGACTAACTGCAAAGTGGAAGAATGGAAGCGGAAACGGAGATATAGAACAGGGTTAAATATTAAGTGCAGGTACGTTCTGAAGAATAACAAATCACTACTAAAAACCTACCTAATCAAAGACTTAGGAAACAAAATTAACAAGTAACTCGGGTAAAGGTAAGCATTAACGTTGACATTATAAATGAAGCATATATGGCAAAATGAATTTCTCAGTAAAGCCCAAGAGATACCATCAAGATAGGTGAAAGCATTTGCAGCAAAGAGAGGGACCCCTTTATATCAGAGGCCTCAATTGTTCACCTAACTACTGCTTACAACTAATTCCTAATTCAAGGCTTGTTCCTTCCACCTTCATTAGGAACAAGTAAAGTAGTGGGTTTAAGAATATATATAGTATCATGCAATTGATAACGGTGCAAGAAGATAGGAATACCTGAAAGCTTCCTTTGCATTTAATTTACGTCCGTCGTCATCAACGTATTCCAATTTAACATCTGGTTTGTATCCATCCTTATCTTTGAATTCAGTGACAGGTCCCATATAACGTTCTCCTCGTCCTCGGCCACGTTCGTCATCCACTGCCTTATCTTCAATGCTGAAATTATTTATTTAAAGTCCTCAAAAGTCACTCAAAAAAATGGATGACTTTTCAATTAACTTTATCTTAATGGTACAAACAGATAAATTCATGATTTGAACAATTACACTGAGCTACATCAAGACAGTCTTACTTAAAATCTTGATGATATAAAGATAACACAAAATTCAGTGGCTAATTGAATTATTTCAACACATCAAGAACATTAAATGAGCAATGAAACCACTGTAAGAAATTGGCTTAATCATTCAAAATATCTTTTTAATTAACCTTAAGATAACAATGACACGAGAATCATGCAGTAATAACAAAACTGTTTTCAAACTTAAAACACTTCTACTCTAAATGGTTTAATAAGTAGTCTCTTGTCCACTTCATTACTATTCTATTTGATATGTTCTTAAAATCTTAACCCTTTTACCCCCAAAAGGACGTACTGGTACGTCTCACAAAACTCATCCCTTTACCCCCATGGACGTACTGGTACGTCCTTGCAAAAAACTGCTTTTTAAATTTTTTTTTTGCATATTTTTGATAATTTTTTGAGAAACTTCAGACATTTTCCAAGAAAATGAGACCCACTTGACCTCTCTAAGATGAAAATTAAGGCTGTTAGAGCAATTTAAAAAAAATATACTGCAAAATGTGCTTGAAAAAAAATAACCCCTGGGGTTAAGGGTTGGAAATTTCCAAATAGCCTGGGGGTAAAAGGGTTAACAGTTACCTGTAGTGAATGGCTCTAAGGTGCTGCAATGCTGCATTGGCCGATTTGGAAATATTATTCTTTTCCAGATAACCTTTCTTCAAGGCTAATTTCAGGGCATTTGCAACACCTTTGCTGGCATCAGGTTCCTCTTCCAAAATTGGGGTCGTCATGTTATCACTAATTTCCACACGCGTGTCATCAATGCCAACTTCCTCCCATGCTCCTCTGTGCTCTTGTTGTTCCTTTTCCTTTGAGGAAAAATTACAGAGGAATAAAATTATGATATTTTCAATTAATTAACTGATCAATTATCAAAAAATTGCTTGAAAAAGTTTCATACAGTCATATAACTAATGGTCCCACTATCACCTGTTTGAGACAATTTTCAATTTTGAATAGATATTTTTACACTTAATGAATCATATACAATCATTTTAAAACTTATGGAGGCATTAAATGAATAATTTTTACTATTATAAACTGCCAAAACTTCATTCCAATAAGAAATACTATTCACATCAAAACTTTCCAGGCATAATTTATTTATCAGGATGGCCCTTATTATCACTAAAAAATACCTAACAATAATTTGAAGACACAAAACATTATGAGCTGCCATCCATACTTGAATATTGAAACATTTGGAAAATACCAATGCCTATCGTAATTTACCTTTGGTTGTTGCAATTGCAGCATAGTCTGCTCCTCTTCAGCACGATTTCCCGAAAGGCCGTAAGTTGGTATATCACCCAGAGTGCGACAGAACTCGTCAGTCGTGTTTAGCGTCATCATCAGAGCTCCTGTACTCTCGTCCATTTTTTCTTCTTCATCGTCATCCTCCTCCTCCTCCTTGGCTTCAGCTCTTTGACTTCTTAGCATTTCTGAAATCTTTTCACTACTCGGCTGTAAAGAATGAGCAAGTTTTGCCCTGCGTGATCTTGCTAAAGCTTCCTGCAATTCTATATCATCCATTTCACTTTCTGCATCATCCACATCCATGGGAGTATCAACTTCCATTTTTACACTTTCCTCTGCCTCCTCCTCTTCTTCCAACAATTCCCTTAGCGAGTGCATACGGGGACCACTCTGGGGTGCTTCGATACTTGACGGGGCGGGAATATCATTTTCTACCATTAAGCTTTCTATACGAGCTTGTCTAGCACCGTAGGAACCTAAATCAGCGAGAGATTCCTCTTCAAGGGGCTTTAAATCATCTACATTGAATTTTTTCTTCTTACTTTTCTTAGGTTTCTTAACCTTCCTGAAACTGACCATTTCTGTCGGAGTTAAATATTCCGACGCCAACTGACTCTGAGGAGCTTCTAGGGACTGTAATTTTCTCAACTTTGACATCCTCCTCACACTGTCTGGAATTGCTGGAGATCCACTTTCCTCATTTAGCGCATATGCTTCACCACCATGGCCCAGTCGGAAGCTTTTTTTCTTCTCTCCGACGATTTCTTCATCATATTTTGTAAGCAAATTATTTTGTACAAAATGTCCAAATTCATCCATTTCTGGGGCTTCATACTCAACTTCATCAAGTTTCATTTTTCGTCTCTTAAGATTCTGTAAAAAAAGAGAAAGAAAGATATAGTATTTAAAATCACTATGGGAGCTTTTTTGGGGAACAGCGAGAAGCGCTTATGAGGACATCAACGGGACATCTTTTTTTCCTGATTTTACTGTTTAAGATAAAAATACAGTATGCATATGGTAATGGATAGCAAAATAATGCAAAATCAATTCTGGATTAGATTCATGGTAAAGGATTAAGGATGCTGAACACAATACAGTATTCAAGCCAAATAAAACAAGATACAGTGATACCTCGGTAGTCGAACGACTCTATACTCGAACAATTCGGAGTTCGACCAAAATTTTCGAGAAATTTTTGCTGCGGTGCTCGACCAAAAATTCGGTACTCGACCAGCCGAACACGTGACGACCGCATGGGCTTTGTGATGATCGCGCCATCTCGGCCACTCTCGCTTGTTCGGGAAGCATCAGTTCTCTCGAGAGCGTCACTCAGACAACGCGCGATCAGCATTCGTTGTGATTTAGTGATTTTCAGTGCTTTTAATTGCTTTTTTAGCTTTCATAATGAGTCCCAAGAAAGTAATGAGTGTTAAGGGGAAGGAGAAGAGGAAAACAGTGCGAACAACGATCGAGTTGAAGAAGGAAATTATAGCGAAATATGAGAATGGTGTACGAGTGTCCGATTTAGCGGTAGAATACGGAATGGCGAAGTCGACCATTTCTACGTTTTTAAAGCATAAAGAAATGATTAAGAAGGCGAATGTTGCAACGGGAGTTACGGCGGTAACTATGCAAAGGCCACAAGTGATTGAGGAGATGGAAAAGTTGCTTTTAATATTTATTAAAGAAAAACAGTTGGCCGGGGAAAGTGTTAGTGAAGCGTTCATTTGTGAAAAAGCGTTGCATATCTATGAAGAATTAGTGAAGAAAAGTCCGAGTACCAGTGAAAGTGATTCATTTACATTTAAAGCGAGCAGGGGTTGGTTTGAAAAGTTTCGTAATAGAACAGGTATTCATCGTGTTACTAGGCATGGGGAGGCAGCTAGTTCGGATCAAATTGCAGCCGATAAATACGTGGGGGAATTCGATCGGTACATAAATGAACAAAATTTGATCGCACAACAAGTCTTTAATTGTGATGAGACTGGGTTATTTTGGAAGAAAATGCCAGCCAATACGTACATTACCAAGGACGAGACGAAGATGCCAGGTCACAAGCCAATGAAAGATAGGCTAACATTGTTGCTGTGTGCAAATGCAAGTGGCGATTGCAAGATCAAACCCTTGTTAGTGTACCACTCGGACAACCCCCGGGTGTTCAAACGAAATAATATTTGTAAAAGTGCACTACCAGTTATGTGGCGCTCGAACACTAAATCTTGGGTCACAAGACAATTCTTTACTGAGTGGATAAACGAAGTGTTTGCCCCCCAGGTTAAGGCTTACCTCATTGAAAAGAGCTTGCCAATGAAATGTCTTCTGGTTATGGACAATGCTCCTGCACATCCTCCAGGTCTCGAGGATGACTTGAAAGAAGAATACAGCTTTATCAAAATCAAATTCTTGCCCCCCAATACTACTCCCATACTCCAGCCCATGGACCAACAGGTCATTTCAAACTTCAAAAAACTCTATACCAAGGCCCTTTTCAGAAAGTGTTTTGAAGTGACCAGTGACACGAAGTTGACCCTAAAGGAATTCTGGAAGGAACACTTCAGCATCCTCAACTCTGTTAACATGATTGACCAAGCTTGGCGAGGTGTGACCTATAGGACATTGAACTCTGCCTGGCGTAAGCTGTGGCCATCATGTGTCACAGAGAGGGAGTTTGAAGGTTTCCAACCAGAGGCGGGTCCAAGCACTGCTACCCCTGTAATTTCTGATGACACTGATGTCGTTGAGGAAATTGTTGTCATGGGCAGGAGTTTGGGGCTTGAGGTCGACAAGGATGATATTGATGAGCTTGTAGAAAGCCATTCTACCGAGTTGACTGTGGAGGAATTGTTGCACCTGCAACAACAACAGCAGCAGGATCTGATTGTGGAGCAGGAATCTTCAGAAGAGGATGAGGTAAGGGAGGATGTTCCAAGTTCTCTCATCAATGAAATTTGTTCCAAGTGGGCAGATGTGCAGGCTTTTGCTGAAAAATACCACCCAGAAATTGCAGTAGCAAACCGGGCAGTGCATATGTTTAATGATAGTGTCATGTATCATTTTCGAAGAATACTGCAGAGGAGGAAGAAACAATTAACAATAGACCAGTTTTTCACAAAAGAAAAGAAAGCTGCTACATCAAAGCCTGTTTCTCCTCCAAAGAAGAGACAAAGAAGAGAAGAAACCCCTGAAATAGATCTGCCCACCCTTTCATTGGAGAGAGAAACAACTCCTGAAGGAGAACTACCCCGCCACATCATGGAAGGGGACTCTCCTTCCAAGCAGTAACCTCCCCCTTCCATCCTCTCCACATCCATCCCTGTATGCCATCGAACCGCTGCTCAAAGGTATGTTCACTACAGTACAGAAAATGGTTTAAAATTGTTTTATTTTAGTACAGTAAATGGTTTAAAATTGTTTTATAGGATTTTCTGACCAATTTCATACACATTTAGATAATTATTGTTGTTTAGGTACACATTTTATTAATATTTTGGGCCTGTTCGAGTGCTTGGGAACGGAATAGAATATATACCATTATTTCTTATGGGGAAAAAAAATTCGGTACTCGAACAAATCGGAGGTCGAACACGGATCTCGAACGGATTATGGTCGAGTACCGAGGTATCACTGTATATCATGAATCAAAGTGGTATGAAGTCCTGGCAGAACTTGAAATGCAGGAGTGGAGGGTGAAGGAAAGATTGAAGCAGAGGAGAAAGATAGTTATAAAAAAAAAAAAAAGAGTAAATGCGGAAATGCAGGAGTTGAAGATGAGGGAAAGATCGAATAGTTAGAGAATAAAAAACAGTTGAGGGTGAATGAAAGCTCAAAGAAGAGGAAACAGATACAGTAGCTAGAAAAACGTGAATAATGAAAAACCGATTTAGCTAGGAGCATAAAAATGGTGTAACTGATAAAAATTTAAAGAGGAAGCAGAGAAGCATTAAAAGGAACAAAAATTGCCGAAGAAAAGGTGAGCAAATATACAGGGATACAAGGTAGTGAAATAAGATGTACAAAGAACAACTGAAGAGAATAAAAAGGCTTTGTAAACAGCAATCGAAAATTTACATCACATTGACTTTCTGGTACACAACTTCTTTCAAAAATTGACAGATGAGTTAAGTATTATTATTATTATTATTATTATTACTAGCTAAGCTGCAACACTAGTTGGAAAAGCAAGATGCTATAAGCCCAAGGGCTCCAACAGGGAAAAATAGCCCAGTGAAGAAAGGAAATAAGGAAATAAATAAATGATATAAGAAGTAATGAACAATCAAAATATTTTAAAAACACTAACAACATTAAAACAGATATTCCATATATAAACTCCTGTATAAAAAACTTATGTCAGCCTGTTCAACATCCTGTCAAATCCAAAGTTGTTAAACCCATCTTTGGTTCCCTATTTAAATGGAATGCAGATGACCAAAGTTGGACACTATCTCTGGTTTTATATTGTATACAATAGGTAAGACCTTATCTATTACCTCTGCTTTCACCGTTTGTTTAAAATTACACCAAAAAACCCTCTAAATATTCAGTACTCTAGATATTTTAGTAGTACTTAATCCTTTGTCTCCCTTATTATTGACAATTATTCTAATATGAGAAAGGTCACAACTTACGTGGATAGTAATAGTGGGGTAATAGATTTAGACATGCAATGATTCTAAAACCCTTTTGTAATTCAAATGAATGACAAATTACTTTCAGATTTGTAGTCAAAGTCCACAGGTTAAACTAAAGCTACTTAATACCAACCAGTTCTGCTGTGGATATGCATGGAGTGTTGGGTAATTTAGCTGAGTTTATGCTATTATTGTATACAATGGTACTCCAATTCCATTTTCTGATTCTGATCATATTTCCTCACTCCAAATGTAAAGTAACAAAGAGCATGTGATTCTACTGATTCTTTCTTTCTTGTCAGCCCTCTGTTTCCATTATTTAAGTGAATATTTACAATAGCCGAAATTTTACGATACGTCACAATTTTTCTTACACTCGCTAATCCAACATTTGCCCAAATCTGCAATCTCAAATTTTCCAAAAAACGTAAAACAGTACTTTTATAGTTCTTTCGATGCTAATGAACTGGCAAGTTGTGGTGGCTGGTGTGGTAACGTCCTTGACTGGTGTTCGAGTCTTGGTAAAACTCTTTGCAACCTTACTATCTTTGTGAGCTAAGGATGGAGGAGCCTATGGATCTATTTGCTGAGTCATCAGCAGCCACTGCCTGGGACTCCTTGGTCCTAACTTGAGTGGAGAGGGGGCTTGGGCACTGATTATATGTATATATGGTCAGGCTCTGGGGCATTGTCCTGCTCGATAGGGCAACGTCACTGTCCCTTGCCTCTACCATTCATGAGCGACCTTTAAAACCTTTAAAAAGAAAATTTTAAAAAGTATCAAGCACTTACCTTTTCAACACGTTCATCATCAATGATGTTGACGTTGACCAATGTATCTTCTTCATTAGCAAGGATATTACTGTCCTTCAGAGTAAGAATAGTTGTTCTTCCTTCGTCAAATCTGAAATGGAAAACATTAATTTTTCATAAAAAAAAATTTTCACACAAATACATCACGCATGCATGGTTGTATTTGCTGTCTTTTGAACGCTGCACCAAGTCTAACCATAGTAGCTTACATAATGTGTATGCACCATCTGGACTCTAGTATTAATTTACCCCGTGCATCATTTTTCCTGTATTTAGGACATAAGGCTGAAAGAGATCAGAAGGTGTGGTAACTATGAGATTATTATGAGAGTGACTGGCTTGAATGACAAAAATAATTCCGTTTTACAAGAAATTAAATTAAGTTTGTTTCATCATCACCCATCACACATATATACCCAACAGTCACTTAGATTAATTACTATAGGATTTTAACCCTTTTACCCCCAGGCTCTTTGGAAATTTCCAACCCTTAACCCCCAGGGGGTTATTTTTTTCCCAGCACATTTTGCAGTATATTTTTTTTAAATTGCTCTAACAGCCTTAATTTTTGTCATAGAGAGGTCAGGTTGGTCTCATTCTCTTGGAAAATGCCTGAATTTTCTCAAAAAATTATAAAAAATATGAAAAAAATAATTTTTATAGCATTTTTTTGCAAGGACGTACCAGTACGTCCATGGGGTAAAGGGATGGGTTTTGTGAAACGTACCAGTACATCCTTTGGGGGTGAAAGGGTTAATATGCAATGAAGTTACTATCATAAATACAGCGTAATTATTTTCAAGCACACAAAACAAAATTCAATTTGTAGAATCTAGACTATTCTTACATACCTGGAGAGATCATGTTCCACCCTCAATCCTGAGAGCTCCTTTCGGCTGTACTTCTTAATCTTTTCTTCAGTCATATCTTGTTCTAACAAAGCTCCAATGCCAAACTGAGCATCTAATTCTTCCAACATCTTACTCTGGAATAGGATTAAGATTAAGAGATCTGCTATCTTTAAAGCAGACCAAGAAAGGAGATTAAGGAATAAAGGAAGGATTAACATGTAAGTCTGCAGAAAAAAATACTAAAAATATCAAACTTTACCAAAAAGTTTTTTCTGCTTTCATTAACTTTCCATGAAGACATCCACTACAACGAAAGCTGCTGATCAACTGGTATCAGGTGTTTAAGCTATCAAAAAACTTACTACAGTATTAGTTACTGTTTCAACCTTTTCTTGGACATTTAAGAAAAAAGAATAAATGTTATGTATCAATGAAGTTAGATTAGTTTTTCCTCAGTAGAGTGTAACAGTTCATTTTCCAAACGTATTAAGTGATATTTATAAAAAAATGTAATCCCTCTGGATCCTTAATGTTCTTCAGCACCATTTCCTATCCCAACTACTCACATTTTTTAAATGCTTTCCAGTGTCCTATAATTTTCAAAATCATGTCTTATTCATGAAAAAGAAACGTGTATGATGTAAAGAGATACCCAAGTTTCGTCCAGGGTGCAAACAACAAAGCCTAACAATCATGGTTCATTCTCCGCAAGCAACAAAAAAGTAAGTGTGAGTGCATACTTCATGTTTTTTGGCAACAAATTACAAATGCATAGGTCACTGCATTATCACTGAAGCATTGGTTCCAAGAATGTTCTATCACCATAGTAAAAGGATACCTAGAAAAGGTAGGTTTGTCTAACAAAGTATCAATTATAACACATAATACTCCTGGCTATCCCCACGACATCACCATGAGAAACGAGCATATATATGTTGAACTTATGCCTCCCTGTACAACCTTGCAGACAACCGTCAATAACCAAACCAGGTTATGATAAGAAATACTCCTATACAAGACATAGGATAACATATTTTGTAAGAACAAATAACAATATTCTTGATAATACAAATAGAACATTCTTAGTTCAAAGTGAACATACTGTTCTACTAAATTAAAAATTTTAAGTTTCTATTACTTTTAATTACGCTATTACTGGCAAAAACCTTAAATCTTACCTTTTGCTCAGCCAGAGCTCTCTCTTTGCTAAGTTTACGCGACTTATTCACCCAAGCCTTTGCTGATTCCTCTTCACTATCTGATTCAGCAAGTGTCTTCACCTTTTTCAGCTTTTCCTTGATACGACGTTTTTCTCTCTGCGCAGCTATTTTTTCTCTCAGCTTTTCGACCTGACAAAAAACGTAGAATCATGAAGAATGGAGCAGAAAAAGACATAAAAATTAAAACTTACAATTAATATATTTAATTATTTTCTTTGAACTTTAAAACTGTTGCAAATCCCAATGGAAATACAGTATAAACAATAATGGGGTTCTTGCATATTCCTACCATACAAACTCTAATTACTGTACTATATTTCTGCCCAGTAGTGAGGCGCTGTTAGATTTTCAATGAATAAAGTATATACTGTATGTTTTATTGCTTATACGTTGGTGAACATATTCATAATCACTACATATGGACCTATATCACTAAGACCATACTGAATAGTAAAATACTAATACTAAAGTTATAATTTTCTTGGTAAAAGGAGGATCATAGAGATGTGAAATACAAAGCCTCGAAAATTATCTTCAAAGTTATTGAAGGGTTGTTTTATTCTTTCGTAATCAAGCTTACCATAAAAAGCTCCGTGACCACATAACTATTTTAATGCGCAAGTAATTCCCTTTTACAATGAAACAAAAAGTTAAAATAGATATGAGATTACAGTTAGATGATACATCTTGATATGGAAAATGCGGCCAAATATATGAGTCTTAACTCATATATATTTGGCCGCATTTTCCATATCAAGATATTTCATCTAACCTCAACAGACATACCTGCAGTTTTTGGGCTAAATTTTCAGCTGGTTTATGAACAAACTGTTCTCCAGCAACTGTGACTTTCTTCCCTCCCTCCACATCTTCCATAACCTCATCCCCGTCATTCACCTCACCGGATTCTTCTTCGTTCTTCGGAGCGTTATCGATCTGTTAGGAAAAACAAATATCACAAGAATGATAGTGCAGTAGTACATTTTTACTAACCCAATCCCTGACACACATACAAGTAAACTTCCAAATGCTCTACAGAACAATGACTCCAGATCCAGCAGCCAGTCCAAGGATTCAGATTCCGTTAACACCCTGGTGTGTCTGCTATGCTGTCATTCATTGATCAATTTGCAGCCTTAATTTTCATTCATGTCAAGTATTTATACAATTTCTTCAAGGTCTCCTGTAAACTTCCAGTGCCTTTGTTTCATCCATGAAGTTTTCTTCAGCAGTCCTGTCTTCAACAGTTTTGGGTACAGTACCATAGGTATTAAAACTATCTTCGGATAGATAATAGATCTTATTAATTTCTTTATCAATCTTCCCCGTTCTAGTTAATGCTACATTTTCAGCTGAAAAATCAATATCTTTTGGTAAAATGTTAATTTCATACGGAGTTTCTTGGGACTGAAGAAATAGGTCAATCTTTCACTTCAAGTGTTTTGCTTTGCTTCTTTCTAAGTATATTGCTCTTAAAAAACTTAGAACCATACCAAGCAAAATGTTATCTGCCTAGCATTCTTCTATGTACAGTAATGTATAGTTAATTTTGGAACCCAGTGCATCTTACTTATTATGAGATATTACAAGATTATATATTAACCCCTTCGGTGCGAGGCAGCAGTCCCTGCTCAGTGGCTGTATAGGAGAATTAACTCTTGGATATATTTTCTTTCAACCTGTAATTGCATGTTTAATTTATATATTTGCATTTTTATTTTGTTACTACCAAGTGATAATGTAGTAACTCCACAATAGATAGCCTTTGAAATATATATAAAACAACTAGTCAATAAAATATTCAACTTTATAAAGAAATGTTAAAAAATGTACATACTGTATCCTTTGACATAAAATGTCAACAACAATGTATAATTACAAGGCATTCGATAATGAGAGAGAGAGAGAGAGAGAGAGAGAGAGAGAGAGAGAGAGAGAGAGAGAGAGAGAGAGAGAGAGAGAGAGAGAGAGAGAGAATTTAAACAAAAACATAACCGTACGAGCCCATACCTTTAATGGCTTCAAGCCTAGCTTTGCCCTTATTTTATTTGTTTCCTCGATGGATAAAGATGCTTCTGCACCCCCTTCCTTCTCCCCTCCAACAGGGCCACTGCTTGCAAAGTCACTTCCCACAGGCTGCAACAGATGACTTGGAGGTGGAGAGGGCGACTGCTTCCCGAGTTTTGAAGACTGAGACAACTGATAACCTGCAATAAACACCTTAATGAAAAACCAATCAACTCTTATATGATAAAAAATACTATAGAAACATGAATCAGATGTTTGGATCTATACATACTGTATCTTTAGGAAAAACTAATCACGTCTTCCAAAAAAAAAAAAAAAAAAAAAAAAAACACAAAGGCAATAACAATTGGAAACTTGGGTCTAAACGCAAGTACAGGTACTTGGACTGAAGTACACAATCTTGAATACTTGTACTTGGTATTTTAAAAGATTATTGTACAGCACTGTATAATGCTGCTCTTTTACTAGGGCCAAATGTACTTCATTAAATCAAGTAGAATACTTTCATATACTAACATTTAAGTTAACCCTTTTACCCCCAGGCTATTTGGAAATTTCCAACCCTTAACCCCCAGGGGGTTATTTTTTTCCCAGCATATTTTGCAGTATATTTTTTTCAAATTGCTCTAACAGCCTTAATTTTTGTCATAGAGAGGTCAGGTTGGTCTCATTCTCTCGGAAAATGCCTGAATTTTCTCAAAAAATTATCAAAAATATAAAAAAAAATTTTTATAGCATTTTTTTGCGAGGACGTACTGGTACGTCCATGGGGGTAAAAGGATGGCTTTTGTGAAATGTACCAGTACATCCTTTGGGGGTAAAAGGGTTAAGAGTACTTTCAAGTATTCACTGTAACCAATTTACATAACTATAATAAATAAGCTTTATTATTGCTACTCCTGTTTCAGTAAGAATTGGAAATCTAATTCGCTTACACCATGCCTGTAACATGTCACCTCAGTGCAGAAGTAATCTTTGAATAGATATTTAAAGTACCCTCAGTACCATCATGGTATTTTATAAGAATTTTGATATGTGGAGCCAGCTCAAATAACCAAATAATACTACTTGAAATATGTTATTTTCATTAGTAAAATAAATTTTTGAATATACTTACCCGATAATCATGTAGCTGTCAACTCCGTTGCCCGACAGAATTCTACGGGAGGGATACGCCAGCTATCACTATACTAGAAGGGGGTGTACTCACAAGCGCCACCTGTGGCCAGGTACTACAGTACTTGTTGTTGACGCCACCTCACTTTTTCCTCGGTCCACTGGTTCTCTATGGGGAGGAAGGGTGGGTCAATTAAATCATGATTATCGGGTAAGTATATTCAAAAATTTATTTTACTAATGAAAATAACATTTTTCAATATTAAACTTACCCGATAATCATGTAGCTGATTCACACCCAGGGGGGTGGGTGAAAAAACCAGTGTACAAGACTAAAGGATAGCTAAGTATCCCGTATTTCATATAATCAGTTATCCACAATAACAATGAAATAATAAGTACCTGGTAAGGAAGTCGACTTGAACCGTTACTCTGCCTTTAATAAGATCGTCTTCCTTACTGAGCGCAGCGTTCCTCTTGGAAGGCTGAATCAACTCAAAGGTGCTAAAGTATACAGGGCTGCAACCCATACTAAAGGACCTCATCACAACCTTTAACCTCGGCGCTTCTCAAGAAAGAATTGACCACCCGCCAAATCAACAAGGATGTGGAAGGCTTCTTAGCCGACCGTACAACCCATAAAAAGTATTCAAGAGAAAGGTTAAAAGGTTATGGGATTATGGGAATGTAGTGGCTGAGCCCTCGCCTACTACTGCATTCGTTGCTACGAATGGTCCCAGGGTGTAGCAGTACTCGTAAAGAGACTGGACATCTTTGAGATAGAATGATGCGAACACTGACTTGCTTCTCCAATAGGTTGCATCCATAACACTCTGCAGAGAATGGCTCTGTTTGAAGGCCACTGAAGTAGCCACAGCTCCCACTTCATGTGTCCTTACCTTCAGCAAAGCAAGGTCTTCTTCCTTCAGATGAGAATGTGTTTCTCTAATCAGAAGCCTGAATAGTAAGAAACTGAGTTCTTAGAACTTGGAAAAGAAGGTTTCTTGATAACACACTACAAGGCTTCTGAGTGTCCTCGTAAAGGTTAAGACCTTTTTAGATAGTACCTAAGAGCTCTAACTGGGCAAAGTACTCTCTCCAGTTCATTCCCCACCAAGTTGGACAGGCTTGGGATCTCGAACGACTTAGGCCAAGGACGTGAAGGAAGCTCGTTTAGCAAAAACCGAGCTGCAAGGAACATGTAGCCGTTTCAGATGTGAAAACAATGATCCTGCTGAAGGCGTGGATCTCACTTACTCTTTTAGCTGTTGTCAAGCACACGAGGAAAAGAGTTTTTAATGTGAGGTCCTAAAAAGAGGCTGATTGGAGAGGTTCAAATCTTGATGACATAAGGAACCTTAGGACCACGTCTAGATTCCAGCCTGGAGTGGACAACCGACGTTCCTTTGAGGTCTCAAAAGACCTAGGGAGGTCCTGTAGATCTTTGTTGGTGGAAAGATCCAAGCCTCTGTGGCGGAAAACCGCTGC
The DNA here is from genome assembly GCF_036898095.1 of Palaemon carinicauda. Taxonomy (NCBI): domain Eukaryota; kingdom Metazoa; phylum Arthropoda; class Malacostraca; order Decapoda; family Palaemonidae; genus Palaemon; species Palaemon carinicauda. The sequence goes on along the minus strand of NC_090761.1, from coordinate 66,254,264 downwards.
CAACATACTTCTGTAACCCTTGATCGTAGGAGCTGAAAGGGATCTTACTTTCCTTAGATATAACAGGAAGTCAGCAATCTGGGTTACAGTGGTACTGGTTGAGGAAACTGCATTGGTCTTGTACCAGCTACGGAAGACTTCCCCTTGAGACTGATAGATTCTGAGAGTGGATGTTCTCCTTGCTTTGGCAATCGCTCTGGCTGCCTCCTTCGAAAAGCCCCTAGCTCTTGAGAGTCTTTCGAAAGTCTGAAGGCAGTCAGACGAAGAGCGTGGGGGATTGGGTGTACCTTCTTTACGTGAGGTAGACGTAGAAGGTTCACTCCTAGAGGAAGAGTCCTGGGAATGTCGACCAGCCATTGCAGTACCTCTAAGAACCATTCTCTCGCGGGCCAGAGCGGCGCCAACCAACGTCAGCCGTGTCCCTTTGCGAGAGGAGAACTTCTGAAGTACCCTGTTGACAATCTTGAACGGCGGGAATGCATACAGGTCGAGATGGAACCAATCCAGCAGAAAAGCATCCACGTGAACTGCTGCTGGGTCTGGAATCGGAGAACAATACAACAGGAGTCTCTAGGTTATCGAGGTAGCGAACAGATCTATGGTTGGCTGACCCCACAGGGCCCAAAGTCTGCTGCAAACATTCTTGAGAAGGGTCCACTCTGTGGGGATGACCTGACCCTTCCGGCTGAGGTGATCTGCCATGACATTCATACCGCCCTGAATGAACCTCGTTACCAGCGTGAGCTTTCGATCTTTAGACCAGATGAGGAGGTCCCTTGCGATCTAGAACAACTTCACGAAAGAGTCCCTCCCTGCTTGAAGATGTAAGCCAGGGCTGTGGTGTTGTCAGAGTCCACCTCCACCACTTTGTTAAGCTGGAGGGACTTGAAGTTTATCAAGGCCAGAAGAACCGCCAACAACTCCTGCAATTGATGTGAAGTGTCCTTTGCTCCTGATTCCATGTTCTCGATCATTCCTGTCCGTCCAAAGTCGCACCCCAGCCCGTGTCTGATGTGTCCGAGAGGAGACGGCGGTCGGGTTTCTGAACAGCCAAAGGTAGACTTCCTTGAGAAGAAAGCTGTTCTTACACCACGCGAGAGAAGACCTCCTCTCTTCGGAAACAGGAACTGAGACCGTCTCTAGCGTCATGTCCTTTATCCAGTGAGCAGCTAGATGATACTGAAGGGGGGGAGGTGGATTCTCCCTAACACGATGAACAGGGCCAGCGATGAAAGTGTCCCTGTTAGACTCATCCACTACCTGACTGAGCATCGGTTCCTTCTCAGCATGCTCTGGATGCATTCTAGGGCTTGGAAGATCCTTGGGGCCGACGGAAAAGCCTGAAAAGCTCGACTCTGAAGATCCATACCCAGGGAGACAATGGTCTGGGATGGGATGAGCTGAGACTCCTCAAAATTGACCAGGAGGCCCAGTTCCTTGGTCAGATCCATAGTCCATCTGAGAATCTCCAGACAGCGACGACTTGTGGGAGCTCTTAAAAGCCAGTCGTCTGACGGAGCCGGACACAAGATCATGGTACTGCTGCACAGTCTGTGAACTGTCAACCATGGGGAAGCGAGGAAGTACAGTGACAACCCGAAGCTGTCTAGACTGTCTGGGTCGTACAGACAACTCCTTATCGGGTTGCTGAGGTTGCCGCACTGCGTCACAACAAGTCACTTCTGCTGGTTGTTGAACGTCTTCCCAGTGACACACTGACTCCGTAAACAAAAAATCCTTTAACAAGGACTAAGCTTGGACTGCATGTCTTGCAACACAGCTCAAGGTCTATGGGAGCAGGTGTGGTAACAGACGGGGTTAGTGACTGAAGTGGAACCATTACCTTCCCTGGAAGCATGTTATGCTTAAATAAAAGTCCATAGGAGGCTACGCAGCTAAAAGCTCCTCTCCAAATGACAGAGTCCTCAAGGGAATATCAGAAGGAGGGAGAAAAGCACTTTCTCATCTACAGGGACCATATCCGAGAAAAGTTAAGTTCTCTCAGTGAGGGTTTCAATGGTGCAAAAGCAGCAGACTAGAAGGCAACGTTATGAAACTGCTTGACAGTCTAGTGAGTTGGCAACAACCAAAGATGTATGATTGAGAAGCATGCGGTAAGGTATGCAGAGCATGTTGTATGCAGAGCATGCTGTATGTAGAGCATGTTGTATGCAGAGCATGCTGAATGCAGAGCATGCTGTATGCAGAGCATGTTGTATGCAGAGCATGCTGAATGCAGAGCATGCTGTATGCAGAGCATGTTGTATGCAGAGCATGCTGTATGCAGAGCATGCTGTATGTAGAGCATGTTGTATGCAGAGCATGCTGAATGCAGAGTAAGCTGTATGCAGAGCATGTTGTATGCAGAGCATGCTGTATGCAGAGCATGCTGTATGCAGAGCATGCTGTATGCAGAGCATGCTGTATGCAGAGCATGCTGAATGTAGAGCATGGTGTAAGGTAAGCAGAGCGTGTTGCATGGCGTTTAACATTTCTCAGAAATTCCATGACCAGTGCTAGAGTGCTTCATGCATGCTTGCATGGGGTTTTAATATCAACATAATATTTACCTTACATTCATAACTCATGATTCATTTTTGTTTTGAAGATATTTTTGCCATATTTTGCGATATTGTTAAAAATATATTGCAAGGAATACATATATATTTTTATATAAGTAAGACAAATAACCTCCATTATCATAATGTTTGTGTAGGCATACATGTATATGATTACAAATGCAAGTTATGAAAGTAATGAGGTGTTATTATTGTCATTTGTAATTTCTCAAGTTGAGGAGAAAGTGGCAGATGCATGCGTTGAGGTGGCTGACTCATAGCATGAGTGACTGAACTCAAGGGTTGCGCTTGCTGAGTGGTTGGCGGAAGCGGAGTAGCAAGCGGAGAGCGATGAGGTAGAGGCTGCGCAGAACGTAGTAAATGTCTCGCGAGTTGAGGCTCCTGAGGCGCAAGGCTAAGGTGTTGTGGAGCTTGCCTTGAGGAGGGTTGAGCTCGCTGCAGCGAGAGCTGAGGAGACTGACTCATGGATGGGAGAGGTTGTTGTACCTCAACCGAGTGTTGCATCAATGGTGGAGCAGCAAGTGGAAGCGGAGGAAGAGAGGTATAAGCCTCCTGATCCCATTGCTGAGGTTGCCTTAAGGAAGGCGGAGGGAGCTGTACACCACTGGGAACAGTAAACTCAGAACGTGGCTCAACATCGTACGCCTGGCAGGCGGTACTGCGGTCAGGCGGAGCGAGCGCAGGCGGAGCGAGTGCAGGCGGAGGCGGAGGCGCAACCTTCTCAGCCCGACACTCACGCATCAATACTGAAAGTTGTGACTGCATGGACTGCAGTAGAGCCAACTTGGGGTCGGCAGACACTAAGGTCTGCTGAGGCAAAGCCTTAACAGCAGAGATCTGTTGCGGCAGAACCTTACTCCTCTTGGGCGGAGTGCAGTCGACAGATGACTGCGGCGAGTCAGAGCTGAGCCAATGACTGCAGCCCGGTTGAGCCCTCGCGGACTGGACTCTGCGTTTGAGTGGTCTAGAGACCTGAGTTCAACGTTTCTTCCCTGACAATTGATCAGCGGACGAGTAAAAGACGGGCTCAATCGTCTGCAGGTGGGAGTGACGGTCTCTGGAAGACACGCCCGCAACCACCGAGGATACTTCTGTGCGCCGATCAAGGCCTGCCGAACCCTTTTGCCCTTCGACATTGCTTCTCCCCTGGGCTTGGGAGCTTGCAAGAGGTCCCGGACTGGGAGGACGACTGGCACGCACAGAAGTACCCTCACGCACAACACTGACACTTTGCGCTAATCACTTATCACTTTTGATTTTCTGTTTGCACTTATTTCACTGAACTCGAAACTTTAAGTGGTTTGTACCTGAAACACGCAATTCTATCCTTTCTCAAAAGTTAGTAATTGCGAAAACAGAATTACAATGTAACAGAAAAATCTAATGAAAGATAAATAATTCAGTGGCTGGAAAGAGACTAAACACTAGATCAAATAAACTACGTTTAAATTCTCTCACCGCATAAAGCTTGAGAACAAGAAAAAACTCTAGAAACGTTTACCTTCTTCCCCTAAAGAGACTAGGGAGAAGAGTAAAAACGATAACAACGTAACTCGCTTGAACGAAACGTTTATCCTCCTCTTTCTCCCTCCGTCTCTATCTCTCTCTCTCTCTCTCTCTCTCTCTCTCTCTTGACTTAGAACCTGAGAGAAGAGCCCAATCATATATATCGTTAAAACATATTATTGTTAAAGGAAAATATTTCCCAAAATGAAAAGTTCCTTTGTAGAATTAAAACCATTAAGTTAAGAAAGAATGAACAAAACGCTAGACACGGTTACTCTTACTGCAACGTGACACCGTGAAAATTCTCTCTCTATCGTAACGATAGAGCGCAAGTTGAACGTTCTGAAACGTCAACAACTGCAGAGACAAAACAAAACGTTAGTTCAACTTTGAAAACAGTACGAGACTATCAAAGAAATTCTTTCAAAAACATTAAAATAGCATAATATGTTAACAGGTAAAACCGAAATGACGGGTTCAATGTTAATTAACTTCGGTACAAGAAAAGACCGCCTACTATTAGGAAAGGTCGAATATAAACAAATATAAAAATTAATTTTAATAATTTTATAATAAAAGGAAGTTAATCGAAGAGGCCTATAAAAGGCGGAGAGATATAAAATAAATCTATAACTTTTGTTAAGCAAAATTAAGAAAGAGAGTCTATACTCTCTTAGACACCAACACTTCCGTCTAAGGGAAGGGTCGGCCATTAAAAGGTGAAAGAGAGTTCATACTCTCTTCGTCACCATAATTAATCAATTTAATTCCAAAAGCTAACTAAGCTAATATAGAAGTTTCCAGTATAGCGAATAGCTGCAAATTTTAGAGAAATACTTCACCAAACCGTGAACAATACTCCAAAATCATAAGCGTATCCAAGAACGTCTTGCCGGAAGCACGACAGAGGAAAAAGTGAGGTGGCGTCAACAACAAGTACTGTAGTACCTGGCCACAGGTGGCGCTTGTGAGTACACCCCCTTCTAGTATAGTGATAGCTGGCGTATCCCTCCCGTAGAATTCTGTCGGGCAACGGAGTTGACAGCTACATGATTATCGGGTAAGTTTAATATTGAAAATTCAAGGTTGTCCACAGAAAGTAAGGCGTTGATATACCTTGCTCTAAAAATGTAAACGTACTTCAAACGTTCAAAAACATATTCTACTTAGCCAATCTAAGTACAGTAATGCCAAATTACTGTCAATAAAATCAGCATACAGCGATAAGATAAAACATTGTAAATTGATGTTTGTAAAAAAAAATTTATGATTCATCTAGATATTATCCATACTCTTTTCCTTGGGATGTCAGGGAACTTCTCCAAGTAATACATCTTTAGCGGTTAAAGTACATTATCATATTGCAAAACAAAATATGCATAGATGAAAATTTTAACTTTTGAATTTACAAAATACATGAGAACCTCTACTGTAACTGCACATTTTCAATCTGTGAAGCTCCCTTTGATCCAAACTTTAATAAATAACCACAAACAGAAATACACAAATATTCCTGACATGAAATTTCTAAAATCATACACACTTATTGATAATATCTTACTTGGGTCATCTTTAATTTGCAGCAGTTCCTCAACTTCTGAAAGACTATCTTCGCTGTGACTGGGGCTGCGAGAGCGAGATCTGTCCTCCCTTTTCTTACTTCTTTGCTTTTTGTGTTTGTGATGGTGTCTGGAATTAATGAAAGCTGTTTTAAGCAAAGAATAAGAGCAGGTAATAGGGGGTGCTTGAATACATTATCAAATGTATCAATACAACCATTTATAACCAAATACAGTGCCACGTGCAACAGCAATGAATGACTATGGGCTTTGACAAGGTTTGGAAGCAAAAAAAAAAAAAAAAAAAAAAAAAAGAGAAAAAATTCTTTAATATTTTTGTACAGTACTGTGGTATACAGTACACTAATACATGTAGCATAAAAAAGAAAAAAAAATGCAATAGAATGATTTGCTGGCAAGCACCTAGGCTCCTGGATACATTTGTCTTAATGATCTTATTATTTCTTTTGATATAAAAAGCCTTATTCATGCCTAATTATTACTTTATTTTCCTCCCTTTCATAATTTTTATCTAAATATTTTCAGTATATTTCCATATAATGCTTTACAGTAATCCCTTTCTGTATAATAAATCACCAGTACTCGGCCATGCCATTCTGCAATTTTAATAACTAGAATGAAAAGACAAGAATGGCGCGAACATACCTTACCTGTGGTGATGCCTTAGGAAGTAAAAGTAGCCTAGTATCCTCAAACCTCAAAAAAATAGTCTTACACAATGGAGTATTCACAATTTGAAATACTGTATTGTACATATAAATCTTATGGAACGGCATAAATTTATAATAATTCACTAAGGAAAAACATCCCCCTTGGAAACCATGGGCATAGTGCTTAAACCAGGTTAAGTAGGAGTACTCTAGCCCAAGCTTTACCCCAGTGATTTTGATAGATGAGTTGCCATAGCCAGCATGTTCCAATAATACACACTGTCATATGCAGTAAAGATATAAGTTCTAATTCTGTTTTCTATGCTTCACTAGTATATCGTGTCCACCATACTGCATTTACTCTGAAGAAATAATCAAATCATCAAATCAGAAGGTTGAGCCTTTAGCCACTAACTAGGGTACCCATAAGGGAGCCTCTGTAGTTGGAAATATAAACTGTGTATTCTGTGATGTAGAAGAGAATGTTAACCACTTCATATTATATTGTCCACAATATAGTGACATACGAAGAAGAACAATAAAGCTCCAACAACCATACTAAGAAGATAGCGCACAAACAGTTGGAAAATTCCTTTTCTGTGAATATTGAGAATAAGAAAAGTGGGTAAAGTTTTGGATTCAACCAAATTGGGAAATGTATTATATTAATATATTTTCCTAGTAAAGCACGTGATAACAAAACACTTCTTCTCAATACATTATTGTCGCTAATGCATACTTACAGAGAAAAAAAATATTTCAGGAATTGAAGGTCTTGACTTTTTCTAAGTTTAGTGTATATCTTTCCATGGGCACGCAAGGTAGCTCTTGTTCGTTTGTATGTCTGTTTTCATCTTACTTGGCTCCGCCCCATTGCGTAATGTGACAATATTTACTTGAATGCGCATTTGCTCCTCCCACTAATGTCGCTCCTCCAATCAAAATACTACTGGGTTCTTTTCAAGGGTTATTATTGGACGATTCATTGGTCTCTCAGTCTTGTTTCAAGGATCTGTTTTTCGTGCAATATAACATTGTAAACGATACTATTTTGTTTTTTTCCCTATTTCATTATGGGAGAAACCCGTGACTGTCGTTTGTTTTCGGTTTTCAAAAGTTCCGGTTTCTATATTTTCTTCACACGTCACTTTACTGTCATGGATCCTCCGGTACGGTTGTGTGAAATATGTCGTTATTCCTATTTTGATGTGATCGGCCGATTTCATGGGAATTATAATGGAACTCCTGAAGTAGTGAATCGTTTTCTAAGGGAGCATTCCGTATTACCTTTAAGTGTCCAGTGTGGTAAATGTGATTTGCCTTTACATTTTCGTGAGGATAGACATGTGTGGTATTGTACCAAATCTGAACGTATTCCAGTACTTGATGATTCAGAAGAGGGTCAACCACAACCTTCCACATCTTCATCGTCATCTTCCGTTTAAGGTAAGAAGTGATTTAACAAAATATATATATTCAAATTTACCCCTGGTTAAACGGGGGGTCGCAGGGGGGGCGAAGCCCCCCCCCCCGGTAGGGGTACAGGGCCCCTAGGTTAGGTTAGGTGGGTTTGTTAGGTTCTGTGGTGCCCTGAAAATTACTGTGGCCTTAAGGGGGGGTCGCAGAGGGGGGCGAAGCCCCCCCCGGTAGGAGTACAGGGCCCCTAGGTTAGGTTAGGTGGGTTTGTTAGGTTCTGTGGTGCCTTGAAAATTACTGTGGCCATAAGGGGGGGTCGCAGGGGGGGCGAAGCCCCCCCCGGTAGGGGTACAGGGCCCCTAGGTTAGGTTAGGTGGGTTTGTTAGGTTCTGTGGTGCCCTGAAAATTACTGTGGCCTTAAGGGGGAGGTCGCAGGGGGGGCGAAGCCCCCCCCCCGGTAGGGGTACAGGGCCCCTAGGTTAGGTTAGGTGGGTTTGTTAGGTTCTGTGGTGCCTTGAAAATTACTTTGGCCATAAGGGGGGGTCGCAGGGGGGGCGAAGCCCCCCCCGGTAGGGGTACAGGGCCCCTAGGTTAGGTTAGGTGGGTTTGTTAGGTTCTGTGGTGCCCTGAAAATTACTGTGGCTTTAAGGGGGGGTCGCTGGGGGGCCCTACCCCCCTCCCCCCGGTAGGCCTAGTTAGGGGTATGGGGGAGGGGTGCTGGAACATTAATTATTCATTTATTGCAAATATCATTCAATGCCCCAACGCCCTCCCCCCCCCTTCCCCCACCCAAAACCCCGGTTCCCAAAGGGTGTCCCCCATAATTGGTGGGATGAACTAGGGTATACATAGTAAATCTCTAAATCGGTTGGCTTGCAGTCAAAATAAACGTTAAATTCATTGAAACCACACTATTTCTGATGCAACAAATATATTTTTATTGCATTTTTCCAAATTTGGCTGAAACTAAAAATTTACCGAAAAGTGTCCTACAACAAATGTGGGTGAAAAGAGTAAAACTAGTGAAAATAAGGAACATACAAAGCTAAAAGACACAAGAGGTGCCGTTGCAAAGGCAAAGCCTCGACCTGAACCTGGTAAGTATATACTGTAGCACAATATTTCCAATGAAGTACATAAGAACGGTTCCTAGTGTATTCATAGGTACTTTGAACTGTTCTACTGAAAATAAATGGAAAAAAACACTATTTATTACAAATTTCAGACATTTTAAAATTCCAAGTTATGATTAAAAAACTACATTCAAAAGGGAAACACATACAAGAACATCACCTAACACAAGATTCCCACCTAACCTAACCTAGGAGCCATATCCTTACATACTTAACTACTACGGAGGACTATGACCACCGTATGCTAGTTTACCCTAAGACTAAGTCTCAATCTTGTATATACTTACCAACTGGCTTTACTTCTAGCAAGGTACCACTAAATAATATTTCATAAATCATATTTCAGATAAAATCAAAAAGTCCCTCCTATATAGAAAATCAATTTGATGAGTATTAAAAAGATTTATGTCTACCCCAACCAACTAAATACATCCCAAAAATGCAGTACCTGGCCATTCGCCACCCCCCTCCCCCCAAGTAGGATTTAAGGACAGAGAATGTTAGATTAAACTCTCGTCAAGATTAAATATATGGGAAAATTTAATAATTCCTATATTCCGTACCTGTCCTCACGCATGGATTAAAAATGGAGGGGTGGATGTACTTCGTTGGGACAGGGTAAGACAAGAGTACGGCATTCTAAGGATATGGCGCCTAGGTTAGGTTAGGTGGAGAACCTTAGGTTAGGTTAGGTAGGAAATATTTGGTTAGGTGATGTTCTTGTGCCTAACCTAACCTACAAGCCGTGTCCTTACCTACTTACCTAACGGGGGATCTAACGCCCTCCGGAGAACCCCGGTATACTGCCGTATTCTAAGTTGGACATAATAATACATACAGGTGGCCGCTATCATACATAACCCCCGTGCATGACATCAATGACAGATACATATATTGCATAAGCCTACCCGCAGGCTTAGACTAAATCAATTATCCAATGTTAACCTTGGGTTTTGATTATCTATACGTAAAAGAACTCATAAAACATGTTAAAAATAACAATAAAAAACTAGGGTTATGCCAACTTGCCATACCTGTGGTGATGCCTATTTTCTCTATCCTTTTCACGCGATCCAGACCTTGAGCGCCTCTTTCTTTTCTTTTCCCTCCTATCTTCTTTACTCTTCTCCCTATCCTTGTCCTTCTTCTTTGAGGAAGATCCCATTTTTCACTTAATTAAGAAATCGTACGCAGTTGTTAATGTAGTTTGGCAAAGTTTGTTTACAGTGGCAAACGAATACAGGGTTGCCAGATTATTTCGACTGGATTATCGTACATGAGCCTTAAAATTGTCGTTTTTCAACCAAAATTATCGTACACAGTTTCAATATAATTATTAGGGAGTTACATGATTGACGTTTCAAAATATTTTAGTATAATTATTTAATTAAAAACACACGTTTGTATATACCTAAGGTATGTATCGTACATCGTACTTGACCTAAAATAAGCGTACATGTACGATAATTATCGTACCATTCGTACGAATGGCAGCCCTGAACGAATAACAAAAGTCTTTTCTTTCTGGTTTACGAGGATATTTAAAGTCTAAAGTTTATTTGGTTAAATTTTTAGTAAAGATTCTCAAAGAATAAAATTATATTTAGAGGTGGCCGTGCATAATCCTGAAAAAAAGTAATTAATATATGTATATTTTAGTTAGAACATCATAGTCTAAGAAAGAATATTAGTTTAAGGACTATTATCATTAACAATTTTCCTTTTCAGAAAAGACTCAAAATAGCGGTGACGGGCTGTTTAAAAAAAATATATTTTCACAATGTGTACATAATACAAACGGTTAAGAGAGGGATGACTACCGTAATTTAATTCTACCTGAAATAATGCTCTAAAAATAATATATTTTAAATATATTAGAAAAGATTTTCAGATATATATATGATATCCATAAACTGGTTAATATTAACAGCCACACAGCCTCTGCTCTTTATTTCATCCCCGTGCTTATTTTACTTTACTTTAGTTTACTTAATACGTTGAATTATTCTAAGAAATTTAACATAATGACTAGATAGAATTATTTTATCCCGTGTCCATTAACTTAAATATATAGTTTATATTTTTCTCATCTGAATTTATAATGAAACAATACTATTTGTCATATCAAAACGTTTACATGTCACCAAAATAAAGTAGATGAGAGTAAAAAGTTGTCTCGCCATACACAAATGCAGTCGCAGTTCGCACTTGTAATTTTGTTTATTGTTATTACTTATACCAATATCACAACAAAATGAATTAAAAATAGAGGTTTGAAGTGTTTTTTATTAATTTAATAATATTTTACTTTCCTATTCTTCAATTCCTTTGCAACTGTAGTATTTTCAGTAATTTTTTGGTTATCCAGGCTATTACCAAGATCACAACAAAATGAAATAAAAATAAAGGTTTGAAGTGTTTTTTTATTAATTTAATAATATTTTCCTTTCCTATTGTTCAATTCCTTTGCAACTGGAGTATTTTTAGTAATGTTTTGGTTATACAGGTTATTTCTCTTTACTTTAGATTGTAAAAACGCTTCTAAACGTTCACAAGATTTATAAGAATCTACAAAACGTTGCAGACTGAGCTTATGATTTATTGGCAATAGAAGATGGCGATAACTTTGATAGAAATTCTTTTATAGTAAGACAAACGTGTTAAAATACCCAAAGCCAAAACTTTGGAGCTAGAATATCATTTGCAATAGTAGTTTTGATAAATAATTAACATTTACTCAAAAGATAAAAATTGCAAATCAGTAGCCCTTGACAATCACCAAAATGTAAATATATTATAAAAAAGGGAAATACGTTTTAGCAATGCAAGTTATCTAGGTCGTAAATGCTTCAAGAGATAACAATCCCTCTTATGACACGAATGGTAGAAATAATTATAAAATAACTAATAAAAATAAGTAGAAAGTTGTGTAAGATATTGTAAACACCAGTTAAGAAGTTCCACTTAGGATATATTCCAATAAAATATGTAGATCTCCTACAAATGTGAATACAATTGGTCGAACATAAACACCTGAATGGAATAATTGACAGATTTTACACGAATTAATCGTCTTTATTATTTCCTTTGAATGTCCTCAATCCATTCCAAGTTTATACTAAGTTTTATATCCTGTTTAGCTTTCAGTTAAACTGCACATAATATTTGCCTTGAAAATTTAGAAAGGATGATCGTTTAACAGCGTCAATAATTTCATTAATACATTTCCGAGATTCATCCTTCTCATTATTTTTATTATTATTATTGTTACGAAGAGCAAATAAACTATAGGCTACTTTGTCTAAATATCAGAACTGACCCGGCTTGGAATAGAACAAGCACATATCAAAGGAAGAAGAGACCCATTGCTTAAAGATAAAAGAATATCTATACCAAATGTAAAGAAACAAAAAATAAAATCAAAGAAATTGGATAAAGAAAATTAAGGAGGTACCGATGAAAAGGCATATCTCTACGCACATCTAAACCTGAATTCTAGGAAGACTGAAATTCTAGATTTCCATATTAGTTATTCGCTTAGCATGCAATGGCAGTGTTGATTTTAATTTTATATACCAAAACCATTAATATATAATATGAAGCTATTGGGGAAACAGTTCAAGTTCTGGGGTGAGGCATAGCTTTTACAATGGCGCCTCTAAAGTTTATCTTCTTATACGGTTTTGTATTTTGCACATCAGGTTTAACATTTCTTTTTTTTTCTTTTCTATATTTGTTTCACTAAATAGAAATAATCCTACTGTTTTCTATAGGTCTTCCTCGTATGGTTGTTGTACCTCAATTACTTCATTCCTTTCTTTTTTACATTCCTGGCAAAAACAAAAGAAAATGTATTAAATCTTCCTCTCATTTTCACGAAAATTACAGTTTACATTCCCCCATTGTGTCTATTTACAATATTTAGTTTCCAGGTGTTAGTTCTTGCTCTAAAAAATATCAGTGAAGCAAATATATTGTCATAAAGTAACTCTTCTTTAATTTCTTTTTTTCCACGTTATGTATATTTCTAAGCTCACCTTACTTTCTATTTCTTCTTTCCACTTTTCAGTATCCCACTTTTTGGTTTCCGATTTTATTTCTTCCTTGTTCATTTTCCTTATCTGTTTTATGCCTATACTTAATTCTTCTAAGTACTTTGCAGGTTGTTTCCACCATCTTCCTTCTTTTTCTTGAATATCCAGGATAACTGTTTTCAGTATTTCCTTCTTCCTATTCAGAGTACGATTTAATTACTGCAGTCTCCCATTCATCACCCTTGCTTTCATAGATGCACCTATCTCCCCTCTTAGAGTAGTATTAGCTGTGCTTTTAGTGGCACCTAAAGTCTTCCTGTAGGCTAAACCCCATTCTCTATTCCTTGTAGTTTCTCTATTGCAGTTTCTGATAGATTTATAATACTTGTTCCATTCAAAATACATGGTAAAGCAATACTTTTCCAGAACGTTTTTCCTATCATTACTTTATTGCAACTTTTCTCTATACCTGAATATGTTGAATTAGCTATTTTTTGTGCTTTTTCTATCATTACCCTTTTCTGAGTTTTAAATATAATTCTATTATTGTCTAGCTTTATTCCTAAATACGTTAAACTTTCTACTACTTTGATTCCCTCTATGTTATCTGGCTTTTCTTTCACGTTGTAAATCAGTTTAGAATTAGGATCCTTAATTTCCTACAAGTACTACTACTGTACTTTGGCTTCCGGCTTGGCTGGGCGGGAAAAATAATCGTAAACAAATGCTGAAACTCAAGTTGTGCTTTAACAGAATCTTCGTTTTTTCCAAGCTGTCCAATTACAATTTGGTTCCAAGACATAGCATCCTGAGAACTATGGCATCCCAGAAAACACTGCTCAACTTCTTTAAGCCTGTTAATAAAAGGATTAGTGACCAGAATCAGGTAAAATATGCTACGGTCTTGCACCGGTTCAAGTTAGTCTCTCATAAATGTCAACGGAAACTTTACCTTCATAGTTTAAGCCTAAGGTTATCTTGACATTATCTTTAACTAATTCGAAAAGTATTATAGAATACTTTTGATAATGAAATATGGGTGTAGTACTCTTTAATACCCAATAATGACATATGGCATATCTGTTTTGACGTTACTGCTTGTAGAATGATTTATTGTTAGTTTGTTTTCGTCATTTATTTATTTCCTTGTTTTCTCTCCTCACTGGGCTATTATTTCCCTGTTGGAGCCTTTAGGCTCATAGCATCTTGCTTTTCTAACTAGGGTTGTAGCTTGGCTAGTAATAATAATACAGCAATTAGATCTTGTAGTTCTGGGGTGAATGTAATTCGTTAGGACAGGCAATATTTTCCTTATTAATTGTCAAGTCGATTTTCTTTATGGGGAAAATGTTCTTTATTGGTCTGATATATTAATATATGAAGCTATTTTCAAGAGCTATGTATATTAGTGCCCCATTGGTGCCATACCGTAGGGTTTGTTTAACCAACTGTATTAGGATATTTAATATACGGTCTACCCCAAAGGCAAAGGAAAGTCCTTTAAAAAGTTAACCGTGCTCATCCCCATTTATCCCCATACAAATAAAAAAAAAGTACGTTAATTAGAGAATTTATATTATATTTCGCTTTATAGAGGGGTAAATATATATAATTTCAATTTTAGCCAAATACATGAACCCTACTTTAGAGTCTAGAAGAGTGTTTGATGGAATATATATCAACCCATTGATCATCATTCACTAGATATATAATTCCTTACTGCTCTTCCTCACGGAGGAATAGAATCCTCCTCTGATTGTGTAGCAGTCTTCCTAGTACAGACTAGACCCTATCAGCCTATTTATCCCTATGGTGGACAGATGGAGGGTTGCCAGAGTCTTTGAATTTGCTCCCGTACAAGACCAGGTAGACTGATATTTCTAGGGAAGAAAGAGAACCAGCCAGCTTCGGTTCTAGGCCCCTTCTAACCCTACCTATCAGTGTCTCCTTATTTTAAAGGGTAAAGGGTTTACATGTGCGTAGGGACAAATAGATTTTAAAAGTAAACTATTTTTCCTTTATAGTTCAAGTTACCTCCTCAACCATCCCTCTCGGACTTGAGTCGAAGCTCAGAAGTAGTCTTTTACCCCCAAGCTATTTAACTTTCAAACCCTTAACCCCCAGGCATTTTCTTTTTCAAGCACATTTTGCAATACATTTTTTTTTAGATTGCTCTAACAGCCTTAATTTTCATCATAGAGAGGTCAGGTTGGTCTCATTCTTTCGGAAAAGGCCTGAAGTTTCTCATATGAAAAAAGATTTAATTAGCCATTTTTTGCAAGGACGTACCGGTACGTCCATGGGGGTAAAGGGATGAGTTTAGTGAAACGTACCAGTACGTCCATTGGGGGTAAAAGGTTAAGTACCATATTGATGAATGCAATTGCGGTTCCAGCTTCGCTGAATGCATTTTATATATTGTAGGACTCAGGTTCGTATACTGTAAGTTGGAAAAATTACAAATTACTATTAAGATTTGTTATATTTTGTATATTTGCATATAGATGGTCCTTATACAGTGTATAAGAATTTACTATGGTTTATTTATACAAGCATACAAAACCAGAATTACCTTTGCCCTTTTTATTCATATCAAAGAATATATGGTTGTTTATATGAGTGAGAAGGAGTAAGATAACTGATAAGAAAACACCAAGATTTACAGTACGATATTTATCTTATCATATGTTATCTTCTTTGCTGATGTCTCACAGGATTGTAAATACAGGAGAGGGGGTTCCCAGCCCCCTCGTCCTGATCATTTTAATCACCTCTTACGACACGCAGGAACGTAGAGAGGAGAGGTCCCCTTTTTTTGTTTCATTTGTTGATGTCGGCTACCCCCCAAAATTGGGGGAATGCCTTGGTATATGTATGTTATCTTCTGGTACTTTGTCCTTTTGTACAATTATTTCAACTTTGCATTGTTGGTAGTGAATGTTTCATAAACTATAATCAGGCTTTCTCCAACATGAGTTTTATTCCAGCTGTGACCAAGTTGCGGAATGATGTTCCTAATCAGGTAGTTGAATCTGTGGACCTTCAAAAGTTCAAACTTGCAGCATATGTTTGCATGTTGAACAGGCTGGCATAAGTCTCTTTTATAGTTTTTATGTGAAATATCTGTTTTAATGTTGTTATTATTTTTAAATATTTTATTTTAATTCTTCATTACTTCTTATGACGTTCATTTATTTACTTATTTCCTTTCCTCACCGGGTTATTTTTCCTTGTTGGAACCCTTCCCTTGGGCTAATAGCATCTTGCTTTTCCAACTATGATTGTAGCTTAGCTACTACTACTAATAATAATAAAATGAGATGTGCACATAATTTAAAAAAAACTCTGAAATGCTTTTTTATTACGATAACGAAAATCTCGTCTTTTGTACGGCAAATATTCGCTAAGCCAATGAGAAGGGGCCTCCAAGCAATTCAATTAGGATCAAAATATGAACTACAGCTTATTTACTAAGGGTTTGGCTGCATATATATACGGAGTGCACGTGCATGCTTAAGAAACAATTGTTAGATTTGAAATAAACTCTGCTCTTAAAATATTAAGAAAATTGAGATATGTTGTAAATAACACTAAATAGTACAACATTAATAAACTTGAAATACTGATTGCTTATAAAATAGAATTAGCAAACCATATTATACTATACAGTATTGTTAAACAAGTCACATAAATGTTACTGTATGTACATTTGACACTGTAAAGAAATATCACCCTGTGTTCTAACCTACTTTAGTGGCCCAGGACAAACTTACTTACTGGTGGTTGTGGGGCTACCCTTACTCACCAAGCATCCCCTCCCTAGGCTAAATTGTAACTTGAATGAAGATAAAAAGTGAACAAATGCCTGATCATCCTTGGTGTTTAGCACTTCGATTCTAATTACTGATAAGACCAGAAATGGCAGTTACCTTAGCAGTGTTTGGTCCAGTGGTGGTACCCATAACCGAATGCTCATTTGGCTCTTGATACAGCTGGCTGTGGAAACGGACAGTCAAGCACTATCCATACACATGGTAAGGACATGGGTCCTTTAAAGATTTCCAAGAGTTTGTTTGTTTTGAGAAAACTTCTCTGGCACATAACCCTATCAGTCATAGCATCAAATTCCCAGTGTGTGTTTCATGAGAAAAGTCCTTCCACCTGATGAGTATATAAGACTTAAATGTTGTGTTCTTGTGGAGGTAACAAAATTTAATTCTTAAAGAATGTGTAGTTTTCCTAGATGTTTGGATGTTCAAACCAAATCCCCCCCCCACCCCACCCCACCCCACCCCACCCCACCCCACCCCACCACCACAACCCGCACTGGATAGTTATTGGTGCTTAAGGAAAATTTAGGGAACGTTGAATAGGCCAGCTCTGTAGGAGTTAAGTTTGACTCATTGGACTGATAAATCTCCACTATTTAATAAAAATAGTAAAAAATTAACTGCTAAAAATACTCCCGAATAATATACTTCCTGTTTATATATCTGGAATTTTTAAATTTGTCATGGTGCTGTTATTTTAAAATCTTAGATGAGTATAAGCTCTCATCTTTCACAGGACGATGCTAATGCCAAAAAGCTGAAAAGTACTGGGGGAAAGGAAAATGTTGCTGACTCAATTGATAAAGGTAATTTATACTCTTTTAATTGTTCTTAATCATTTTCATGTACAGTGTGTTCTTATGTTCATATGTTGAAATTCGCTGATGAAGATTTTACTTTTTTTTTTTTGGAGTACTGTAGTTAAGTATAGCT
This sequence comes from Palaemon carinicauda, assembly GCF_036898095.1. NCBI lineage: Eukaryota > Metazoa > Arthropoda > Malacostraca > Decapoda > Palaemonidae > Palaemon > Palaemon carinicauda. Next base: position 66,236,603 of record NC_090761.1, on the reverse strand, counting down.
ATCATTATTGCTAAGTATTTATCAAAAAAATGGAAAAACAGTACAGTACTACAAACTATATGCTTAGTTTAGAGATAATTAATAGTGAAAAATAGGAGACAGCCAAAAATATTGTTTTTAACAAAATATATATATTACAGTATATAGAAGAAGACTGTTGTTGTTCATAACTGAAATTTAACATCCTTAAGATATTTGGGTGAGGAGCAGTTGGTTTGATTAGTGGATATAGTACTAAGAGAACAAATACAATGAGTTAGAAATTGTTTTAAATATGCAGTAATACTCCGCCCTGAAAATGTGAAATAGAAAAGTTAATGGTGCTGTTTTGGGATGCGATCTCATTTATGGCGTGATCTCAGAAATTATTCTTTTGCTTTGGTATGTGATCTCAATATTTTTATTAAGAAAAATATAAGAATACTGTTATAGAAAATCTAATGGTTCTTGTCTAGCTGTGGGCTCGCTCCACTCGCGAAAAAATAAAAACATCAAGCTGCGTATGTACTGGCAAGCGGTAATGTTGAGCTGCGCACGCTAAAGTCAATGATTGACTATTATTTCTTAGATAGTTATTCCCGGTACTTTCCTATGAGTGAAATATGGAAGTAGAATACTGCCTCTTACTTTAGAAGTTCCAGTTTTCCAAGCTAACTAAATTCTTATCTTATAAGTTTGAATATTTAGATAAAGTGATATTTAAACATCTATATTAAATTTGTGAAATATAATATTAATTTTATTGTGTGATATGCAAATAATTTTTTTTTTTTCAGTTAGCATACTTAACCCTTTTACCCCCAGGCTATAAGGAACTTTCCAGGCCTAAACCCCCAGGGGTTATTTTTTTTCAAGCACATTTTGCAGTATATTTTTTTAAAAATTGCTCTAACAGCCTTAATTTTCATCATAGAGAGGTCAGGTTGGTCTCTTTCTCTTGGAAAATACCTGAAGTTTCTCAAAAAATTATCAAAATTATGAAAAAAGATGTAAATAGCATTTTTTTGCAAGGACGTACCGGTACGTCCATGGGGGTAAAGGGATGAGTTTTGTGAAACGTACCAGTACATCCTTTGGGGTAAAAGGGTTAATATTTGTGGAGAGACTCAGGTCCTTTTCACATGATGTATTTTGATGGCTATTGTATCCTCTTATAACTTTTACAGATGTCGTTTCAAGCTCTCCTGACGTTAAATTACCAGAAGGTATGAGCCCTGATCAGAAAAAGCGTATGAGTGGAAACAAATTGAAAGTAAGTATTTGTGATGGTACAATGTCATCTTTTTTGTGATTATTGGGACCTTTACAGTATTCTTTTAATTGATACCAATATTTGAGGGCTTCGTGATAATTAGGACCTTTATAGTACTCTTATTTGATACCAATATTTGAGGGGCTTCGTGATAATTAGGACCTTTATAGTACTCTTATTTGATACCAATATTTGAGGGTCTTCGTGATAATTAGGACCTTTATAGTACTCTTAATTGATACCAATATTTGAGGGGCTTCGTGAAATTAGGACCTTTATAGTACTCTTTTAATTGATACCAATATTTGAGGGTCTTCGTGATAATTAGGACCTTTATAGTACTCTTTTAATTGATACCAATATTTGAGGGGCTTCGTGATAATTAGGACCTTTATAGTACTCTTTATTGATACCAATATTTGAGGGGCTTCGTGATAATTAGGACCTTTATAGTACTCTTTATTGATACCAATATTTGAGGGGCTTCGTGATAATTAGGACCTTTATAGTACTCTTTATTGATACCAATATTTGAGGGGCTTCGTGATAATTAGGACCTTTATAGTACTCTTTAATTAATACCAATATTTGAGGGCTTGTGATAATTAGGACCTTTATAGTACTCTTTATTAATACCAATATTTGAGGGGCTTCGTGATAATTAGGACCTTTATAGTACTCTTTTAATTAATACCAATATTTGAGGGGCTTCGTGATAATTAGGACCTTTATAGTACTCTTTTAATTAATACCAATATTTGAGGGGCTTCGTGATAATTAGGACCTTTATAGTACTCTTTTAATTAATACCAATATTTGAGGGGCTTCGTGATAATTAGGACCTTTATAGTACTCTTAATTAATACCAATATTTGAGGGGCTTCGTGATAATTAGGACCTTTATAGTACTCTTTTAATTAATACCAATATTTGAGGGGCTTCGTGATAATTAGGACCTTTATAGTACTCTTTTAATTAATACCAATATTTGAGGGGCTTCGTGATAATTAGGACCTTTATAGTACTCTTTTAATTAATACCAATATTTGAGGGGCTTCGTGATAATTAGGACCTTTATAGTACTCTTTTAATTAATACCAATATTTGAGGGGCTTCGTGATAATTAGGACCTTTATAGTACTCTTTTAATTAATACCAATATTTGAGGGGCTTCGTGATAATTAGGACCTTTATAGTACTCTTTTAATTAATACCAATATTTGAGGGGCTTCGTGATAATTAGGACCTTTATAGTACTCTTTTAATTAATACCAATATTTGAGGGGCTTCGTGATAATTAGGACCTTTATAGTACTCTTTTAATTAATACCAATATTTGAGGGGCTTCGTGATAATTAGGACCTTTATAGTACTCTTTTAATTAATACCAATATTTGAGGGGCTTCGTGATAATTAGGACCTTTATAGTACTCTTTTAATTAATACCAATATTTGAGGGGCTTCGTGATAATTAGGACCTTTATAGTACTCTTTTAATTAATACCAATATTTGAGGGGCTTCGTGATAATTAGGACCTTTATAGTACTCTTTTAATTAATACCAATATTTGAGGGGCTTCGTGATAATTAGGACCTTTATAGTACTCTTAATTAATACCAATATTTGAGGGGCTTCGTGATAATTAGGACCTTTATAGTACTCTTAATTAATACCAATATTTGAGGGGCTTCGTGATAATTAGGACCTTTATAGTACTCTTAATTAATACCAATATTTGAGGGGCTTCGTGATAATTAGGACCTTTATAGTACTCTTAATTAATACCAATATTTGAGGGGCTTCGTGATAATTAGGACCTTTATAGTACTCTTTTAATTAATACCAATATTTGAGGGGCTTCGTGATAATTAGGACCTTTATAGTACTCTTTTAATTAATACCAATATTTGAGGGGCTTCGTGATAATTAGGACCTTTATAGTACTCTTTTAATTAATACCAATATTTGAGGGGCTTCGTGATAATTAGGACCTTTATAGTACTCTTTTAATTAATACCAATATTTGAGGGGCTTCGTGATAATTAGGACCTTTATAGTACTCTTTTAATTAATACCAATATTTGAGGGGCTTCGTGATAATTAGGACCTTTATAGTACTCTTTTAATTAATACCAATATTTGAGGGGCTTCGTGATAATTAGGACCTTTATAGTACTCTTTTGATTAATACCAATATTTGAGGGGCTTCGTGATAATTAGGACCTTTATAGTACTCTTTTAATTAATACCAATATTTGAGGGGCTTCGTGATAATTAGGACCTTTATAGTACTCTTTTAATTAATACCAATATTTGAGGGGCTTCGTGATAATTAGGACCTTTATAGTACTCTTTTAATTAATACCAATATTTGAGGGGCTTCGTGATAATTAGGACCTTTATAGTACTCTTTTAATTAATACCAATATTTGAGGGGCTTCGTGATAATTAGGACCTTTATAGTACTCTTTTAATTAATACCAATATTTGAGGGGCTTCGTGATAATTAGGACCTTTATAGTACTCTTTTAATTAATACCAATATTTGAGGGGCTTCGTGATAATTAGGACCTTTATAGTACTCTTTTAATTAATACCAATATTTGAGGGGCTTCGTGATAATTAGGACCTTTATAGTACTCTTTTAATTAATACCAATATTTGAGGGGCTTCGTGATAATTAGGACCTTTATAGTACTCTTTTAATTAATACCAATATTTGAGGGGCTTCGTGATAATTAGGACCTTTATAGTACTCTTTTAATTAATACCAATATTTGAGGGGCTTCGTGATAATTAGGACCTTTATAGTACTCTTTTAATTAATACCAATATTTGAGGGGCTTCGTGATAATTAGGACCTTTATAGTACTCTTTTAATTGATACCAATATTTGAGGGGCTTCGTGATAATTAGGACCTTTTAGTACTCTTAATTGATACCAATATTTGAGGGGCTTCGTGATAATTAGGACCTTTATAGTACTCTTAATTGATACCAATATTTGAGGGGCTTCGTGATAATTAGGACCTTTATAGTACTCTTAATTGATACCAATATTTGAGGGGCTTCGTGATAATTAGGACCTTTAAGTACTCTTAATTGATACCAATATTTGAGGGGCTTCGTGATAATTAGGACCTTTATAGTACTCTTAATTGATACCAATATTTGAGGGGCTTCGTGATAATTAGGACCTTTAAAGTACTCTTAATTGATACCAATATTTGAGGGGCTTCGTGATAATTAGGACCTTTAAAGTACTCTTAATTGATACCAATATTTGAGGGGCTTCGTGATAATTAGGACCTTTTAGTACTCTTAATTGATACCAATATTTGAGGGGCTTCGTGATAATTAGGACCTTTAAAGTACTCTTAATTGATACCAATATTTGAGGGGCTTCGTGATAATTAGGACCTTTTAGTACTCTTTTAATTGATACCAATATTTGAGGGGCTTCGTGATAATTAGGACCTTTAAGTACTCTTTTAATTGATACCAATATTTGAGGGGCTTCGTGATAATTAGGACCTTTAAGTACTCTTTTAATTGATACCAATATTTGAGGGGCTTCGTGATAATTAGGACCTTTATAGTACTCTTTTAATTAATACCAATATTTGAGGGGCTTCGTGATAATTAGGACCTTTATAGTACTCTTTTAATTAATACCAATATTTGAGGGGCTTCGTGATAATTAGGACCTTTATAGTACTCTTTTAATTAATACCAATATTTGAGGGGCTTCGTGATAATTAGGACCTTTATAGTACTCTTTTAATTAATACCAATATTTGAGGGGCTTCGTGATAATTAGGACCTTTATAGTACTCTTTTAATTAATACCAATATTTGAGGGGCTTCGTGATAATTAGGACCTTTATAGTACTCTTTTAATTAATACCAATATTTGAGGGGCTTCGTGATAATTAGGACCTTTATAGTACTCTTTTAATTAATACCAATATTTGAGGGGCTTCGTGATAATTAGGACCTTTATAGTACTCTTAATTAATACCAATATTTGAGGGGCTTCGTGATTATTAGGACCTTTATAGTACTCTTTTAATTAATACCAATATTTGAGGGGCTTCGTGATAATTAGGACCTTTATAGTACTCTTTTAATTAATACCAATATTTGAGGGGCTTCGTGATAATTAGGACCTTTATAGTACTCTTTTAATTAATACCAATATTTGAGGGGCTTCGTGATAATTAGGACCTTTATAGTACTCTTTTAATTAATACCAATATTTGAGGGGCTTCGTGATAATTAGGACCTTTATAGTACTCTTTTAATTAATACCAATATTTGAGGGGCTTCGTGATAATTAGGACCTTTATAGTACTCTTAATTAATACCAATATTTGAGGGGCTTCGTGATAATTAGGACCTTTATAGTACTCTTTTAATTAATACCAATATTTGAGGGGCTTCGTGATAATTAGGACCTTTATAGTACTCTTTTAATTAATACCAATATTTGAGGGGCTTCGTGATAATTAGGACCTTTATAGTACTCTTAATTAATACCAATATTTGAGGGGCTTCGTGATAATTAGGACCTTTATAGTACTCTTAATTAATACCAATATTTGAGGGGCTTCGTGATAATTAGGACCTTTATAGTACTCTTAATTAATACCAATATTTGAGGGGCTTCGTGATAATTAGGACCTTTATAGTACTCTTAATTAATACCAATATTTGAGGGGCTTCGTGATAATTAGGACCTTTATAGTACTCTTAATTAATACCAATATTTGAGGGGCTTCGTGATAATTAGGACCTTTATAGTACTCTTTTAATTAATACCAATATTTGAGGGGCTTCGTGATAATTAGGACCTTTATAGTACTCTTTTAATTAATACCAATATTTGAGGGGCTTCGTGATAATTAGGACCTTTATAGTACTCTTTTAATTAATACCAATATTTGAGGGGCTTCGTGATAATTAGGACCTTTATAGTACTCTTTTAATTAATACCAATATTTGAGGGGCTTCGTGATAATTAGGACCTTTATAGTACTCTTTTAATTAATACCAATATTTGAGGGGCTTCGTGATAATTAGGACCTTTATAGTACTCTTTTAATTAATACCAATATTTGAGGGGCTTCGTGATAATTAGGACCTTTATAGTACTCTTTTAATTAATACCAATATTTGAGGGGCTTCGTGATAATTAGGACCTTTATAGTACTCTTTTAATTAATACCAATATTTGAGGGGCTTCGTGATAATTAGGACCTTTATAGTACTCTTTTAATTAATACCAATATTTGAGGGGCTTCGTGATAATTAGGACCTTTATAGTACTCTTTTAATTAATACCAATATTTGAGGGGCTTCGTGATAATTAGGACCTTTATAGTACTCTTTTAATTAATACCAATATTTGAGGGGCTTCGTGATAATTAGGACCTTTATAGTACTCTTTTAATTAATACCAATATTTGAGGGGCTTCGTGATAATTAGGACCTTTATAGTACTCTTTTAATTAATACCAATATTTGAGGGGCTTCGTGATAATTAGGACCTTTATAGTACTCTTTTAATTAATACCAATATTTGAGGGGCTTCGTGATAATTAGGACCTTTATAGTACTCTTTTAATTAATACCAATATTTGAGGGGCTTCGTGATAATTAGGACCTTTATAGTACTCTTTTAATTAATACCAATATTTGAGGGGCTTCGTGATAATTAGGACCTTTATAGTACTCTTTTAATTAATACCAATATTTGAGGGGCTTCGTGATAATTAGGACCTTTATAGTACTCTTTTAATTAATACCAATATTTGAGGGGCTTCGTGATAATTAGGACCTTTGTAGTACTCTTTTAATTAATACCAATATTTGAGGGGCTTCGTGATAATTAGGACCTTTATAGTACTCTTTTAATTAATACCAATATTTGAGGGGCTTCGTGATAATTAGGACCTTTGTAGTACTCTTTTAATTGATACCAATATTTGAGGGGCTTCGTGATAATTAGGACCTTTGTAGTACTCTTAATTGATACCAATATTTGAGGGGCTTCGTGATAATTAGGACCTTTAAAGTACTCTTAATTGATACCAATATTTGAGGGGCTTCGTGATAATTAGGACCTTTATAGTACTCTTTTAATTAATACCAATATTTGAGGGGCTTCGTGATAATTAGGACCTTTATAGTACTCTTAATTGATACCAATATTTGAGGGGCTTCGTGATAATTAGGACCTTTAAGTACTCTTAATTGATACCAATATTTGAGGGGCTTCGTGATAATTAGGACCTTTATAGTACTCTTTTAATTAATACCAATATTTGAGGGGCTTCGTGATAATTAGGACCTTTATAGTATTCTTAATTAATACCAATATTTGAGGGGCTTCGTGATAATTAGGACTTTTATAGTATTCTTAATTAATACCAATATTTGAGGGGCTTCGTGATTATTAGGACTTTTATAGTATTCTTAATTAATACCAATATTTGAGGGGCTTCGTGATTATTAGGACCTTTATAGTACTCTTTTAATTAATACCAATATTTGAGGGGCTTCGTGATAATTAGGACCTTTATAGTACTCTTTTAATTAATACCAATATTTGAGGGTCTTTGTGATAATTAGGACCTTTATAGTACTCTTTTAATTAATACCAATATTTGAGGGGCTTCGTGATAATTAGGACCTTTATAGTACTCTTTTAATTAATACCAATATTTGAGGGGCTTCGTGATAATTAGGACCTTTATAGTACTCTTTTAATTAATACCAATATTTGAGGGTCTTTGTGATAATTAGGACCTTTATAGTACTCTTTTAATTAATACCAATATTTGAGGGGCTTCGTGATAATTAGGACCTTTATAGTACTCTTTTAATTAATACCAATATTTGAGGGTCTTTGTGATAATTAGGACCTTTATAGTACTCTTTTAATTAATACCAATATTTGAGGGGCTTCGTGATAATTAGGACCTTTATAGTACTCTTTTAATTAATACCAATATTTGAGGGTCTTTGTGATAATTAGGACCTTTATAGTACTCTTTTAATTAATACCAATATTTGAGGGGCTTCGTGATAATTAGGACCTTTATAGTACTCTTTTAATTAATACCAATATTTGAGGGGCTTCGTGATAATTAGGACCTTTATAGTACTCTTTTAATTAATACCAATATTTGAGGGGCTTCGTGATAATTAGGACCTTTATAGTACTCTTTTAATTAATACCAATATTTGAGGGGCTTCGTGATAATTAGGACCTTTATAGTACTCTTTTAATTAATACCAATATTTGAGGGGCTTCGTGATAATTAGGACCTTTGTAGTACTCTTTTAATTGATACCAATATTTGAGGGGCTTCGTGATAATTAGGACCTTTGTAGTACTCTTAATTGATACCAATATTTGAGGGGCTTCGTGATAATTAGGACCTTTAAAGTACTCTTAATTGATACCAATATTTGAGGGGCTTCGTGATAATTAGGACCTTTGTAGTACTCTTTTAATTAATACCAATATTTGAGGGGCTTCGTGATAATTAGGACCTTTAAAGTACTCTTAATTGATACCAATATTTGAGGGGCTTCGTGATAATTAGGACCTTTAAAGTACTCTTAATTGATACCAATATTTGAGGGGCTTCGTGATAATTAGGACCTTTATAGTACTCTTTTAATTAATACCAATATTTGAGGGGCTTCGTGATAATTAGGACCTTTAAAGTACTCTTAATTGATACCAATATTTGAGGGGCTTCGTGATAATTAGGACCTTTAAAGTACTCTTAATTGATACCAATATTTGAGGGGCTTCGTGATAATTAGGACCTTTATAGTACTCTTAATTGATACCAATATTTGAGGGGCTTCGTGATTATTAGGACCTTTATAGTACTCTTAATTAATACCAATATTTGAGGGGCTTCGTGATAATTAGGACCTTTATAGTACTCTTTTAATTAATACCAATATTTGAGGGGCTTCGTGATTATTAGGACCTTTATAGTACTCTTAATTAATACCAATATTTGAGGGGCTTCGTGATTATTAGGACCTTTATAGTACTCTTTTAATTAATACCAATATTTGAGGGGCTTCGTGATAATTAGGACCTTTATAGTACTCTTTTAATTAATACCAATATTTGAGGGTCTTTGTGATAATTAGGACCTTTATAGTACTCTTTTAATTAATACCAATATTTGAGGGTCTTTGTGATAATTAGGACCTTTATAGTACTCTTTTAATTAATACCAATATTTGAGGGGCTTCGTGATAATTAGGACCTTTATAGTACTCTTTTAATTAATACCAATATTTGAGGGTCTTTGTGATAATTAGGACCTTTATAGTACTCTTTTAATTAATACCAATATTTGAGGGGCTTCGTGATAATTAGGACCTTTATAGTACTCTTTTAATTAATACCAATATTTGAGGGTCTTTGTGATAATTAGGACCTTTATAGTACTCTTTTAATTAATACCAATATTTGAGGGGCTTCGTGATAATTAGGACCTTTATAGTACTCTTTTAATTAATACCAATATTTGAGGGGCTTCGTGATAATTAGGACCTTTATAGTACTCTTTTAATTAATACCAATATTTGAGGGGCTTCGTGATAATTAGGACCTTTGTAGTACTCTTTTAATTGATACCAATATTTGAGGGGCTTCGTGATAATTAGGACCTTTGTAGTACTCTTAATTGATACCAATATTTGAGGGGCTTCGTGATAATTAGGACCTTTAAAGTACTCTTAATTGATACCAATATTTGAGGGGCTTCGTGATAATTAGGACCTTTATAGTACTCTTTTAATTAATACCAATATTTGAGGGGCTTCGTGATAATTAGGACCTTTGTAGTACTCTTAATTGATACCAATATTTGAGGGGCTTCGTGATAATTAGGACCTTTAAAGTACTCTTAATTGATACCAATATTTGAGGGGCTTCGTGATAATTAGGACCTTTATAGTACTCTTTTAATTAATACCAATATTTGAGGGGCTTCGTGATAATTAGGACCTTTAAAGTACTCTTAATTGATACCAATATTTGAGGGGCTTCGTGATAATTAGGACCTTTAAAGTACTCTTAATTGATACCAATATTTGAGGGGCTTCGTGATAATTAGGACCTTTGTAGTACTCTTTTAATTGATACCAATATTTGAGGGGCTTCGTGATAATTAGGACCTTTAAAGTACTCTTAATTGATACCAATATTTGAGGGGCTTCGTGATAATTAGGACCTTTATAGTACTCTTTTAATTAATACCAATATTTGAGGGGCTTCGTGATAATTAGGACCTTTGTAGTACTCTTAATTGATACCAATATTTGAGGGGCTTCGTGATAATTAGGACCTTTAAAGTACTCTTAATTAATACCAATATTTGAGGGGCTTCGTGATTATTAGGACCTTTATAGTATTCTTAATTAATACCAATATTTGAGGGGCTTCGTGATTATTAGGACCTTTATAGTATTCTTAATTAATACCAATATTTGAGGGGCTTCGTGATTATTAGGACCTTTATAGTATTCTTAATTAATACCAATATTTGAGGGGCTTCGTGATTATTAGGACCTTTAAAGTACTCTTAATTAATACCAATATTTGAGGGGCTTCGTGATTATTAGGACCTTTATAGTATTCTTAATTAATACCAATATTTGAGGGGCTTCGTGATAATTAGGACCTTTATAGTACTCTTTTAATTAATACCAATATTTGAGGGGCTTCGTGATTATTAGGACCTTTATAGTACTCTTTTAATTAATACCAATATTTGAGGGGCTTCGTGATAATTAGGACTTTTATAGTATTCTTAATTAATACCAATATTTGAGGGGCTTCGTGATTATTAGGACCTTTATAGTACTCTTTTAATTAATACCAATATTTGAGGGGCTTCGTGATAATTAGGACTTTTATAGTACTCTTTTAATTAATACCAATATTTGAGGGGCTTCGTGATTATTAGGACTTTTATAGTATTCTTAATTAATACCAATATTTGAGGGGCTTCGTGATAATTAGGACTTTTATAGTATTCTTAATTAATACCAATATTTGAGGGGCTTCGTGATAATTAGGACTTTTATAGTATTCTTAATTAATACCAATATTTGAGGGGCTTCGTGATAATTAGGACTTTTATAGTATTCTTAATTAATACCAATATTTGAGGGGCTTCGTGATAATTAGGACTTTTATAGTATTCTTAATTAATACCAATATTTGAGGGGCTTCGTGATAATTAGGACTTTTATAGTATTCTTAATTAATACCAATATTTGAGGGGCTTCGTGATTATTAGGACCTTTATAGTACTCTTTTAATTAATACCAATATTTGAGGGGCTTCGTGATAATTAGGACTTTTATAGTATTCTTAATTAATACCAATATTTGAGGGGCTTCGTGATAATTAGGACTTTTATAGTATTCTTAATTAATACCAATATTTGAGGGGCTTCGTGATAATTAGGACTTTTATAGTATTCTTAATTAATACCAATATTTGAGGGGCTTCGTGATAATTAGGACTTTTATAGTATTCTTAATTAATACCAATATTTGAGGGGCTTCGTGATAATTAGGACTTTTATAGTATTCTTAATTAATACCAATATTTGAGGGGCTTCGTGATAATTAGGACTTTTATAGTATTCTTAATTAATACCAATATTTGAGGGGCTTCGTGATAATTAGGACTTTTATAGTTTTCTTAATTAATACCAATATTTGAGGGGCTTCGTGATAATTAGGACTTTTATAGTATTCTTAATTAATACCAATATTTGAGGGGCTTCGTGATAATTAGGACTTTTATAGTATTCTTAATTAATACCAATATTTGAGGGGCTTCGTGATTATTAGGACCTTTATAGTACTCTTTTAATTAATACCAATATTTGAGGGGCTTCGTGATAATTAGGACTTTTATAGTATTCTTAATTAATACCAATATTTGAGGGGCTTCGTGATTATTAGGACCTTTATAGTATTCTTAATTAATACCAATATTTGAGGGGCTTCGTGATTATTAGGACTTTTATAGTACTCTTTTAATTAATACCAATATTTGAGGGGCTTCGTGATAATTAGGACCTTTATAGTATTCTTAATTAATACCAATATTTGAGGGGCTTCGTGATTATTAGGACTTTTATAGTATTCTTAATTAATACCAATATTTGAGGGGCTTCGTGATAATTAGGACTTTTATAGTACTCTTTTAATTAATACCAATATTTGAGGGGCTTCGTGATAATTAGGACCTTTATAGTACTCTTTTAATTAATACCAATATTTGAGGGGCTTCGTGATTATTAGGACTTTTATAGTATTCTTAATTAATACCAATATTTGAGGGGCTTCGTGATAATTAGGACCTTTATAGTATTCTTAATTAATACCAATATTTGAGGGGCTTCGTGATTATTAGGACTTTTATAGTATTCTTAATTAATACCAATATTTGAGGGGCTTCGTGATAATTAGGACCTTTATAGTATTCTTAATTAATACCAATATTTGAGGGGCTTCGTGATAATTAGGACCTTTATAGTATTCTTAATTAATACCAATATTTGAGGGGCTTCGTGATAATTAGGACTTTTATAGTATTCTTAATTAATACCAATATTTGAGGGGCTTCGTGATAATTAGGACTTTTATAGTATTCTTAATTAATACCAATATTTGAGGGGCTTCGTGATTATTAGGACCTTTATAGTACTCTTTTAATTAATACCAATATTTGAGGGGCTTCGTGATAATTAGGACCTTTATAGTACTCTTTTAATTAATACCAATATTTGAGGGGCTTCGTGATAATTAGGACCTTTATAGTACTCTTTTAATTAATACCAATATTTGAGGGGCTTCGTGATTATTAGGACTTTTATAGTATTCTTAATTAATACCAATATTTGAGGGGCTTCGTGATAATTAGGACCTTTATAGTATTCTTAATTAATACCAATATTTGAGGGGCTTCGTGATTATTAGGACTTTTATAGTATTCTTAATTAATACCAATATTTGAGGGGCTTCGTGATAATTAGGACTTTTATAGTATTCTTAATTAATACCAATATTTGAGGGGCTTCGTGATAATTAGGACTTTTATAGTATTCTTAATTAATACCAATATTTGAGGGGCTTCGTGATAATTAGGACTTTTATAGTACTCTTTTAATTAATACCAATATTTGAGGGGCTTCGTGATTATTAGGACCTTTATAGTACTCTTTTAATTAATACCAATATTTGAGGGGCTTCGTGATAATTAGGACTTTTATAGTATTCTTAATTAATACCAATATTTGAGGGGCTTCGTGATAATTAGGACCTTTATAGTATTCTTAATTAATACCAATATTTGAGGGGCTTCGTGATAATTAGGACCTTTATAGTATTCTTAATTAATACCAATATTTGAGGGGCTTCGTGATAATTAGGACTTTTATAGTATTCTTAATTAATACCAATATTTGAGGGGCTTCGTGATAATTAGGACCTTTATAGTATTCTTAATTAATACCAATATTTGAGGGGCTTCGTGATAATTAGGACTTTTATAGTATTCTTAATTAATACCAATATTTGAGGGGCTTCGTGATTATTAGGACCTTTATAGTACTCTTTTAATTAATACCAATATTTGAGGGGCTTCGTGATAATTAGGACTTTTATAGTATTCTTAATTAATACCAATATTTGAGGGGCTTCGTGATTATTAGGACCTTTATAGTACTCTTTTAATTAATACCAATATTTGAGGGGCTTCGTGATAATTAGGACCTTTATAGTATTCTTAATTAATACCAATATTTGAGGGGCTTCGTGATTATTAGGACTTTTATAGTACTCTTTTAATTAATACCAATATTTGAGGGGCTTCGTGATAATTAGGACCTTTATAGTACTCTTTTAATTAATACCAATATTTGAGGGGCTTCGTGATAATTAGGACCTTTATAGTACTCTTTTAATTAATACCAATATTTGAGGGGCTTCGTGATAATTAGGACCTTTATAGTACTCTTTTAATTAATACCAATATTTGAGGGGCTTCGTGATTATTAGGACTTTTATAGTACTCTTTTAATTAATACCAATATTTGAGGGGCTTCGTGATAATTAGGACTTTTATAGTATTCTTAATTAATACCAATATTTGAGGGGCTTCGTGATAATTAGGACCTTTATAGTATTCTTAATTAATACCAATATTTGAGGGGCTTCGTGATAATTAGGACCTTTATAGTATTCTTAATTAATACCAATATTTGAGGGGCTTCGTGATTATTAGGACTTTTATAGTATTCTTAATTAATACCAATATTTGAGGGGCTTCGTGATTATTAGGACCTTTATAGTACTCTTTTAATTAATACCAATATTTGAGGGGCTTCGTGATAATTAGGACTTTTATAGTATTCTTAATTAATACCAATATTTGAGGGGCTTCGTGATAATTAGGACCTTTATAGTATTCTTAATTAATACCAATATTTGAGGGGCTTCGTGATAATTAGGACTTTTATAGTATTCTTAATTAATACCAATATTTGAGGGGCTTCGTGATTATTAGGACCTTTATAGTACTCTTTTAATTAATACCAATATTTGAGGGGCTTCGTGATAATTAGGACTTTTATAGTATTCTTAATTAATACCAATATTTGAGGGGCTTCGTGATAATTAGGACCTTTATAGTATTCTTAATTAATACCAATATTTGAGGGGCTTCGTGATAATTAGGACCTTTATAGTATTCTTAATTAATACCAATATTTGAGGGGCTTCGTGATAATTAGGACTTTTATAGTATTCTTAATTAATACCAATATTTGAGGGGCTTCGTGATAATTAGGACCTTTATAGTATTCTTAATTAATACCAATATTTGAGGGGCTTCGTGATAATTAGGACTTTTATAGTATTCTTAATTAATACCAATATTTGAGGGGCTTCGTGATTATTAGGACCTTTATAGTACTCTTTTAATTAATACCAATATTTGAGGGGCTTCGTGATAATTAGGACTTTTATAGTATTCTTAATTAATACCAATATTTGAGGGGCTTCGTGATTATTAGGACCTTTATAGTACTCTTTTAATTAATACCAATATTTGAGGGGCTTCGTGATAATTAGGACCTTTATAGTATTCTTAATTAATACCAATATTTGAGGGGCTTCGTGATTATTAGGACTTTTATAGTATTCTTAATTAATACCAATATTTGAGGGGCTTCGTGATAATTAGGACCTTTATAGTATTCTTAATTAATACCAATATTTGAGGGGCTTCGTGATTATTAGGACTTTTATAGTATTCTTAATTAATACCAATATTTGAGGGGCTTCGTGATAATTAGGACCTTTATAGTATTCTTAATTAATACCAATATTTGAGGGGCTTCGTGATTATTAGGACTTTTATAGTATTCTTAATTAATACCAATATTTGAGGGGCTTCGTGATAATTAGGACCTTTATAGTATTCTTAATTAATACCAATATTTGAGGGGCTTCGTGATAATTAGGACTTTTATAGTATTCTTAATTAATACCAATATTTGAGGGGCTTCGTGATTATTAGGACCTTTATAGTACTCTTTTAATTAATACCAATATTTGAGGGGCTTCGTGATAATTAGGACTTTTATAGTATTCTTAATTAATACCAATATTTGAGGGGCTTCGTGATTATTAGGACCTTTATAGTACTCTTTTAATTAATACCAATATTTGAGGGGCTTCGTGATAATTAGGACCTTTATAGTATTCTTATTTAATACCAATATTTGAGGGGCTTCGTGATAATTAGGACTTTTATAGTATTCTTAATTAATACCAATATTTGAGGGGCTTCGTGATAATTAGGACCTTTATAGTATTCTTAATTAATACCAATATTTGAGGGGCTTCGTGATAATTAGGACCTTTATAGTATTCTTAATTAATACCAATATTTGAGGGGCTTCGTGATTATTAGGACTTTTATAGTACTCTTTTAATTAATACCAATATTTGAGGGGCTTCGTGATAATTAGGACCTTTATAGTATTCTTAATTAATACCAATATTTGAGGGGCTTCGTGATAATTAGGACCTTTATAGTATTCTTAATTAATACCAATATTTGAGGGGCTTCGTGATAATTAGGACTTTTATAGTACTCTTTTAATTAATACCAATATTTGAGGGGCTTCGTGATAATTAGGACCTTTATAGTATTCTTAATTAATACCAATATTTGAGGGGCTTCGTGATAATTAGGACCTTTATAGTATTCTTAATTAATACCAATATTTGAGGGGCTTCGTGATAATTAGGACCTTTATAGTATTCTTAATTAATACCAATATTTGAGGGGCTTCGTGATTATTAGGACTTTTATAGTATTCTTAATTAATACCAATATTTGAGGGGCTTCGTGATAATTAGGACTTTTATAGTACTCTTTTAATTAATACCAATATTTGAGGGGCTTCGTGATAATTAGGACCTTTATAGTATTCTTAATTAATACCAATATTTGAGGGGCTTCGTGATAATTAGGACCTTTATAGTATTCTTAATTAATACCAATATTTGAGGGGCTTCGTGATTATTAGGACTTTTATAGTATTCTTAATTAATACCAATATTTGAGGGGCTTCGTGATAATTAGGACCTTTGCAGTACTCTTTTAATTAATACCAATATTTGAGGGGCTTCGTGATAATTAGGACCTTTATAGTACTCTTTTATTTGATACCAATATTTGAGGGGGCTTCGTGACAAATAGGACCTTTATAGTACTCTTTTATTTGATACCAATATTTGAGGGTCTTCGTGACAATTAGGACCTTTATAGTACTCTTTTATTTGATACCAATATTTGAGGGGGCTTCGTGATAATTAGGACCTTTATAGTACTCTTTTATTTGATACCAATATTTGAGGGGCTTCGTGATAATTAGGACCTTTATAGTACTCTTTTATTTGATGCCAATATTTGAAGGGGCTTCGTGACAATTAGGACCTTTATAGTACTCTTTTATTTGATACCAATATTTGAGGGTGCTTCGTGATAATTAGGACCTTTATAGTACTCTTTTATTTGATACCAATATTTGAGGGGGCTTCGTGACAAATAGGACCTTTATAGTACTCTTTTATTTGATACCAATATTTGAAGGGGCTTCGTGATAATTAGGACCTTGATAGTACTCTTTTGATTAATACCAATATTTGAGGGTCTTCGTGACAATTAGGACCTTTATAGTACTCTTTTATTTGATACCAATATTTGAGGGGCTTCGTGACAATTAGGACCTTTATAGTACTCTTTTATTTGATACCAATATTTGAGGGTCTTCGTGACAATTAGGACCTTTATAGTACTCTTTTATTTGATACCAATATTTGAGGGGGCTTCGTGACAATTAGGACCTTTATAGTACTCTTTTATTTGATGCCAATATTTGAGGGTCTTCGTGACAATTAGGACCTTTATAGTACTCTTTTATTTGATACCAATATTTGAGGGGGCTTCGTGACAATTAGGACCTTTATAGTACTCTTTTATTTGATACCAATATTTGATGGGGCTTCGTGATAATTAGGACCTTTATAGTACTCTTTTGATTAATACCAATATTTGAGGGGCTTCGTGATAATTAGGACCTTTATAGTACTCTTTTATTTGATGCCAATATTTGAGGGTCTTCGTGACAATTAGGACCTTTATAGTACTCTTTTATTTGATACCAATATTTGAGGGGCTTCGTGACAATTAGGACCTTTATAGTACTCTTTTATTTGATACCAATATTTGAGGGTCTTCGTGACAATTAGGACCTTTATAGTACTCTTTTATTTGATACCAATATTTGAGGGGGCTTCGTGACAATTAGGACCTTTATAGTACTCTTTTATTTGATGCCAATATTTGAGGGTCTTCGTGACAATTAGGACCTTTATAGTACTCTTTTATTTGATACCAATATTTGAGGGGGCTTCGTGACAATTAGGACCTTTATAGTACTCTTTTATTTGATACCAATATTTGATGGGGCTTCGTGATAATTAGGACCTTTATAGTACTCTTTTGATTAATACCAATATTTGAGGGGGCTTCGTGACAATTAGGACCTTTATAGTACTCTTTTATTTGATGCCAATATTTGAGGGTCTTCGTGACAATTAGGACCTTTATAGTACTCTTTTATTTGATACCAATATTTGAGGGGGCTTCGTGACAATTAGGACCTTTATAGTACTCTTTTATTTGATACCAATATTTGAGGGGCTTTGTGATAATTAGGACCTTTATAGTACTCTTTTATTTGATACCAATATTTGAGGGGCTTTGTGATAATTAGGACCTTTATAGTACTCTTTTATTTGATACCAATATTTGAGGGGGCTTCAGGATAATTAGGGTTTCTGTTACAGCTGTACCTCAGTAATTATACAGTTATATATTGTTAAATGACTATTCTAGAAAATTGTATCTAGTAACTCAGAGGCTTCTAAATTAGATTTTGTTTTTTATGTATTTTGCATTGTAATTTATCTCTGTGTTAGTTGACAAGAATATAGAAGTGGCCCTTTTCAGATAAAAAAAAAATCGATAACATTCACAGTTTATAATAAAAATATACTGGAATTTCAGAATTACAGTATACTGTACTGTATAATAGGGTAGAGTCGGTTATAGAGATTCAAACTGACATATTGTTCTCCTGTCTTGGGTAGTGCCATAGCGTCTGTACCATGGTCTTCCACTGTCTTGGGTTAGAGTTTTCTTGCTTGAGGGTGCACTCAGGCACACTATTCTATCTAATTTCTCTTCTTGTTTTTTTAAAGTTTTTATAGTTTATATAGGAAATATTTATTTTAATGTTACTGTTCTTTGAATATTTTATTTTACCTTTGTTCCTTTCCTCACTGTGCTATTTTCCCTGTTGGAGCCTTGGGCTTCTAGCATCCTGTTTTTCCAACTAGGGCTGTAGCTTAGCAAGTAATAATCATTATTATATAAGTTAATTTTTAACCCCTTGTGTAATAATGAATACTGTATTTGTCTGTCCTCTGTAAAGGTACTGATCTTTACTATATTGGAATTAAGATACCGGTAACTTTAAATTATTTCCGGTGTAAATATCAACCACAATGGCATTTAATATCGAATTCTACCTTTGGGAATATATATATGCTGGAAATTCACTTGTGATAAATGCCTCTGGCTTGATAGCTCGCTTGCTAAGAGTCACTGCTGGCATTGTTTGGACTCAGAGGCATGGGTTCGAGTCCTTGCTCAGCCAGGAGCATTTATCGTAAATGAACTTCCATTGGAAATACATTCCCAAAGGTCAAATTCGATATTAACCCTTTTACCCCCAAAGGACGTACTGGTACGTTTCACAAAAGCCATTCCTTTACCCCCATGGACGTACCGGTACGTCCTAGCAAAAAAATGCTATAAAATTTTTTTTTTTCATATGTTTGATAATTTTTTGAGAAAATTCAGGCATTTTCCAAGAGAATGAGACCAACCTGACCTCTCTGACATAATTAAGCCTGTTAGAGCAATTTAAAAAAAGTATACTGCAAAATGTGATGGGATAAAAACTAGGAGGATTAATACTACTGGAGATGCCCTGACTCAGAATTCTTTCCTGAACCCGTGAGGGCAGGGTTTGGCCAGATTCACCCCTTCAAACTGTCAAATCTCGATCCCAAGTTAATCCTCCGACAGCGTACTGGTACTTAGTCTGTTTTACTCAGACCTTTATTTTTAGCTGATAACTATTTACTTGTGCTATTTTATTACCGATGGTCCCTTCCTGTAATACTTTATTAAAAAAAAAAATAATGTTAAACTTGTTGCTCAACTTATTGGTGAATCAGTTACAAACTCCTTGGAATAATGAACTACAGTAAAGTCGTTGACCTTTATAGCCGTCTTTGGATGACATTGAACACAGCTTGTGATAATCTCACAACTGTTGTTACTGACTTTGCCTAAAGGCAGGCAACGGATTTTTTTCGTACAACCAAGAGCAGCACAGGAAGGAGCCATCACTAATGAAAGCACAATAAGGGTTACCGTCTCTAAACAAAGGTCTGAATAGAACTGACTACAAATTCCAATACAGTGACAGAGATTAACTTGAAGGATCAAGAACTGACAGTTAGAAGGGTAAAAACCTGGCTTCCCTTAATCCGGGTCAGGGCATCTCCAGTTATTTTTCCTCCAAGGATAAAAATAACCCCTTGGGGGTTAAGGGTTGGAAATTTCCAAATAGCCCGGGGGTAAAAGGGTTAAATGCCTTTGTGGTTGATATTTACATGGATTAAAGTCACAAGTGTTTGTGAGAGATAGTAATTACATCCTGTATTTAGTTTTAGAATAATAATAATAATGATTGTAATAATTATAATAATTTTGATTAATTTTAATTATTTTGATAATGAAAATAGTAATAATAATACCTGTAATAATTTTGATTATCTTAATAATAATCATAATAATAATAATAATAGTAATAGTATTGTGGTAGGAGACCCTCTCTTAGGCAGGTTGAGTTAAAAGTAATGGCTGCATCGGCAGAGTTTATTTTCTTATCCAATTTTTCTATTTTCCGGATAATTCTCTTCTCTAGAGCGCTGCAATCAGCCAGCAGACTTGAAAAATTCATCAGTCAGGTGAATGACAAGATCGGGAAGACTTTTCAAGTATATTCTCACAAAATACAAGTAAAACTTTTGGTACAAAATAGTAAAAACTACGACGCGTTTCGAGGATAAGTCCTTCCTCGTCTTCAGGTAGAGAGTGAGGTGGATGCTGCAGTTGGGTGGTACTATTTTGTACCAAACGTTTTACTTGTATTTTGTGAGAATATACTTGAGAAGTCTTCCCGATTTTGTCATTCACCTGACTGATGAATTTTTCAAGTCTGCTGGCTGATTGCAGCACTCTAGAGAAGAGAATTATCCGGAAAATAGAAAAATTGGATAAGAAAATAAACTCTGCCAATGCAGCCATTACTTTTAACTCAATAATAATAGTAATAATTTTAATTTGATAAGTTATGTAACTATGAATAATATTACTTTTATATCTTCTGTCAAGGCTAAGGCATACAGGTTTTTCAGATTATATAAGGAAATAGGGAAGTCTTGAGGGTTATTAAGGGGCTCAATACTACACAGTATTCTAGAAGTTTTATTCCAGCTGTTACCAAGTTGTGGAATGATCTTCTTAGTCGGGTAGTTGAATCAGTAGAACTTCAAAAGTTCAAAGTTGGAATGTTTTTATGTTGACCAGGCTGACATGAGTCTTTTTATTGTTTATATATGACATATCTGTTTTGACGCTGTTACTGTTTTTAGAATGATATATTGTTAATTTATTTTCATTATATAATTATTTCCTTATTTCCTTTCCTCACTGAGCTATTTTTCCCAGTTGGAGCCCTTGGGCTTATAGCATCTTGCTTTTCCAACTGGGGTTGTAGCTTGGCTAGTAATAATAATGATAATAATAATAATAATAATTATATATTCAGGGGTTTTCAACGTTTTCTGGTATTCTATCTCTGGTATTTAATCCCTAGGCACATCTGGTACCGACTGTGCAGTACTTAAGCTTTACAGATCAAGCTTTAGTTAAGAACAATTTAATTGTATTGATTTAAAGAAGAAATCTTACAGATTTTTATTTTTCCTCAGGCCGAGATCAAACTGCAAAGTAAGAGAACACCGGCGCTTGACAGCAACATAGGTCCAAGTTGGTACGCGGCTCTCAAGCAAGAGTTTTCAAAACCATACTTTGAAGAGGTGAGTCTCTTGATTATATCAGTGCTGTTTCTCTTGCACAAATTTAAAGATTAGTAATTTATAACACCCATGTTGACCATTCAAATAAATGTAAATAGTTAACCCTTTCACCCCCAGGCTATTTGGAACTTTCCAACCCTTAACCCCCAGGCATTTTTTTTTTCAAGCACATTTTGCAATAAACAGCCTTAATTTTCGTCATAGAGAGGTCAGGTTGGTCTCATTCTTTTGGGAAATGCCTGAAATTTCTTATAAAGTTATCAAAAATATGCAAAAAAAAAAAAATGTAAATAGCATTTTTTTGCAAGGACGTACCAGTACGTCCTTGGGGGTAAAGGAATGAGTTTTGTGAAACGTACCAGTACGTCCATTGGGGGTAAAAGGGTTAATCATGAACCAGTATATACAAGACTAAGGTTTTGAGACATCTCTGTATGAGTTTCAAAAGATTTTTGATTGTGTGTTGGTTATACGTTCATCAAGTTGTCATTTTTCATTTGACACTGCATGTGGAAAGTACTGAGCATAAGCCCCAAAATTGACTTGTATGTACTCAGTTTAGAAGTATTTGTCCTTCTTATATTGAAAGTAATCTAAAGACCATATGAACAGAAGTAAAACGATCAGTTTTCTTGTTAATTTGATGTTGATCATTTTGTATATTTTTTTCTTTTTCCACCTAGCACAGGAATCATCTTCCAGTGCTTGGGGGAATAAGATTTTAAAAAATGTCATGCATATTATCTACATTTTTTATTGGAAGTCAAAGCTTTCCTAGTAACCAAGGTCATCCTTGATACAGTCCACCCACTTTCGCTTTGGTCTCCCTCTCCTTCTCGTTCCCTGTACCTCCATTTCCATCACTCTCCTCCCAATATACTGTTCATCTCTTCTCGTGACATGACCATACCACCTTAGCGTACTTTCTTGGATCTTATCTGATAGTTCTCTAACTCCTGTGGTACCCCTAATTACCTCATTCCGTATCTCTTCTCTTCTTGTCACTCCACACATCCATCTCAACATTCTCATCTCTGCCACATCCAGTTTCTTCTCTTCTGTCTTCTTTATTGCCCATGTCTTCGCTCCATGTCCTGTGTACTTACCTTTCAACCATATCTTACTCTGCAATTCTATTCGAAAGAGTTCTTTGGATGGGGGAGATGGGAAATTTTATCTGCAAGGGAACAGGGCATAAGAGAAATGCAGAAAGTAATGCAGCTGGGAACTGATGGATACTGTAAGGAACATTTACGAGCTTATACAGATCACCTTCATAAGGGTTTTGAGAGGTTTTATGGTATTATATAGTAGGTGACTTGAACAAGATTACTTAAAGCTCATTTATCTCTACTCCTTATGTCCATTTACAATTACGAATAATTTCTTCAGACAGGAGTTTGGGTTTATGGTAAAACAGGGAGGGGTATTTAACTTCTGAGGGCCCAAGGTAGATTCTTAAACAAACATGCAGGACTAAGGCCTATTTACATTGGTCCATTTAATTAGAAACAGTATTGTCTTATGTGAATCCCATAAATACAGGTAAATTTTAAATAGAAGTATTGTACGGAATAAAGATAACTTTGGATTAAAGATGCTATATTAGATTTTATTTAATTGATATGTCAAAGAAGGTGAATTTAATTTGTTTTCCAGCTGAGCAAGTTCTTGGTTAACAAAAGAAGTCAAGCCACAGTTTACCCCCCAGCTGATCAAGTTTTTTCATGGACTCACCACACTGATCTCGAGGACATAAAAGTTGTAATTCTTGGTCAGGATCCTTATCATGGAATTGGACAAGCGCATGGATTATGCTTCAGTGTTCAAAAGGGGATAGCTCCTCCACCAAGGTAAAGTGTTATAATTTATTACTCACAAACATTTGCCCTGTAGACATTCCATTCCTAGATACAAACAAATCCAATTGAAGTCATGAAATTAATCTCAGAAGCATCAAAGCTCTTAATTAAATGCTGTGATAAAACGATATATGGTTTAATGTAGTAAGCAAGACGGCATTTGCAATATGAAACCGGACAATTTGTTAACTTTTGCAGCTGGAAATCATATTATTATTATTATTATTATTATTATTATTATTATTATTATTATTATTACTAGCCAAGTTACAACCCTAGTTGGAAAAGCAAGATGATATAAGGCCCAAGGGCTCCAACAGGGAAATATAGCCCATTGAGGAAAGGAAATAAAGAAATAAATAAGCATCATAAGAAGCAGTGAACAATTGAAATATTTCAAAGATATTAACATCATTAAAACAGATATTTCATGTCAACCTGTTCAACATGAAAACATTTGCTGCAAGTGAGTTGGGTGAAACCTTAATCCAAAATTTAACAAAATTCTACTTGGCAACAGCTTCTTGGAACCTATTAAGTTTGTAAGTTGACAACTGTACTATCCATAAACTGAACAGTACATGTAAATAAAACCGTCCTTGCCTATTTCTTTAACGTGTAATTAAAGTATGTTCAGCCATTCACATAATTTTCTAGTGCTGGGAGAAACGTAGAGAGTAGAAGTCCCCTTTTTGTTTTGTTTCATTTGTTGATGTCGGCTACCCCCCCAAAATTGGGGGAAGTGCCTTGGTATATGTACAGTATGTATGTACAAAGCCAGATGCCTACTAGATTAGGCAATGGTCTACTGTACTGTTTTTATTCACTGTAGTACTCTTAAATGAATGTTAACTTTAGATACAATGCAGATGGCAATAAAAGTGCCTACACAATTATTCTATTCGGTTGGAAATCAAGTGATACTATCACTAGATTTGGACATGTGTACCCTCTCACATATCTCTCGAGTATTCAGACACCAGAAGAATTCCCCCCTCCTTCATGTTACTTCTCTGCGTAACACTGAACATATTCATGCGTCCATCCTAGTCTCATATCATTCTTTTCACTCTTATATTTATTTCTGAACCTCAAACCTAACCCCATAACACATATACATCTTATCTACTTTCCAGTGTTCAACTTATGATATTACAGAATTAATAAAATGAAGAAGTGTTAGATAAGAAGGAAAACATTTAGTATTTATCTCTCTTCTATTACATTTGAGGCAAGTGGACATTTGAACACTTAACTAGATAGTGGGATGAATTGATTTCTGTTTTTGGGTGCTTTAATAAGTGATAATAGATGGAACTATTTGAAAATGTATTTTGAAAGGTTTCTGGTTGTTGAAAATACATTTCAGTACCTGAATTTGGATAGTATTTTCTAAAATATACTTAACCCTTTCACCCAGGCGATATGGACCTTTCCAACCCTTAACCCCCAAGGTTTTCTTTTTTTCACGCACATTTTACTGTATATATATTTTTTTAATTGCTCTAACAGCCTTAATTTTCATCATAGAGAGGTCAGGTTGGTCTCATTCTTTTTGAAAGTGCCTGAAGTTTCTCATAAAGTTATCAAAAAAATGTAAATAGCAGTCTTTTGCAAGGACGTACCAGTACGTCCATGAGGGTAAAGGGATGAGTTTTGTGAAACGTGCCAGTACGTCCATTGGGGGTAAAAAGGTTAATATATTTTTATGTATTTTTAGGATTAAAGTTAGTCATCTCATTTTGAACATTGAATCTTTCATGAGTTTTTTCTTTTTTCAGTTTGGTAAACATGTATAAGGAGTTGGGGAATGACATAGAAGGCTTTTCCCGTCCATCGCATGGTCATCTGATTGGCTGGGCAAAGCAAGGTGAGTCATGAAATTTGTGTACTTGAAAGTTTAGAATATCAAGTAAGGTAATTATTTTATCCTTTCATGGTCATCAGATACTCTCATAGTTATATTTCCAACTGTGTTGTGCATTGTAAACCTATAGACACCCTTCCATTATATTAATTTTGCCTATAGTATCTTTAGCTGCCATGTAACCAAGAGGAGATCATGTATAGGTGAAATATCTACCACTTTATGTAGCATTTGTGAGTTAGCTTTTCTTCTACCCTTTAGGCTTCTGCAGTGGACCACTCTTTGTAGGTCTTAGGAATGATGAAACTAATGAGATATGTATGTTTCTTCTCGTCTCCTCTAACTAAGATGCCAAAATCAGCAATTTAACGTAATGCCTCTGAATTTCAAAGCAATGGTCCTGGGCATTCACTAGCTCAGAAGCATGACAGAAAACTGGTTGTGGGGGTGGCAATAGCCAGACCAAATCACAGGAAATGGAGCTGGAAGATATCTCTTTGAATAACAGTAGATACATTCTGAAGACGGAATGAATTTGAGCAGATAAATATGCATCTCAAAGGATGTTAAGAAATCCACTCTTCCAATGGACTTGTGTATTGACTACTTTTCCAATCCTTTAAGCAATTTGCTGTAAAAACTTGAGTTGGCTCGAGGCTAAAGATGATCGGTTTCCAGCTACGGGCTAATGTCATGGAGAATTGTCCTGTATATCCTCTAATAATATTCTCAGATCATCAATCTCACTTTGTCCAAGTCTTGGATTTGTTGGCATTGAGGGTGTAAGAGTTAAAGACCTTTAGCTCAGATGAGGAAGAAGGGGCTCTTCAAAAGGGACTGTATACTGCTCAGGTGTTCGCCTTGGTAGCAGCTTGGGCCCACTTGCAAGGGATACGTCTGTTAATGTATCTGAATGATTGGATTATGCTGGCCTCCTCTGTGGGGCAGTTGCTACAAGATCAAGATCGGCTTCTCTCTGTCACGATCTGAGAGTTGTGGTAAACTGGGATAAGTTGAATCCCACACCCAAACTGAGGTTGAAATACTTGGGCATCCTGATAGACATTTGTATAGGATATTATTTCATCATTTAAGCTGTTTGATATGAGATTTTTTTCTAGAATAGGAAGGACACTCCACATTCTTTTTATTATTTGGTAGGGTATAAGCTAGTAGCTTAGAACTAAAACCAATTTTATACTTTGAATTTTTTTTTTTGCAGGTGTTTTACTTCTCAATGCATGTTTGACTGTCACTGCTCATCAGGCAAATTCTCATAAGGACAAGGGATGGGAAAAATTCACCGACTCTGTCATCATGGAAATTTCGAAGCGTAACCATGGCGTTGTGTTCTTGCTGTGGGGATCTTATGCTCAGAAGAAAGCGGCTGTTGTAGACAAGGTAAAGCTCTCTCTCTCTCTCTCTCTCTCTCTCTCTCTCTCTCTCTCTCTCTCTCTCTCTCTCTCTCTCTCTCTCTCTCTCTCTCTCAGTACTATCATCTGTATATAGTTACATTCATATTGTTATCATTTTGTCATTTCTCTTTTATGGAGTATTGTTTACTTATCTGTTTGTGGGCTGTGGTACCCTAGCAGTACCAGCCGAACTCGGTTGAGTCCCTCGTCAGGCTGGCAGGAGCGTAGAAAGGAAAGGTCCCCTTTTTTTCATTTGTTTGATGTCGGCTACCCCCCCAAAAATTGGGGGAAGTGCCTTGGTATATAGATATGTCTGTCTGTTTTTATGTACTTTCCTTGTTGTGGCCTTCCCGGTTTTATTTTTCTTTTCCAACTAGGGTTGCATCTTGAATTTTGATAGTAATTAGAATAATTGATCTGTCTGCATATATGCAGGATGATTGCACATCAGTAAATTTTTTTTTCTTGGATATTACATTGAAAAAAAAAATGGTAATTCTATTTAATGGGTTATTAAGAAGAGGAAAATTTGGCTTTAAGAAATATATATTGTTTATGATATATTACAGTATCATAATTTTCTTTTGGCCATTCTTGTTTTCACATCCCTTATGGAAAGCATCGAGCTGCCATTTTTAAATAAGATTGTAGTTTTAAATAAATAATTTAATTAATAAAACTCATACTGTTGGTGTGAGGGATCAATCAAATTGCTTATACTAAGTGTATCATTTTGACATGGTATATCTTGAAAATTACAGAAAGAAAATTATAATCTAAGGTACTCTATACAATAACCTATAGATTTTGCTTTAAAATGGACTTGAATTTTCTTTATCTCTTGAGTAGGTGGGGCATTTGAAGAAAAAAAAAACAACGTATAAATGGAAGAAATTTTAAGAGGTACAAGAAGTTATGATCTTTTCTACTGGTAGTCAGAATTCTTAATTTTGTCAAGTATAGATGATAAGCGTATTGCCTAGAATATACCTCTGGTACAGTAACAAAATATTTTAATAAAGGGCTAATTGTTCTCTTTATTAATTTATTTTACTATCATTATCCAGTAGAATTCTGATGTATGGTACTATCAGGGCTTCGACATGTGATTGTAAAACATCACCTGGTTTCATAGCTGCCTAGATTGGATTGAAGCATTTTCAGTTCTGATCCTCATTCCTGAATACATATTATTATTATTATTATTATTATTATTATTATTATTATTACTACTGTATTATTGAAAGCTAAGCTATAACCCTAGTTAGAAAAACAAGATGCTATAAGCCCAAGGGCTCCAACAGAGAAAAAATAGCCTAGTGACGAAAGGAAACAAGGAAATAAACTACAAGAGAAGTAATAAACAATCAAAATGAAATATTTTATGAATAGTAATAACATTGAATTAGATCTTTTGTATATAAACTATAAATACTTAAAAAAAAAACAAAAAAACAAGAGAATTGAGAGAACAGCGTGCCCGAGTGTACCCTCAAGCAAGAGTACTCTAATCCAATAGAGTGGAAGGCCATGGTACAAAGGCTGTGGCACTACCCAAGACTAGAGAACAATGGTTTGGAGTGTCCCCCTAGAAGAGTTGCTCACCATAGCTAAAAGTCTCTCTTCTACCCTTACCAAGAGGAAAGTAGCCACAGAACAACTACGTTGAAGTAGTTAACCCCTGGAACAAAGGAGAATTGTTTGGTAATCCCAATGTTTTCAGGTGTATGAGGACAGAGGAGAATGTTGTAAGAACAGGCCAGACTACATGTATGTGTAGCCAAAGACAAAATGAGCCGTAACCAGTGAAAGGGATCCAATGTAGTACTGTCTGGCCAGTCAAAGGACCCAATAACTCTAGCGGTAGTATATCAATGGGTGGCTGGTGCCTTGACCAACTTGCTACTTATTTAAAGGACTCTGGTAGTTTGAAAAAATACGGATCACCTCCAAATTTGTTATATTTGAAGAAAATTTGAAAGGGAAATAAATATAAACTTATCTGCCCTCAGGAACTCTTGGTATAAATGCAATGAACCGAGGGAGTGATGGGTGAACTGCAATGGGCAGAGAAATTACTGTACAGTATTATCTAAACAAAATATATATGTTGGTTAAGTGACTCGCAGATAAGATTTATCAGTACAAACAGAATTTTATTAAAAGAATTTATTATTTTGATACTTGCCTGAGAGTCATATAATTCTCCCATTCCTCTGCACTTACAATGGTATATTGGAGTTGAGTCAGGTCTCTAACATCTTCTATAGAATATGTAAGGGGGATTGAGTTTTTCCCCAAGCTTTCTACGTTTCTACCCAGCTGAATGTTTTTATATTTTAAGGTTGAGGCGGCTATGCTTTGTAAACACTTGGAGTGACTCCTTGGTGAATATCGAAATAATGAATTGTGTTATTAAAATTCTGTTTTTCTTATTCAACAGAAGAAGCACCATCTGCTCTGTTCAACACATCCCTCCCCACTGTCAGCACATCGTGGATTCTTGGGATGTAAGCATTTCTCAAAGTGTAATGAGTTGCTGAAGAAAGAAGGCAAGAAGCCAATAGACTGGGGATATCTTCCTCTTGAGTTATAATGCTCTAAGCTGCCGTAAAAAAGTGATTGTGCTACTTTCAAGGAAAATTACTTGTGAAATTTTTCTCAATCGTTTTGAAGTACTTTACAGTATTTCTGTACATTTTTCTGGTTTTGCTTTGCTATTTTTCTTTAGTGTTGAAAGCCTGAGGAAATGGTTTTAGTTCAGTGAGTTTTCCTGTCATTTAAGACCAAGAATTAATGCTCTTTGGACATTATTTACACTGCAGTGGGTTGTAAGTATAGTTAATTTTCAACAAGCAATGCGCTAATTTCAGCCATTTACTATGATTTTTTTTAAGTTTCCAATTATTGTTTTGAAAGGCAATTTTTATTTTAGTTTATAACATACTGTATATGTTGATTGTTTCAAGACTACGTTAAGTTAAATGAATAAAAAAAATGGAAGTGAATAAATAGATAATGAATTTGGTAGATATATGTTTTGAAGTTAATGTGCGTTGTATCTAGGAAATCATAGTTGTAGTGGCTGAAAATGGTTTATGGAGAAGGTTAATGAGACAAATTTTTTCTGTAATTTTAATGTTGATGGCTCTTTGGTACTGTGAATGGAGGCTGTCAAATTTTATAGTACAATACTGCATTACGTTTAGATATTCCGTTTTAATTGTTATGTTGAGACATTCTTTATTTTATGATAAAATGCTATGATGCAAAAGACTTTCAAATTGAGTTTATATGCCAGAAATTAATGGTTTTGTTTTGTATTAAGAGCTGCTGCTTGTCTTACGTATGATAGTATCAAATCTTTTAAAAAATTTTGGATGCATCAGATTTCACAACTGTAGTCTGCGTACTTTTAGGTTATTTAGAAAATGGTTGATATGATTTTGTTTCCTACTTTTGAAATGCTATTTAAATCTATTGATTTCTAAAGAATGTAGATACATTTGATTTCCTATTCTTCGAATATATTTTTTTAACTGAATTACTGTATAGTATTTTACCCTTTAATAAAGATGCGGGCCTTATGGATTATTGATGTTGCATATGGGATTAGATATTCAAGCACAGGAAGTTAACCCTTTTACCCCCAAAGGACGTACTGGTACGTTTCACAAAAGCCATCCCTTTACCCCCATGGACGTACTGGTACGTCCTTGCAAAAAAATGCTATAAAAATTTATTTTTTCATATTTTTGATAATTTTTTGAGAAAGTTCAGGCATTTTCCAAGAGAATGAGACCAACCTGACCTTTCTATGACAAAAATTAAGGCTGTTAGAGCAATTTAAAAAATATATACTGCAAAATGTACTGGGGAAAAAAATAACCCCCTGGGGGTTAAGGTTTGGAAATTTCCAAATAGCCTGGGGGTAAAAGGGTTAAAATTTCATGATAGTCTAATAGATGAGGTTTATCATTATGACATGAATATTATTACTAAGTTATTGTACATATCAGATATTCTTGACATGGTTCCATTGGCCCCTTCTGTGTTGTCTTCTCTCTTATATTTCTCATCCAAGGGACCAGCCACCCGTTAAGATACTACTGCTAGGGAATATTTGTTCCCTCTGGTTACAGTTCATTTTTTCATTCAGCTTATTGTGAAAGTCTTGTAAGATTTTCGGTGATCAGTCTACTCTAAAGAAGTGTTTTAATTCTTTCATTCTACCTTGTTTAGAGTATTGTTCTCCTGTCTGGTCTTCAGCTGCTGATTCTCATCTTAATTTCTTAGACAGTAACTTAAGGTATAATAAATTTCTTATTCCTGATGTAGATATTAATCTCTGGCACTGTTGTTCAATTAGTTTGTTATGCATGTTGCATAGGATTTTCAGTAATTCTGACCATCCTATACATTCAAATCCTCCAGTACAGTGCCATCCTGTTCGTAATACAAGGCATGCAGTTAATTCTAATAGTCACGGCATCATCATGAGGCTCAATACTACACAGTATTCTGGAAGTTTTATTCCAGCTGTGACCAAGTTGTGGAATGATATTCCTAATCGGGTAGTTGTATCGGTATTACAGTACTTCAAAAGTTAACATTTTCAGCAATTGTTTTCATGTTGAACAGGCTGACTTAAGTCTTATTATAGTTTATGTATGAAAGATCTTGTTTTACTGTTGTTACTGTTCTTGAAATCATCATCGTCTCCTCCTACGCCTATTGACGCAAAGGGTCTTGGTTAGATTTCGCCAGTCGTCTCTGTCTTAAGCTTTTAGTTCAATACTTCTCCATTCATCACCTCCTACTTTGCCATGCAGGCCTGGGTCTTCCAATTCTTCTAGCGCCTTGTGGAGCCCAGTTAAACGCTTGGTGAACTAATCTCTCTTGGGGAATGTAAAGAGCATGCCCAGTGAGGAAAGGAAATACTTGAACTATATGAGAAGTAATGAACAATTAAAATATTTTATTTTAATTGTTCATTACTTCTCATATAGTTTAAGTATTTCCTTATTGCCTTTCCTCACTGGGCTATTTTTGCCTGTTGGAGCCCTAGAGCATATAGCATCCTGCTTTCCCAACTAGGGTTGTAGCTTTAGCTAGTAATAATGATAATAATAATAATAATGATAATATTCTAAATAGTCTCTCCTCTTTCCTCATACACCTGGCAGCACTTAGAAAACCAAAAAATACTTCTTCACTGAAGGGGTTAACTAAAGCAAGGTAACTGTTCAGTGGCTACTTTCCTCTTGGTAAGGGTAGAAGAGACTTCAGCTATGGTAAGCAGCTCTTTTAGGAGAAGGTCACTCAAAAATCAAACCATTGTTCTCTAGTCTGGGTAGTACCATAGCTTCTTTAACATGGAGTTCTCTTGCTTGAGGGTACACTCAGGCATATTCTATTTGTTTCCATATTTCCTTTCCTTACTGGGTTATTTTCCCTGTTGGAGCCCTAGATTTATAGCATTCTGCATTTCCAACTAGGGTTGTAGCTGAGCAAGTAATGATAATAATAATAATCTGTTGTTTTGGTGTCAGGCTCAGTTGTTTGTCTTTACCCTGCGACTGATTTTACCTTTCATTTATGAAAATATCCTTAAAGCAAAGCCTGTTACCATCTAAGTCTCAATTATCTCTTTACTAAATGATAGTAATACTAATCAGTTACATTTCTGGATTTATTGGACTTTCTAAAAGTGCTTGTACTGTAATTAATGAGGCGGTAAGGCAAAACATTTGGACCATTTGCTTGGAACAGTCAGTTTGTGCTGTGTAAGGTACATTGTGGGAAGTACCCTGCTACTTTGCAAGGGGACTTCAAAGTAGCAGGGTACAGTGAGAAAAAAAATCCCCTGCTACTTTGCAAGGGGACTTCAAAGTAGCAGGGTACAGTGAGAAAAAAAATCCCCTGCTACTTTGCAGGGGACAGAAATTCAAACCACCCTGTTGAGATTAATTTTTAGTTTAATTTTTAAAGCTAATGTTTCTATGAAATGTTCCTCTACGGTACTATGCAAATATCAGCACACTGCATTTCAGATTTTCCCTTTGACATGACATGTAGAGTTGTTCCCATTCATAAAAAAAAATTCCTTTGTTCCGTAACCGAAATACAAACCACGCTATTTACATTGGGTTTACCTTTTAGCGCAGCTGAAATGGCGAGCCATTAGAATTTAACGAGGGTGTATTACCCCCGCGCTAGTTAGCGGGGGGTAGGGGAGTGGTAGCTAGCTACCCCTCCCCCCCCTCACACACAGGTGAATGCTCACTTTCACTTTTGGCTCGGACTGGGACAGACGTCTCTGTCTTGGTCCTCGCTTGGCAGCCATTGTTTGTTTTGTCTTTACTTAATCACTTACTTTTCTTTTACTCAATATATATGTAAACATGTTTTCATGTTTGTATACATATATTTGAGTATAGAAATCAGTAAGTTTCCTTTTCAGAGTTGTGTGTGTAGTGTACGATATCTCCGTGGAGTCCGCGGCAGTTAGGCCACCACGGCGTAATTTTATGGGTTGCGATCGAGTTTAACTTCGGTCTTTCTCTCTCTCTCTCTCTTGAGGTCGTTCACCCTTTTACTACGTTTTACTACGCCCCTTGTAGCTTCCTTCCTGTGTGGGGCGGGGTTGCTACGCCGTACATTTTGTCTCAATTAGTTTATGAATCTAATTGTAGTTGTTAATTTTTCAGCTTGTAGAACGATTCCTTTCGGGGTTTTCGTTCTTTCTTTAGTGTTCATTCTTTTTTAAATTACATAATTACATAGTTTCATAATTATAATTGTTATAATTCTGTTTTGGTTACAGCTCTCCTTCGTGAGTGTAAGTGGATGTGAGGGCACGTGCCTGTTGTGTAATTCTTGTTTCCTTTCCCTCGGGATTCCTCTTCGGAGCCTTCCCGGGGGAATGAATGTGTACTAATGATTTTTGTTTTATTTTTTTTTTACAGTTACCGATCTAGTTCATTTCTGTAATATGGCAACGGTGTGAGCTGTCTTGTTGAGTCCTGGGGATTCGGCTGTTGCTGCCTCCCCTTTGGATTTTCGTCAGGGGCGTGTCTCCTTCTACTGGAAGTACTCCCGTGACGATTGACAGCTCTCCAGTTCATTTTAGAACTCTCAGGAGGCTTGCCTCCTTGGGTGGGTAACTTTCCTTCCGAGGGAAGTTTTTCCTGTCCAGGCTTGAGTTTTCCCCTTTTGGGGCGTTCTTCTCTTGCCTTTTTTTCGTGCGACTATGCTCTTGGTGCTGAGTGGTCACACCTGCAGTTTCACTCAAGGGGCTGGGCAACTGCAGGAGCCCCTCTTCGGAGGATTGCTCCCTTTAGGTCACTGGCTGACCAGTCTCTTCTACGAAGTGTTTCTCTTTCGTTCGCGAGAGAGTACACTCATAGAGACTCCTCTTAGGAGGATTCTTCTGCTGCGGTTGCTGTTGGCCTCCTTCGCCGTAAGGCTCACCGTCCGCCTCGTCGTAAGGGCCTCTCATCTCCCTATAAGGGTGCTAAGAGGCGCCTTTTTGAATCTCCGTTTGCAGCCTACAACTCCTTCTTCTTGATCTTCCGCTCTGGTGCAGATGGACAGCAGTCTGACCTCGTCTTCCGACGGACAACGGTCTTCCCGACGGACAACGGTCTTCCCGACGGACAACGGTCTTCCGACGGACATCAGTGTCCCGGCGGACAGGCAACGGTCTTCCGACGGACATCTGTCTCCCGACGGACATCTGTCTCCCGATGGACAACGATCCCTTCGGGGCAAAGGGTGGCCTCCCACGGGGGTTATTCCCTTGCGTGTCAGGGTTCCCCTGCGCGCCCTTCTGCTGTGTTCTCTCCTGCTCCTGCTCAGCGTTAGCGCACAGGCGCTCTCCTGCTCATCAGCGCTCTCCTGTTCGCCAGCGCTCTCCTGTTCGTCAGCGCTCTCCTGTTCGTTAGCGCTCTCCTGTTCGTCAGCGCTCTCATGATGATCATCTCTGCTGTTCCTGTTGGTTCCTGTTACGCGCCCACGTTCGCCCTCGCGATCTAGAACTTCGGTTCAGGTCTGGGTCAAGGACTCTTCTTCTATGCGCAGGCTTCCACACGTTGCCTTCTGCTCGTCAGCGATCATCAGCTCGCCAGCGACCTTAGACGCATCAACGTTCACCTGCTCGCCAGCGATCTCCTACGCGTCAACGTTCACCTGCTCGCCAGCGATCTCCTACGCGTCGACGATCGCCATCGATCTGCCACGCGTGTCAGTTCCCCTGACCACCATCAGTAGGGATCTAGCGCTCGCCTGCTGTGGACCACGATCTCCAGTAGCTGAGTCTTGCCGTAGACCTTCCTCCTGCTCGCCAGCGCTCACCTTTTCTTCTGTCCTTCTGTGCGCCAGCTTTCTTCATTTGCCAGCGCACATCTGCGCGCCCTTCTTTGCCACGCACCAATGGGCGCCAACGGTTTTCTGACCGTCTAGGATCGCCTGATTAACAGCTGGCTTCAGCGCTCACCTTCCTGATGCACCTGCGCGCCTTCTGTTAGCGCGATGCGCGCTAACCATCACTAGTCTCTCTCGCGTTGGCAATCGCCTATGCACCCGCGCGATTCTTCATCTGCTCGCTAGCGTTTTGTTTACGCAACACCGCTCGCCGACGCGCCATCGCTCGTCAACGCGCCATCGCTTGCCGACGCGCCATCGGTCTCCCGACCGCCTGTGCTCACCCGCGCGCCCACATGCCTGCGCGGCCACACGCCCACGTTCCTGCGCGACCACACACCCACGTGCCTGCACGTCTACGCTCATGCGCGACCGCGCACATACTCTCCAATGTTCGCCCGCGCGCGAACCAATGGTATTCCATCGCACGAACGGACGGTTTCCGTCGCGCGGACGGACGGTTTCCGTCGCGCGGACGGACGGTTTCCATCGCGCGGACGGACGGTTTCCGTCGCGCGGACAGACGGTTTCCGTCGCGCGGACGGACGGTGTTCCGTCGCGCGAACCGACGGTGTTCCGTCGCGCGAACCGACGGTGTTCCGTCGCGCGAACCGACGGTGTTCCGTCGCGCGAACCGACGGTGTTCCGTCGCGCGAACCGACGGTGTTCCGTCGCGCGAACCGACGGTGTTCCGTCGCGCGAACCGACGGGGTTCCGTCGCGCGAACCGACAGGGTTCCGTCGCGCGAACCGACAGGGTTCCGTCGCGCGAACCGACAGTGTTTCTTCGCACGAACGTCGGCTTAATTCTTGCAGTATCCATAGCTCGCCTACGGGTTATCGCTCGCCGACCACCAGCTCTCGCCTTTCTTACCACGCTCGCCCTCCTTCTGCGCTCCTTCGCTCACCTTCGTTTGCGTTCCTGCGTGACCGCGCATGGGCGCTTCCACGTTCGCCCACGCGCAAATCATTGATTTACCATCGCGCGAGCTCCAGGGCGATTGCGACCACGATTCCCTTGGGGTTTTCGCAGCATGGCCAGCCTGGCGAGTTCTTCTGGAGCGTATTTCCAGAACACGGCCTCACCCCGTAAACGCAGAACATGGCACATGCAAGAATAAGAAGAATCTTCAGGGAGGTTTGAGCATCACTACTCTTTCCAGAACCTGGGTTAGCCCTTCCCCGTTATTCCCTGGAAGGATTTTTGGCGCGGGGCTTTCCGTTCGAGATTTCTCCATCGGCCAAGGGGTGACTGCTTACCCCTTCCTCTTCTCCATCTCGTGTAAGGGGCTTACCAGGTCCTTTCCCTCCTCGGTTACGGCCCGAGGTTTGGTTCAAGGAAGCTACAGGAAGGTCATGGGTACTTTCCTCCTCTCGGGCTCAGGCACCTTGGCGTTTCGTCGTTAAGTATCTAACTTGCGGGCAAGCTCGATGTTGGACCATCTGGACGCGCTGACCGAGGGCTTCCTTTCGGGTGTCTCAGACACCCTTCCATCCTTGAGAAGAGTTTGATTGTGCCCAAGGACAGAGACATAGACAGCGGCTGTGCGGAGGAAGTCGACTTCCGTTTACACTCCTCCAAGGTGCTTTCTTCCAGACTCTGCAGGGCTCCAGCGCCTTTTTCTTTCAACCACGCCGGCCTAAGTTATCGGTTACGACAACTGAGACAAGGTGCCCAATTGCAGTTTCCTCCTGTCAGGAACAGATGGCACGGGAGGCTCCCCCGGGGGGGGGGGGGGGGGGGGCATATTGCAGGTTTCATGCTGGGAGGATTCCTAAGGTTACTCATCCGGATGACAGCTTCCCGATGCCCATTCCCGCACGATCTCTGTGATCAGCCAAGGATATCGCGCCTGCCGTCTCTGTCAGCGAATTCAGTGTCTCTGAACCTCTATGCCATAGGGTTGGCAAGAGTTTGCCCGTTTGGGCAAAATGATCCATACCTTAGGAGAAGGTCCTCCATAGGATCATCGACGGCTTCACCCCGGCTTCTTCAGTCGATCCTTTCTTTTAAGGAAGTATCTGAGACGGGAGTTCCGTAGTCGACCTCTCAGCCCTGATCATGTTTGTCGAACAAACTTCGTCCAGCGTGGAACAGCAGATTCGATCAGACTGGTAACGAGGCGACAGGACTCCTTAAACCCTGGATCGGAAGGACGGGTACTTTCAGTTTCCATTCCATCCATCTTCCAGGAAGCTCGTGGAATTCAGCCTAGACTGCAGGTATTCCTGCTTATGATGCAGTGTGGCGATCCCGCCGGGGCATCGCAGGTTTTTTTTCCCCAGAGAACTCTCCCGGCTTTCCTCATGGCCGCTCAGGTGCAGGCTTCCGCCTCCTTCGCTTTTTGGAGGTCTGGTCAACTCCGGTAGGCTCGGGTTCAACCTTCTTCAGCGCCGGGACAAGCTTCCGGATGCTTACCATGAGTGGGGGTTCATGGTATTTTGCTAGGAGCCTTCTCTTCTTCTGCCTCAACATCTGGAGTATCTGGCCATGATATTGAGTCAACGGCCTTACCACGTTGGAAACCTCGCTTTTCGTCCGTCCAGCGAGGTTAAGCAACGTCGGTTCTGGTCGGTACTTGGATGGGTGACCACCTGGGGACGCCAGATTCTGTTGCCACCTCCTCCGAGCCTTCCCTTCAGTTGACTGTGGCAAGGCTGAGGAGAGTCGCAGTACCTGTTCTCGGTCAAGTAGAGCTTTCAGCCCTACCTTGGAACGTTTCCTAGTTCTCCTTTCCTCATTGACCCGTCTATAGTTCCGGTGGTTTCAGGCAACGATTAACCGGACTTTCTGGCCCCTCTGGGACCAGCGGAACTATTAGACCTGCAGTGGGTGTTGACCTATGGAACCTCTTGATGGGAGTGGATATTCTCGTCCTTTCCCCACATTCTTGATGCTGTTCTCGGACTCGTCAAAGAAAAGGGGTGTGTGTGGGGGGGGGGGCATGTTCCGGTCCAGGCCTGTGGTCAGGACCTGAAGGATACCTCTCCATCATTCAGGAAGGCTTAGGGGCCGTAGTCTGGCCCCTCTACAGATCCTACAGCTCCTGCCGAGTCGCTCCGTGTGCGTCGACTTTATGATTCTGGCGTGTTCTAACCAGCAGGGGACGCATTTTCACACCTTCACATCTTGCAGTAGAGATACCGAGATGATTGAGATACTCTCAATACCACCATCGGCTCTCATTCCAGGCAGAGAAATGTTCTCTCCGACTATCCGAGCAGAGCCTCGTAGAGAGAGTGTACCTTGGGATCTTTGGCCTTGAGTAACCAGCAAGTCCTGGTCTTGGGGACCTGATCGCGACAGCTTGGAACCTCAAGCTTCTGCTGTTCTTCCCCCCCGTCTCAGATCCCGAGACTCTGGCAAGATGCATTCCGGTGATGGTGGGACAACTTCGACGCCTGCGTCTTCCCTCCTTTGTTGTCTGTGGAGAATGGGTCTCAACAAGACCAGGTTGTCTGTCAACCTTTCAATGGGAGAGCTCCACTGGGACTATGCGCAGAACGGTTTCTGGACCCTCTGCTTCCCCTGACGGAACTCCCGGGAGAGCTTCTCCCACGGCACAGACTACTCAAACAACCACACTGCAACATCTATCACGAGCCGGGGCGTCGCTTCGGCTTCATTCCTGGAGACACTACGCCTCCTCCTCAAGAAGAGACAACCCGCTACAGTCGCGGGACGGAGGTCGCGTCATCTGCGATAGTCATCCACAGGGGTCTTCCAGGCGAAGTGAAGAGTCTTCGGTGGTTGGTGCCGTAGTAGATATACCTCTTCCCTTGAGGCCTCTTCTCCAGCATAACGATCTTATTGCCTTTCGGCGGGAGGAATCTCCTTTCCGCTCAGCAATGAAGCCTGTCGCTCAGCCTTTCCCTGACCTTCAGGCTTAAAGGAATAACTTTTTCCTTCCCGCTGGATCTTTCCTCGCTCATGCGAAGCTACGAACGTCCCTGCCCTAGTCGGAGTGAGACCTCCAACTTGGAGCATGGCTCGGACTTTTTAGTCCCTTAAGAGATCTTCTCAAGACCCTTTACAACAGGCCTCTGATTGTTTTCCGTCTTGGGTCTCCTGCTCACTCTGGCCGCGGCCAGTGTGTAAGCAATCTTCTTGGTCTCGTACGACTCCGCCCTTTCTAAGGAAGGGGGGAAGGCAACATTCAGGTTCGCTCCTGAGTTGTTGGCTAGACTCAGAATCTTGGGGTCCCGGCCCTTCGGTCCAATTCCTTCAAGATTTCGAGTCTCCATTGTGTATCTGACGTCCCAAAACCTTCTCCTTCTTGCCAGTAAAGGAATCGGGGGTTAGCTTTGGGAACAGCTGCAGTTTGTCCTCAGTTGCAGCCGATTTGGGAGCACAAGGAGGACACGGGGGAGAGTCACCAGTATACCTCTTCAGATCGGACTCAAGGACATTCATCTCGACCTGTCTCCAGACCCTCCCCCGTCACATCGCCCTACAGCACGATGTTGGATACATCGTAACATCCCTCGCCTTTGAGTAATACTACTCTGTGACGCAGGTGCTACGAACTGGAGTCTGGAAGTGTCTAATGACCTTCGCAGCCCGCTTCCTGCAGGGCGTGACCCACAGGAGTTTCGATACGTTTTCTATCGCTCTGTGGTGGCTACACAACAGCTGGTCTAACCTCAGGCTCCTTTTTGGACAGGTAGCAGAAGGTTGAGGACATTGTTATCAGGTTTTAGTCTGCATGAACGAAAGAAGTATGTCTGGCCCTTACTTCTTTCTTCATCATCCCCTCTACGGGGAAGCAGCATCCTGGTCTCTGCATAGCTGACCTCGAACCTCTGCAGGTAAACCATGCTTCCTTGTGTTCCGAGTATTGAGTCAATACTGTCGCGTCCCCCATACCCTGACGAGGTGGTATTGGGAACGTCCTAACCCAGAGTTCCTTCTGGAACTCCGGGTCACACTTCTTCCTTCACACACAAGCTTACGTAGGCCACATGGTTCCTTGCGGAGCAAGGAACTTGTGAGGTGCAGGGACTCCTTTTCTCGAGTGCGACTCACTCGGATTCTGAGTCCCCGGGTAAAGCCAAAGCCAGTATGGCTGGGGACTTTCCACCCTACCTAAGGGGTAAGTCACCCAATGTAAATAGTGTGGTTTGTATTTCGGTTACGGAACAAATGACAAATTCGAAGATAATTTGTATTTTTCCTAACCATACAAACCTTAGCTATTTACACATATTTGCCCGCCAGTCCTGTCCCCCAAGACAAGTCCTACCTCTAAGTGAAAGTGAGCATTCATCTGTGTGTGGGGGGGGGAGGAGGGGTAGTTAGCTACCACTCCCCTACCCCCCGCTAACTAGCGCGGGGGTAATACACCCTCGTTAAATTCTAATGGCTCGCCATTTCAGCTGCGCTAAAAGGTAAACCCAATGTAAATAGCTAAGGTTTGTATGGTTAGGAAAAATACAAATTATCTTCGAATTTGTCATATTTTCTTAATAAAATCAGATTTGAGATATTTCAAAACCCCTCACCTCGCTCCCTAGATAATAAGCGGTATAAACCTTTTGGATTTTTTTCTTGTATTTACTAAAACTGTGATGTTGTACTTAGAATATAAAAGCCAATACATCAGTGAAATTACTGTACTGTACAGTGAACCCTCGCTACTTCGCGGTTCGACCATCGCGGATTCACCACTTCGCGGATTTTTTTCATAACCCATGTCTATACATATATTGCGGATTTTCCGGAAATATCGAAAATACCGCGATGTGACCGATGGTGCGAGATTGGAGAAAGTAAGGAAAATTGAATCATGATTGATTTTCAATATAAATGAAACTTTGAGGAGCAACAAAGATATCATTTGTTAGAGAGATAGAGAGAGGTAAGGAATGGGAGGTAGTGAAAAGTAGCCCACAGAGAGAGAGAGAGAGAGAGAGAGAGAGAGAGAGAGAGAGAGAGATAGGTAGAGAGAGAGAGAGATAGAGGGGGGTTTAAATGTAATAAACAAAAAAATTTGATAGGTTATAACACATTGGTGCTTATGTAATATCAACTGTATACTGTAGACGGTTTGAATAAGTTAAGAAATGGTATAAATGATACTTTGTTAGTGTATTCGTACACACTCAAGAGCGGCAGCTAGATGACAGCTGATCTAATCACAGCCAAAAGTAAAAAAAAAAAAGTCAACAATACTCGATTTTTAAAACACACCCGAAATTTAAAAACAAAAGTACACGCTTT
Source organism: Palaemon carinicauda (assembly GCF_036898095.1). NCBI lineage: Eukaryota > Metazoa > Arthropoda > Malacostraca > Decapoda > Palaemonidae > Palaemon > Palaemon carinicauda. The sequence goes on along the minus strand of NC_090761.1, from coordinate 66,194,689 downwards.
CTTAATGTGCAATTAACTATTTAAAGAGTGGCAATTTTCTAGAATAAAATGATATTTCCCAAAAAATAGTGGTTTGCTGATGAAATCGGATGCCCTATTTTTAGCTAAGATTGAAATGGATGTAGACTCGGCCTAATTATTTCGTTTCGTATTTAATTGACACTAAGAAAACTAATTTTAGTTTCTTCATCTAAATGTAAGTATTGTATAACACGAGAGAGAGAGAGAGAGAGAGAGAGAGGAGAGAGAGAGAGAGAGAGAGAGAGAGAGAGAGAGAGAGAGAGAGAGAGAGAGAGAGAGAATGAATCAGCTGTTGTAATCAAATGGCGTGTTTTTGTTTCGTGAGAATTTCATTGCCACGACTTTAACAACAACATACTGTACTGAACTTTACAGTATTATACAGACTACTGTAATATGATAAAGTAAAATATTTGTAATCTATTTTATATGAAATGGGGCTATTTTTGTTTTGTTTAAAATTTACATTTGCGTATGTAAAACAACTCTCTCTCTCTCTCTCTCTCTCTCTCTCTCTCTCTCTCTCTCTCTCTCTCTCTCTCTCTCTCTCTCGTAGATTGTTTTCCTGCTTTGCTACGTATGTATGATTTTATATAGATACGGTAAATAATATTTGTAATAACATATTTTATAAAAGCTTTTACTGTAATATCATTATTTATCACTTTCATCATGCGGGTTAAATTCCTTAGTTTGTTTACTGAGCGTACTTTATGACGGCGTCATAAAGAAAAAAATTTCATTTGGAAGTCCTAAGAAAAATTAAGTAAAACATTAGTAATAACCAAATCAACATACTGTACTGAATAATCAATATAATTGATGCAAAAACTAACCTATAAACAGATGTGTAAATGCGTCTGTTTCTTCATTAGGATCAGAGATAAACGTAAACAAAACATTGGTTGCCATTTTTTATCGTGCTTTTTGGCGTGTTTAGGAAACGCATGATATAAAGTCGCCTTTAATATTTGTGCCTGTTTTAGTTTAGGGTACTGTATTACATGCATTAAGTGTTCTGTACATTAAAGGGTAGTTTGTTAATAGTACTACGTACAAGGGAAGGTTTTAAAAGTCTGAATATACATGTTAAATAAATAGGTAAATATGGTGTTACTACTTCGCGGATTTTCACCTATCGCGGCCGCGTCTGGAACCTATCTACCGCGATAAACGAGGGTTCACTATACTGTATTGTACAGTACATTAAAATTTTATACTCTCTCTCTCTCTCTCTCTCTCTCTCTCTCTCTCTCTCTCTCTCTCTCTCTCTCTCTGTGTTTGCTTTTATGGATAAAAATTGAAGAATATATCAACAGAGATGGAGTGATAAAAGTTGCTTTAATGGATAAAAATTGAAGAAAATATCAACAGAGATGGAGTGATAAAAATTGCAGAGGATTTCTATACTGTATAATGCTATACAATAGTGAAATAAATAGCTTTGCCAATAGAAATATTGAAACACCTGAGCCTGTACCAAACATAACAGTAGAAGAAATAAAGAAAGCATTACAAGGTATGAAAAGAGGCAAAGTAACAGGAGAAGATAGACTAACAATTGATTTAATAATGGATGGCGGAGATTTTATAGTATTAAAACTGGGCCAAACTTTACACAAAATGTTTGCAAGAACGCTCTTTGCCTACAGGTTGGGAAAACTGTTATCATACTAATTCACAAAAATGGAGACAAAAGACCTGAAAAATGATTTCCCAATAAGTTTATTCAGTAATATATGGAATTTTTACAAAGATCATATTAGGCCAAATAGAAAGACAGCTTGACTTTGATTAACCGAGAGAGCAGGGAGGATTTAAAAGCTGGTATTCAACAACTGACCTTATCCATGGAAAACTCAACAGAATATGACAAACGTAAGTGTGGCATTTATCCGTTGAGAAAGCCTTTGATTCAATCAAAACTTCAGCAGTAATGAAAGCCCTTCAAAGAAAAAGAATAGATGAATCCAATGTTAAAACACATGCAGATATCTATCCAGGAAGTACTTAAAGATAGTGAGGAAATTCAAATTGAGAAAGGAGTTAGATAGGGAGACCCCCATCTCTGCTATTATTCACAGCATGCCTAGAAAAACCTTATAAGAATTTACATTGGAAAAATTTATAAATTAATATTAATGGGGAATACCTTGAGCAGTACCAGCCAAACTCGGTTGAAGCTCTCGTCAGGCTGGGAGGAGTGAAGAGAGGAAAAGTCCCTTGTACTTTTTTGTTATGTCTGCTACCCCACAAAATTGAGGGAAGTGCATTGGTAAATGAATGAATGGACCTTAACAACCTAAGAATTGCAGTCTGCAGATGACAGTTCTATTTACTGAATCATGGGAGAAATTGCAAAAGATGATAGAAGATTTAAATAGAGAAATCAGATGTAGGACTGAAAATTATTATGAGTAAAACTAAGATGATGATCAAGGAATATGCAGACAACAAATAAGGGTTATGGGCAAACCTCTAGAGATTGTTAATGAATATATTTACTTAGTACAGACAGCAAATGTTCCCCCAGGGCATGAAACTGGAATTAAAAGGAGGATATGCATGGGATGGAGAGCTTTTCGTAAACAAAATGAGATTACAAAAAGTAAAATACCACTCTCCAAAGAGAGAAGTATTCAACCAGATGTTCCTACTAGTATCAACTTGCGCATTGGAAACTTGGAGCCTTACTAAAGTCCTAGAACATAAGCTAGTTACAACTCAAGTCATTAATTGTTGTTATATTTCTCCTTTGAAAACCTTGCAATTCACTTTGATTTTAATGGTAATGCACACCTTTTACATAAATACCAGAGTATACTTTCATATGTTAGGATTTATAAACTATGGTCTTGTTACACCCTTCATCAATTATGTAAATTATGAGAGAATAATCTTGCTCCCATTTGTCTAAAGGTAAATTTTAGAAGTAACGGTAATTAAAAAGTAGATTGTTCCCATTTCAGATAATGTTTGCTTCACTGAAAAATAGACAGCAGGACAAAGTTTTGGGACGAGGCAGTTAGCCAAAGCATGTGAAATAAATAGAAATAACAAATTTAGACTTTTTGCATTTATAGAGGACCTTAAAATATTTTGAGGAATCAGTTGGAATCTCTTCAGGACAATTAGTTCCAAAGTTAATTTTAAGCAACAATATACAAACCTTCTGTCCTTTAAAGTAGGCAATGTTTTCAGAGGAGCCGGAACGGCCGTTGAAATTGTTAATGAGGTAGTTAATGGCAAGTAAGAAGTCCCGCTCACTCCTGTCAAAGACAAAAACTTTTCACTCTTGTCTCCAGCTGTAACGAACACATACAGTACTGTATTGTTGGGTCCTATCCAAGGCTATTTAATCTTTTCTCATACTTTTTTGTAAATGGTTAATTTTGGCTTTGTATTAGAGATGAAACAAAGCAGGATTTTGCATGCGACCGAAGGATGGACACTTTATCAGTTTATGGAAAGTCGATAGATCCACATTTACTCTGTGAATTTTAGGGGCGTGATTGTGCGTAATTACATTATCTCCATATGCCAAGTAAAACTTGTCTTGTTTGGCTACCGGGGTAACCAGGGACCCGAGCCTTGACCCCTGGTGTCCAGAGCGCCAAGCCATGACACAGGATCACAGCTACGGCCACGTGCATTGTCCCACATCGCTACCGGGGTAGCTGAGGCATGGAGCCACGATATAGGGTCACAGCCCTGGGCCTGAGTATTGGTTCTGTGGTGCAGACTCCGGCCATGGGGTCGTCCACCGCTCCTAAGAGAGTTGGCGTGGAAAAGAGCCCTTTCCTATGACTACGGCTGACTGGACATATTTGACTTCTCAGAAGAAGCGAACAGAGTCGGAAGTCGAAGAGGACAACAAAGAAGAAGAATGCACATGTTTCTTCTGTAAAATCTTCCCCTTTGCTTCTGCAAGCAGAGGAGTTGAGGTCTGAGAGACCAAGACAACGATACTCTCCCAACAGGAAAAGCCACAAGTGTTGCTCAAACAGGAACCACAATATGGGGGAACACTGTCATGGGGAGGGGTAGTCATAAATACAGGGGGCGAGGAAGATGCTAAACCTCCAGGCAAAAGGGTCTGGGTGAAGTACAGGGTAAGCAAGAGACAAGGGATGTCCGGGCAGGGGGAGATGCACAGGAACCTACCCCCCTGGTACTGTGGACACCCTAAGTCCAGGGAGGGGGAACCATTGCAGACATCACTGGAGTCACAACACTGGGAGCACAATGAACATGCACTTCAACAATGGCACTGAGGAGCCTTTCAAGGCCAAAACTTTCCATAGCTCACACTTGAAGTCAGTGTAAGCACAAACAGAGAAGAGCCTCTAACCTCCCATGGGGTCCACTGAACACTGGGTGAACCCTATGCGTCACCAAAACCAGAAAGCCCATGAATGTAGTTCCGAGGAATCCTTGCTCCTGACATATACTCCCCAGAGATCGAGTCAGGAATGTAAGCAAGGAGTGAGAAACTGGAGGAGTGGAGAAGAGAAATGGAAAATAGAGGACTGAAGATCAGCAGGAAAAAGACAGTGTATTTGAGATTGAAAAATGGCGAGAATGGGGAAGTTAGTTTACAAGGAGAGAGATTGAAAAAAGTTGAAAATTTCAGGTATCTAGGATCAACAGTTGCAGAGGATGGCGATCTGGGGGAAGAAATAAACCACAGAATACAAGCAGGATGGAAGAATTGGAAAAAAATGAGTGGAGTACTATGCAACAGGAAAATAGGGCTTAAGTTGAAAGGTAAAGTACACAGGACAGTTGTGAGACTGGGAATGATGTATGGAGCGGAAACGTGGGCAATAAAGAAGACAGAAGAGAAGAAGATGGATGTGGCAGAGATGAGAATGTTGAGATGGATGTGTGGGGTGACAAGAAGAGATAAGATACGGAATGAGGTAATTAGGGGTACCACAGGAGTTAGAGAGCTATCAGATAAGATCCAAGAAAGTAGACTGAGGTGGCATGGTCATGTCATGAGAAGAGATGGACAGTATATTGGGAGGAGAGTGATGGAAATGGAGGTACAGGGAACGAGAAGAAGAGGGAGACTAAAGCGAAGGTGGGTGGACTGTATAAAGGATGACCTTCGATCAAAAGGATTAACCGGTGATGAGGTATGGGACAGAGGTAGAAGGAGAAAGCTGACCAGAAACATCGATCCCACATAAAGTGGGAAAAGATGTAGGCAAAGAAGAAGTCGTCATTCTCCTTTCGTCTGCAAATTCCATCATCTAAATTGTTCTTACAGAAAGCTTAGTTTACAGATCTGGAAGAATAAAAATAGCTGTTGGACCATTTATTCATATGACAAAGATCCAGTACAAGTGAATCTTCATCAAAGAACACTACTTATTAGAAGAAGTCATAACTTCTTCCTCTTTGTCTGCATCTTTTCCCACTTCTATGTGGGGTCGATGTTTCTGGCCAGCTTTCTCCATTACCTCTGTCCCACACTTCATCACTGGTTAATCCCTTAGATCGAAGGTCATCCTTGATACAGTCCATCCACCTTCACTTTGGTCTCCCTCTCCTTCTCGTTCCCTGTACCTCCATTTCCATCACTCTCCTCCAAATATACTGTTCATCTCTTCTCATGACATGACCATACCACCTTAGTCTACTTTCTTGGATCTTATTTGATAGTTCTCTAACTCCTGTGGTACCCCTAATCACCTCATTCCATATCTTATCTCGTCTTGTCAACCCACACATCCATTTCAACATTCTTGTCTCTGCCACATCCAGTTTCTTCTCTTCTGTCTTCTTTATTGCCCACGTCTCCACTCCATACATCATTGCCGGTCTCACAACTGTCCTGTGTACTTTACCTTTCAACTTAACCCCTATTTTCCTGTTGCATAGTCCTCCACGCACTTTTTTTTTTCCAATTCTTCCACCCTGCTTGTATTCTGTGGTTTATTTCTTCCCTTAGATCACCATCCTCTGCAACTGTTGATCCAAAATACCTGAAATTATCATGTAAATTATTCTCCCAGAAACCTTAGTATACAGATCTGAAAGAATAGAAGTGGGAAAAGATGTAGACAAAGAAGAAGAAGAATGAATAAGAATGGATGTTGGACCATTTGTCCACATGACGAAGATCCAGTACAAGTAAATCATCAGAGAACACTGCATACTAGAAGAAGTCATTCTCCTTTCGTTTGCAAAATCCATCATCTAAATTATTCTCCCAGAAACCTTAGTTTACAGATCTGAAATAATAGAAATAGATGTTGGACCATTTGTCCACATGACGAAGATCCAGTACAGGTGAATCTTCATCAGAGAACACAGCATACTAGAAGAAGTCATTCTCCTTTTTTCTGCAAAGCCCATCATCTAAATTATTCTCCCAGAAACCTTAGTTTACTGATCTAAAAGAATAAAAATAGATGTTGGACCATTTGTCCACATGACGAAGATCCAGTACAGGTGAATCTTCATCAGAGAACACTGCATACTAGAAGAAGTCATTCTCCCTTTTTCTGCAAAGCCCATCATCTAAGTTATTCTCCCAGAAACCTTAGTTTACTGATCTAAAAGAATAAAAATAGATGTTGGACCATTTGTCCACATGACGAAGATCCAGTACAGGTGAATCTTCATCAGAGAACACAGCATACTAGAAGAAGTCATTCTCCTTTTTTCTGCAAAGCCCATCATCTAAATTATTCTCCCAGAAACCTTAGTTTACTGATCTAAAAGAATAAAAATAGATGTTGGACCATTTGTCCACATGACGAAGATCCAGTACAGGTGAATCTTCATCAGAGAACACTGCATACTAGAAGAAGTCATTCTCCCTTTTTCTGCAAAGCCCATCATCTAAGTTATTCTCCCAGAAACCTTAGTTTACTGATCTAAAAGAATAAAAATAGATGTTGGACCATTTGTCCACATGACGAAGATCCAGTACAGGTGAATCTTCATCAGAGAACACTGCATACTAGAAGAAGTCATTCTCCCTTTTTCTGCAAAGCCCATCATCTAAGTTATTCTCCCAGAAACCTTAGTTTACTGATCTAAAAGAATAAAAATAGATGTTGGACCATTTGTCCACATGACGAAGATCCAGTACAGGTGAATCTTCATCAGAGAACACTGCATACTAGAAGAAGTCATTCTCCCTTTTTCTGCAAAGCCCATCATCTAAGTTATTCTCCCAGAAACCTTAGTTTACTGATCTAAAAGAATAAAAATAGATGTTGGACCATTTGTCCACATGACGAAGATCCAGTACAGGTGAATCTTCATCAGAGAACACTGCATACTAGAAGAAGTCATTCTCCCTTTTTCTGCAAAGCCCATCATCTAAATTATTCTCCCAGAAACCTTAGTTTACAGATCTGAAATAATAGAAATAGATGTTGGACCATTTGTCCACATGACGAAGATCCAGTACAGGTGAATCTTCATCAGAGAACACTGCATACTAGAAGAAGTCATTCTCCCTTTTTCTGCAAAGCCCATCATCTAAGTTATTCTCCCAGAAACCTTAGTTTACTGATCTAAAAGAATAAAAATAGATGTTGGACCATTTGTCCACATGACGAAGATCCAGTACAGGTGAATCTTCATCAGAGAACACTGCATACTAGAAGAAGTCATTCTCCCTTTTTCTGCAAAGCCCATCATCTAAATTATTCTCCCAGAAACCTTAGTTTACAGATCTGAAATAATAGAAATAGATGTTGGACCATTTGTCCACATGACGAAGATCCAGTACAGGTGAATCTTCATCAGAGAACACTGCATACTAGAAGAAGTCATTCTCCCTTTTTCTGCAAAGCCCATCATCTAAATTATTCTCCCAGAAACCTTAGTTTACAGATCTGAAATAATAGAAATAGATGTTGGACCATTTGTCCACATGACGAAGATCCAGTACAGGTGAATCTTCATCAGAGAACACTGCATACTAGAAGAAGTCATTCTCCCTTTTTCTGCAAAGCCCATCATCTAAGTTATTCTCCCAGAAACCTTAGTTTACTGATCTAAAAGAATAAAAATAGATGTTGGACCATTTGTCCACATGACGAAGATCCAGTACAGGTGAATCTTCATCAGAGAACACTGCATACTAGAAGAAGTCATTCTCCCTTTTTCTGCAAAGCCCATCATCTAAATTATTCTCCCAGAAACCTTAGTTTACAGATCTGAAATAATAGAAATAGATGTTGGACCATTTGTCCACATGACGAAGATCCAGTACAGGTGAATCTTCATCAGAGAACACTGCATACTAGAAGAAGTCATTCTCCTTTTTTCTGTAAAGCCCATCATCTAAATTATTCTCCCAGAAACCTTAGTTTACTGATCTAAAAGAATAGAAATAGATGTTGGACCATTTGTCCACATGACGAAGATCCAGTACAGGTGAATCTTCATCAGAGAACACAGCATACTAGAAGAAGTCATTCTCCCTTTTTCTGCAAAGCCCATCATCTAAATTATCCTTCCAGAAACCTTAGTTTACTGATCTAAAAGAATAAAAATAGATGTTGGACCATTTGTCCACATGATGAAGATCCAGTACAAGTGAATCTTCACCAGAGAACACAGCATACTCGAAGAAGTCATTCTCCTTTTTTCTGCAAAGCCCATCATCGAAATTATTCTCCCAGAAACCTTAGTTTACTGATCTAAAAGAATAAAAATAGATGTTGGACTATTTGTCCACATGACGAAGATCCAGTACAGGTGAATCTTCATCAGAGAACACAACATACTAGAAGTCATTCTCCCTTTTTCTGCAAAGCCCATCATCTAAATTATTCTCCCAGAAACCTTAGTTTACTGATCTAAAAGAATAGAAATAATGTTGGACCATTTGTCCATATGACGAAGAACCAGTACAAGTGAATCTTTATCAAAGGTCACTGCGTACAAAAAGTAATTTTCCTTTCCTTTCCAAATTCTATCTTCTAAATTATTTTCACAGAAAACTTAGTTGATTTGAAAAATGAATAAAAATAGAATCACACATAAAATCTTAAGTCATACGAGTTAAAGAAACTTTATCAATGCTGAGATCCGGATGTTGAAGAGCAACTGTCCTTGAGTTACTTAGTTTAAGTTTTCTTTGTGCACATGTCCCCTTTGTCTGCACCATGCATCGAGTGGACCATATCCACATTTAGGTCCCCTTTGGCGTTCGTCAGGTTGAACCTGTACCTGAGGTGATATATGATGTTCGCAGCATGAATGAGTTTTTTTAGGAGGCCTACTAAGTACGCAATGTGGATTATATGCATGATGTGCACATGGTAGGCCCCAACCATCATCTCTATGGTGAATCCCTGTTTGAGGTTTGTTTCGATGTTTAAAGGTAACTCGCCCAGGTTCGAACTTCGAATCACTATATCGCTTATGTTCATGTAATTCAGGGCATACCCAAGATCTAAACGGAAGCACTCCACTTGGCATACGGTCTACCCAAGGGGGTTTTTCCCAGGGAGGTATATACGGTAAATCTTCATGTTTAATATCATATGGATTTGGGCCTGGCCAAGAAGGTGTACGAAATCCGAATAGTGATTTAGGCTGTCCTGGTATAGGTGGAAATTTGTAAGGATCATCTGTCGGGATGATATCTTCTTTGGGAAAAAAACAGTTACAAACGATCGGCCGAATGTTGCGCCATAAACCACGAAGTCTATGATCAACAAATAACGTGTTTATCCAAATCGTCTCAATATCAGTAAGTGTAGGCCTGCTTGTCGAGTGTCTCATATGGTATTCTAAATTTTGTTTCCCCGTTTCACTTTTAACCAGACGACTAATTGGTGTCTTGGTTCCACTCTTAACTGTATGATTGTTTTTTTCTGGTTCCGCTTTGATCAAATCTAACACTTTCTGTACAATCTCAGTTGCCCATAATTCGTTTGCCTCTCTTAGACAATCGTCCACATGTTTAACTATAGTAAGTTTTTCCGTTTCCAATATGATCAAATCTAACACTTTCTGTGCAATCTCAGTTGTCCATAATTCGTTTACCTCTCTTAAACAATCGTCCTCATGCTTTTCCCATCGAAAAATGTTGTTCATCATCTCGAAAAGCGATTCCTTGAACTTTTCTCCATCTTTCAATTTTGCTATTTCCTTCAAGAACACTTCATATTCTCTCATTAGTTCTTCGTTTGTTTTTTGTTTCGGAAATGTAGGCCTAGGTTCATCCGTCAGATTGAGACTAGGCCTACATTCATGAACCTTGTCGACCCTTTTCTTATCTAATCTATCGACTACATCAGAATTATTATTAATTTCTTCATCAACCTCCCTTTCTCCTCTTCTACTTTCCTCTCCTTCCCCCGATTCTTCGTAATCGCGATCTTTACGTTTATCTTCATGACCATTATTGGTTTTGTGATGTACATATTTCTCTCTGGAAGATTCCTCTCTCAAAGATTCGGTCTCCTCTCTTTCTTCAGTCTCATTAATTTGTTGTTTGAAGACTGCTTTCTCGAGTTCGGAAATGCGTTTGCGATTTTCTTCCAAACTGTTTTGTATTTTCTCAATCTCATCAGCGTTCACCCGATACCAAAGCTCATCATTCTCCAATTTGATTATTTTCTCTTCCGAAGGCAGTCTTACATCTGTTCCTTCCATTCTTTGACTTTCCTCAGAGATTTTTCTCCTCTCATTTTCTGAAATGGAATCTTTCAACCTGAAGGGCAGGTGGAAAGATTCCATTTCCAACTCCGAGACTCGCATACGTTGTTCCGAGTCGTTTGTGTTCTTTTCAGAAGTCTCCCTGGAGATTCTGTCAGTCTTCTGTTTCATTGCGAGAACTATCTCGTAAATGAATTTATGCTTCGAATCCTCCAATAAAGATGGCCGAGGGAATACTCCATCCCCAGGATCTATGATGAATTCTTCCAACAAGTATAAAAATTCCCATTCATCTTGCAATGTAGAACGTTTACACTCCTTGGATAGGCCAGGTAGGCCATAAGTTCTGAGCCGAAGATGGTCAACTTCATCCATGATTTCGTCTATAAACTTTTCCTTTCTTTCAAGTATTTCTTTCAAAGCATTGCATTCTTTCTGGAGTGCCCTAACACGGCTTTCGTGAGCAGTTTCCATAATTCTTTTATGTCTTTCGTAATGAGCTCTTAACTTCTCTAATCCATCATCTTTTCTAATTGAATTCCGTGTTTCATTTCTCGCGGGGAAAGCTTTCCCGCATGAATCTATAAAAAATAAAGTTGCCTTTCGTAACAACCCAAAAGTTGCCTTACCCAAAACATTGACGTTTCTTCGGAGGCACACAGTAAAGTCAAAACGTTTTGTAATCATGTTCACCTGTCTTGGGGAAAGCTGAAATCAAGGTCTAATAATAAAAAAAAATAGTATGGATGTGGGAAAGTCTGTGATGAAGACCGTGAAAGACTGCGTCGGAGTCTCGGAGACGATTTGGGATCTGGTGTTGTGGGGATTCGTTGAGATTCAAGATTTTTCTCGCCAGTGCAAGCGAGGGTTTGGAGCTTCGTGAAGATCCGGATGTCCTCAGAAGGATTTCATGAAGTTCCGTGTAATGGCTTTAATCGCACACATACACACTCGCGCGCGCGCACACACTCGCGCGCACACACACACACACACACACACACACACTCACTCACACACACACACTCACACACACACACACACACACACACTCGCGCGCACACACACACTCACACGCGCGTGCGCGCGCACACACACTGTATGTATGTATGATTTATGGCAACGCTACTTTGCTGCTTAAAATTTTTGAGTAGTGGTAAAACTATCATATAGTATCAAGCATTATGTGCGTCAGTGTGTATTTTATCTGTCATTTAGATCTGTATTATTATGCTTCGTTGCTCAGGTTATGTTTTGAGAGGCTTATGTTTGTATGTCTGTCTGTGTTTATGATTCGTATAACTCAAAAACTATTGGACCGAATCTCATGAAATTTGGTGGGATGATTGGTCATGATTCAAGGAAAATTTGATTAGATTTTGAGAGTGATTGGGTCAATGGGCAAGGTAACGTCAAAAACGTCTTTTTATTTTGCTATATCGTAGTCATTTTTTATCCGATTTGCATGAAACTCAATTTGTTTATTACTGTATTTGAGTTTTCGGACTTATTTCAGATCACTGTTAATGTGTAATCTACTTTTTTGGAATAATGAAAGCTATTTACATAAAATACGACCGCGTTTGCAATCGGAAATAGGTTAATGACGTCATGGAAAAAGCTCGCCTATTATATAAAGCTGGTGACATTTGTAGCAATAGAATTATATTTTCTATGAATTGCTACATCAATATAAAATTAAGTCAAGGTAAAATATGGAATTTTAAGACATAAAAGACATCTTTTATATGAAAAATTTATATCTTTCTACCATTCTCCGATCTCCGTAATGTACGATAACTAACAAAGGTGATTACGGAATGAATAGTTCCAAGTTTAATGAAATAGTTCCTTAATATAGTTAAATTAGAAAGAATAGGAAATGGATAATTTAAAGTATTCTCTTTATTTACTTATAACAAATAAATTTTACATTTTGTTGTAGAAATTATGTGAAATACGACACTTTATATAAATCTAGTACGATATTGCACAGCAGCTGATCTTTGTCTATTGTTATTGTCAGTCTCAGACTCGCATAATAGACACGGCGAATAGATCAAATGGTGGAAAATTTAATTTAATTCTATGTGATATAACGTTATTTCAGCTCCTCACCATCATTATTGTTCCAGTTATTGTGGTAAGCTTGTTTCTATCTTATTGATAAAGGCAGATATAAAGCCATTATAAGGCTATTGTGACTAACACACTTGTCCTTTACAGGTAATTTTATAAATTCATATTTTTGCTAAATACGAATAATATAATTTGTCTATATATATCTTTATTTATATGTTTTTATGATTGAAATTGCCTTTAAGGTTTATCTTAAGGTGCTAATTGTGGAATATGCACGTCCAAAGGTTGCCTCAATTTTGGTTATGGTATAATTTTAATTTCTCGACAAATGCATCGAGGCATACAGAGATTGTATTACATAATTCTAAAAGGATAGATGTACATTTGTATACTGTATATTATTTATGTATAAATTTTAATTTACATACAGTATACGTGATGTATTAAATACTGTATTTATATTACAGTATCTATACAGTACAGTACTTTATTTCATGTACAGTATATAATTTATATCAATATTTATTTACATGGTTCTTTAATGTTCTAATGATAACATATGTATTTATAGGGTTAATATACACTTATTTATTATATGTACATGTACACAAAAAATGTACGTATTCCAAAAATAGGGAGGGAACCTACTTCAGAGTTTTTCACCTATCGCAGTCAGTTCTGGTCCCCATTAACCATGATAGGTGAGGGATTAATGTACTACATGTGCAGCCTGAACCTAACCCAGCCTAGTACACTGGTTCCTTTATATGACAGCTTTGACCTTAACCCAAACCTAATCTTTAATGTTCTAATGATAACATATGCATATATAGGGTTAATATACACTTAGTTATTATATGTACATGTACACAAAAAAATGTACGATTCCAAAAATAGGGAGGGACCCTACTTCACAGTTTTTCACCTATCGCGGTCGGTTCTGGTCCCCATTAACCGCGATAGGAGAGGGATTACTGTACTACATGTGCAGCCTGAACCTAACCTAGCCTAGTACTGTACACTGGTTCTTTTATATGACAGCTTTGACCTTAACCCAAACCTAACCTAACTGAGAGAGGCAGAAATAATAGAAAGTAAGGAAGGAGCCTTTGTATAACGATGGACAGGAAACTTCTTTAAATTTTAGGTGCGGTTCTTGATTGCTAATTTACTTTCGATAAATCTTTAAATTTTAGGTATGATTGTAAAATTAATTTTGAGAAGCAAATTCAGTGTTTCTTCAATTGCACAAAAGAATTAGTTTATTAGGAAAGTCTTCTAAGGTTTTCAGTTATTAATCTGCCCTGAAGAAATATGAATAATATAATTCTATCATTCTACCATGTTTCAAGTGTTGTTCTGTCTGGTTTTCAGCTGCTGACTCATAACTTAATTTGTTGTACAAAATCTTGCGGTCTCATAAATTCCTTATTTCAAAATTAGGTAATAATCTCTGGCACCATTGTTAATTATTTCTCTAATCGCTGCAGATGGGCAGTATCTATTAATATTATGTAAATCTGTTTTTATTCTCCCCATATCAATTTACTTACTCTATATTTCCCTGTAAAAGTCATGGTTCGCCCATTATGATATACTGTATTGGTAATTGTTTACAACACCACGCTCTCCATTTATTCCAAAATAATGCAATCCTGCAGTTTCATCTTCTTGCACAGTAATCAGGTGGTTATTTAAATTCTGGGAAAGCAATAATTAGAAAGATATGTTGAGGAAGGGGGAACGGGTTATAAAAAGAAAATAGCTCGGTTTCCTTACTAAACGACTTGGAACTGACATGTCAACATAGTCAACCAAACAGAATTCATGATGCCAGCATACATAAACAGAAGTTCATGATGTCAGCATACATTCGATATACTGTATATTCAAAATATACTTGATTAAAAATGGATTAATTACTCAAAAGTGTCCATAAAATATGCAATTTACAAATAGTGACACTTTTGAGTAATCACTCAATTTTTGATTAAGTATATTTTGAATATACAGTACAGTATATCAAATGTACGCTGGCATCACAAACTTCTGTTTATGTATGCTGGCATCACGAATTCTGTTTGGTTAACTATGTCGACATGTCAGTTCCAAGTCGTTTGGTGAGGAAACCGAGCTATTTTCTTTTTATAACCCCTTCCCCCTTCCTCAACATACCTTGCTAATTATTACTTTCCCAGAATTTAAATAACGACCTAATTACTGTGCAAGAAGAGGAGAACTGCAGGATTGCATTATTTTGGAGTAAATGGAGAGCATGGTGTTGTAAACAATTACCAATACAGTATATATGCTAAAAGATTTATGGTAAAAGTGTAGTAATATTAGACTTGCCTTGTAATTGCTGTTTGTCCATTATAAGGAGTATATGATAAAATGCTTTTTCTACAGGACATTTTTGGGTTCGCTCTTTACCTGGGGGTCACCCTCTACATGGGTTTGCCCTAACATGGTGTCGTCCTTTACACGAGAATACACGGCATCTTTTATACTGTAGTGTAACCAGACAGCCATACTTATTTCTGGAAAGGACTATTAGACAGCTTTACTTATTTCTGCTTTAACAAATATACTGTTTAGTTTAGTTTAAAAGAAAAAACTTAACCCCACCTAGTATTAAAATATTACTGCATTTATGTAAACCAGTTAGTACATATCTCTGCAAAAAGATAATGATAAGAGTTTACATATTTATCTTTGTAAATCAACATGGTAATCCATATTAGTCCAATTTTTATATTCCTCCTTAACTATAGAATTTATATCATGAACAGGATATGATATATTATATGTATTATGGTTTTGATTCGTCAGGTATTAATGCGTAGTGTATTATTATTATTATTATTATTATTACTTGCTAAGCTACAACCCTAGTTGGAAAAGAAGGATGCTATAAGCCCAAGGGCTCCAACAGGGAAAATAGCCCAGTGAGGAAAGGAAAATAAAATATTTTAAGAAGAGTAACATTTAAATAAATATCTCCTATGTAAACTAAAAAAAATTAACAAAACAAAAGAAAGAAATATTTATTCTAATGTTGATACTCTTCTAAAAATATTTTTTTTTCCTTGTTTCCTTTCCTTACTAGGCTATTTTCCCTGTTGGAGTCCCTAGGCTTATAGCATCCTGCTTTTCCAACTAGGGTTGTAGCTTAGCAAGTAATAATAATAATAATAATAATAATAATAATAATAATAATAATAATAATAATAATAATGTATATAGATGATAAAAACTTTTAACAAAACAAGAGGAAGAGAAATAAAAATGTATCTCTTTGGCAGGTAATAAATTCGCCAATATGTTTGGACTGGGTAACTTCGACTTTCCTGACTATAGATCCGAATGCACCTCCATAGCATCCTTTTCGTCGGACGGTGTCGGTTCAAAGAAGAGGAGGGGCTCATTCATGTAAGTCTTTATGACTTCTTCAAAGTTACTGCTTTAGATGGAAAGTTATTTGTAAGCTCCTGATTTTTAGAGTTACTTCAAAGTTACTAATTTTAAGTAATTTGTTTGTTTTTTAATTTGATGGGGAGCTAGATTATAATTATTTATTTTGTTTTGATATAGAGTTATTTAATTGAATGATTATGATTTAATTTATGTTATGTTACGGTTTTGACTACAAAATTCTATTAGATTTTCCAATCTTGCGTGAGTTTTATCATGGTTGTTTTGTATTTTCATTGCTTATTTTGTCCTTAAATACAGTTTTTCAATATTAAACTTACCCGATAATCATGTAGCTGTCAACTCTGTTGCCCGACAGAATTCTATGGAGGGATACGCCAGCTATCACAATACTAGAAGGGGGTGTTCTAACCAGCGCCACCTGTGGCCAGGTACTCAAGTACTTCTTGTTGACACCTCCTCAATTATTCCTCTGTCGTGCTTCTGACAAGACGTTCTGGGATACGCTTATGTTCTTGGAGTATTTTCACGACTTTGGTGAAGTATTTCTCTTTGATTTCGGCTGTCGCTTTACTGGAAACTTCTATTTTAGCTTAGTTAGCTTTTGGAATTAATTTGATTATTTTTGGTGACGAAGAGAGTATGAACTCTCGTTCACCTTTCAATGGCCGACCCTTCCCTTAGACGGAAGTGTTGGTGTCTAAGAGAGTATAGACTCTCTTTCTTAATTTTGCTTAACAAAAGTTATAGATTTATTTTATATCTCTCCGCCTCTTATAGGCCTCTTCGATTAACTTCCTTTTATTATAAACTTATTAAAATTAATTTTTATATTTGTTTATATTCGACCTTCCTAATAGTAGGCGGTCTTTTCTTGGTACCGAAGTTAATTATCGTGAGCCCGTCATTTCGGTTTAACCTGTTAACATATTATGCTATTTTAAGGTCTTTGAAAGAATTTCTTTGATAGTCTCGTACTTTTTCAAAGTTGAACTAACGTTTTGTTTGTCTCGGCAGTTGTTGACGTTCAGAACGTTTCAACTTGCACTCTATCGTTACGATAGAGAAAGAATGTTCACGGTTTCACATTGCAGTAAGAGTAACCGATTCTAGCGTTTTGTTCATTCTTTCTTAACTTAATGGTTTTGATCCTAATAAGGAACTTTTCTTTTTGGGAAATATTTCAGTTTTTTCCTTTAACAATAATATGTTTTAACGATATATATGATTGGGCTCTTCTCTCAGGTTCTAAGTCAAGAGAGAGAGAGAGAGAGAGAGAGAGAGAGAGAGAGAGATAGAGACGGAGGGAGAAAGAGGATAAACGTTTCCCTCAAGCCTGCCAGGCGTACGAGTAACGTCGTTATCGTTTTGCTCTTATCCCTAGTCTCTTTAGGGGAAGAAACTAAACGTTTCTAGAGTGATCTAGTGTTTAGTCTCTTTCCAGCCACTGAATTTTCTTTCATTAGATTTTTCTGTTACATTGTAATTCTGTTTTCGCAATTACTAACTTTTGAGAAGGATAGAATTGCGTGTTTCAGGTACAAACCACTTAAAGTTTCGAGTTCAGTGAAATAAGTGCAAACAGAAATCAAAGTGATAAGTGATTAGTGCAAAGTATGTCAGTGTTATGCGTGAGGGTACTTTTGTGCGCGCCAGTCGTCCTCCCAGTCCGGGACCTCTTGCAAGCTCCCAAGCCCAGGGGAGAAGCAATGTCGAAGGGCATAAGGGTTCGGCAGGCCTTGATCGGCGCACAGAAGTATCCTCGGTGGTTGTGGGCGTGTCTTACCGAGACCGTCACTCCCACCCGCAGACGATTGAGCCCTTATTTTGCTCGTCTGCAGAAGAGATTTAGAGGAGAAAATAAAGGCAGAGTTACGCTGGTCTCAGGTCTCAAGACCTCTTAAACGTAAAGTCCAGACCTATGCCAGACGTACGAAGTAAAGTTCAACAACCCGGATGCAGTCATTGGGTTAGCTCTGACTCTCCTCAGTCATCAGTTTGTCGGGCTGAGAGTGCGCCTACACTCCCCCCCCCTATGCTCGCTCCGCCTGATCGCAGTACCACCTGCCAGGCGTACGATGTTGTGGACTCTACTACAGTCCATGCAAGCACAGCTTTCGGACCTGATGCGTGAGTGTCGTGCTGAGAGTGTTGCACCTCCTCCTCCTCCTGCACCGGTGGTGCACCAACCGCCTGCACCCGTTCAGCCTGTGCTGCACCCGCCTGCACCGGTGGTGCACCAACCGGCTGCACCCGTTCAGCCTGTGCTGCACCCGCCTGCACTCGCTGCACCCAGTCGCAACACCATCTGCCAGGCGTACGATGTTGTGGACTCTACTACAGTCCATGCAAGCACAGCTTTCGGACCTGTTGCGTGAGTGTCGGGCTGAGAGTGTTGCACCTCCACCTGCACCCTTTCAGCCTGTGCTCAACCCGCCTGCACTCGCTGCACCCAGTCGCAGCACCATCTGCCAGGCGTACGATGTTGTGGACTCTACTACAGTCCATGCAAGCACAGCTTTCGGACCTGTTGTATGAGTGTCGGGCTGAGAGTGTTGCACCTCCCCTGCACCCGTTCAGCCTGTGCTCAACCCGCCTGCACTCGCTGCACCCAGTCGCAGCACCATCTGCCAGGCGTACGATGTTGAACCTCTTTCTGTGTTCGCTGTTCCCAGTGTTGTTCAGCCTCAGCCTTCTTTAAGGCAACCTTCGGTTTGGGATCAGGAGGATTACCCCACTCTTCCTCCTCCTCCCCTGGCTGCTCCACCGGTGGTGCAACTCTCGGTGGAGGTACAACCTCTTCCACCTGTGAGTCAGTCTCCTCAGCTGCTGCACCGAGCTCAACCCGTGCACCCTGATCCTGCGCCTCAGACACCTCTGCTTGCGGGAACTTTACCTTGTTCTGCGCAACCTCGGTCTCTTCACGCTCCACTCATACCACAGGAACAGGAACTTTCTGCACCTTCCACTGTTGTTGTTCCAGCTCGTTCTGACTCTGCTGTTCAGCATACCTTACCTCCATTTTCTAACCATGGCAAAAATATGAATCATGAGTTATGAATGTAAGGTAAACATTATGTTGATTTTTAAACCCCATGCAAGCATGCATAAAGCACTCTAGCACTGGTCATGGAATTTCTGAGAAATGTTAAACGCCATGCACACGCTCTGCTTTCCTTACAGCAGGCTCTGCTTACAGCAGGCTCTGCTTACTACATGCTCAGCATTCAGCATGCTCTGCATTCAGCATGCTCTGCATACAACATGCTCTGCATACAGCATGCTCTGCATTCAGCATGCTCTGCATACAACATGCTCTACATACAGCATGCTCTGCATACAGCATACTCTGCATTCATCATGCTCTGCATACCTTACCGCATGCTTCTCAACATATCTTGGGTTGTTGCCAACTCACTAGACTGTCAAGCAGTTTCATAACGTTGCCTTCTAGTCTGCTGCTTTTGCACCAGTGAACCCTCACTCAGAGAACTTAGCTTTTCTAGGATAAGGTCCCTGTAGATGAGAAAGTTCTTTTCTCCCTCCTTCTGATATTCCCTTGAGGACTCTGTCATTTGGAGGGAGCCTTTAGCTGAATAACCTCTTATGGACTTTTATTTAAGCATAACATGCTTACAGGGAAGGTAATGGTTCCACTTCAGCCGCTAATCCCGTCTGTTACCACACCTGCTCCCATAGACCTTGAGCTGTGTTGCATGACATGCAGTCCAAGCTTAGTCCTTGTTAGAGGATTTTTGTTTACGGAGTCAATGTGTCACGGGGAAGACGTTCAACAACCAACAGAAGGGACTTGTTGTGACGCAGTGCGGCAACCTCAGCAACCCGTTAAGGAGTTGTCTGTACGACCCAGATAGTCTAGACAGATTCGGGTTGTCACTGTACTTCCTCGCTTGCCCATGATTGTCAGTTTACAGACTGTGCAGCAGTATCATGATCTTGTGTCCGGCTCCGTCAGACGACTGGCTTTTAAGAGCTCCCACAAGTCGTCGCTGTCTGGAGATTTTCAAATGGACTATGGATCTGACCAAGGAACTGGGCCTCCTGGTCAATTTTGAGGAGTCTCAGCTCGTTCCATCCCAGACCATTGTTTCCTTGGGTATGGATCTTCAGAGTCGAGCTTTTCGGACTTGTCCGTCGGCCCCAAGGATCTTCCAAGCCCTAGAATGCATCCAGAGCATGCTGAGAAGGAACCGATGCTTAGTCAGGCAGGGGATGAGTCTAACAGGAACACTTTCATCGCTGGCCCTGTTCATCGAGTTAGGGAGACTCCACCTCCGCCCCCTTCAGTATCATCTAGCTGCTCACTGGATAAAGGACATGACGCTAGAGACGGGCTCAGTTCCTGTTTCCGAAGAGATGAGGTCTACTCTAACGTGGTGGAAGAACAGCATTCTTCTCAAGGAAGGTCTACCTTTGGCTGTTCAGACCCCCGACCACCGTCTCTTCTCGGACGCATCGGACACGGGCTGGGGTGCGACACTGGACGGACAGGAATGCTCGGGAACATGGAATCAGGAGCAAAGGACACTTCACATCTATTGCAAGGAGTTGTTGGCAGTTCATCTGGCCTTGATAAACTTCAAGTCCCTCCAGCTTAACAAGGTGGTGGAGGTGAACTCCGACTACACCACAGCCTTGACTTACATCTCCAAGCAGAGAGGGACTCATTCGAGGAAGTTGTTCAAGATCGCAAGGGACCTCCTCATTTGGTCAAAGATCGAAAGCTCACGCTGGTAACGAGGCTCATTCAGGGCGATATGAATGTCATGGCAGATCGCCTCAGCCGTAAGGGTCAGGTCTTCCCCACAGAGTGGACCCTTCACAAGAATGTTTGCAGCAGACTTTGGGCCCTGTGGGGTCTGCCAACCATAGTTCTATTCGCTACCTCGATGACCAAGAAGCTCCTCTTGTATTGTTCTCCGATTCCAGACCCAGCAGCAGTTCGCGTGGATGCCTTTCTGCTGGATTGGTCCCATCTCAACCTGTATGCATTCCCGCCGTTCAAGATTGTCAACAGGGTACTTCAGAAGTTCGCCTCTCACAAAGGGACACGGTTGACGTTGGTTGCTCCCCTCTGACCCGCGAGAGAAGGGTTCACCGAGGTACTGCAATGGCTGGTCGACGTTTCCCAGGACTCTTCCTCCTAGAGTGGACCTTCTGCGTCAACCTCACGTAAAGAAGGTACACCCAAACCTCCACGCTCTTCGTCTGACTGCCTTCAGACTATAGAAAGTCTCTCAAGAACTAGAGGCTTTTCGAAGGAGGCAGCCAGAACGATTGCCAGAGCAAGGACGACATCCACTCTCAGAGTCTATCAGTCTTAATGGGAAGTCTTCCGAAGCTGGTGCAAGGCCAATGCAGTTTTCCTCAACCAGTACCACTGTAACCCAGATTGCTGACTTCCTGTTACATCTAAGGAACGTAAAATCCCTATCAGCTCCTACGATCAAGGGTTACAGAAGTATGTTGGCAGCGGTTTTCCGCCACAGAGGCTTGGATCTTTCCTCCAACAAAGATCTACAGGACCTCCTTAGGTCTTTTGAGACCTCAAAGGAACGTCGGTTGTCCACTCCAGGCTGGAATCTAGACGTGGTCCTAAGGTTCCTAATGTCATCAGGATTTGAACCGTTCCAATCAGCCTCTTTTAAGGACCTCACATTAGAAACTCTTTTCCTCGTGTGCTTAGCAACAGGTAAAAGAGTAAGTGAGATCCACGCCTTCAGCAGGAACATAGGTTTCACATCTGAAACGGCTACATGTTCCTTGCGGCTCGGTTTTTTTGGCTAAAACGAGCTTCCTTCCCGTCCTTGCCCTAAGTCGTTCGAGATCCCAAGCCTGTCCAACATGGTGGGGAACGAACTAGAGAGAGTACTTTGCCCTGTTAGAGCTCTTAAGTACTATTTAAGAAGGTCAAAACCATTACGAGGACAATCAGAAGCCTTATGGTGTGCTATCAAGAAGCCTTCTCTACCAATGTCTAAGAACTCAGTTTCTTACTACATCAGGCTTCTGATTAGAGAAGCAAATTCTCATCTGAAGGAAGAAGACCTTGCTTTGCTGAAGGTAAGGACACATGAAGTGAGAGCTGTGGCTACTTCAGTGGCCTTCAAACAGAACCGTTCTCTGCAGAGTGTTATGGATGCAACCTATTGGAGAAGCAAGTCAGTGTTCGCATCATTCTATCTCAAAGATGTCCAGTCTCTTTACGAGTACTGCTACACCCTGGGTCCATTCGTAGCAACGAATGCAGTAGTAGGCGAGGGCTCAGCCACTACATTCCCATAATTCCATAACTTTTTAACCTTTCTCTTGAATACTTTTTATGGGTTGTTCGGTCGGCTAAGAAGCCTTCCACATCCTTGTTGATTTGGCGGGTGGTCAATTCTTTCTTGAGAAGCGCCGAAGTTAAAGGTTGTGATGAGGTCCTTTAGTATGGGTTGCAGCCCTGTATACTTTAGCACCTTTGGGTTGATTCAGCCTCCAAGAGGAACGCTGCGCTCAGTAAGGAAGACGAACTTAAAAAAGAGACAGAGTAACGGTTCAATTCGACTTCCTTACCAGGTACTTATTATTTCATTGTTATTTGAGATAACTGTTATATGAAATATGGGATACTTAGCTATCCTTTAATCTTGTACACTGGTTTTCACCCACCCCCCTGGGTGTGAATCAGCTACATGATTATCGGGTAAGTTTAATATTGAAAAATGTTATTTTCATTAGTAAAATAAATTTTTGAATATACTTACCCGATAATCATGATTTAATTGACCCTCCCTTCCTCCCCATAGAGAACCAGTGGGACCGAGGAATAATTGAGGAGGTGTCAACAAGAAGTACTTGAGTACCTGGCCACAGGTGGCGCTGGTTAGAACACCCCCTTCTAGTATTGTGATAGCTGGCGTATCCCTCCATAGAATTCTGTCGGGCAACAGAGTTGACAGCTACATGATTATCGGGTAAGTATATTCAAAAATTTATTTTACTAATGAAAATAACATATTGATGTTTTTCATTTGTTTGAGTTTTTGTGTATTCATAAGGATGTTTAATAATCCAGTAAAGTTGTCATTCTTTGTTTTCTTGCTCCAATGAACAACCAGCATTTATTAGAAATTTGCCATTAATTACAGTACTAACAAGCTAAATAATTTTACAATTGCAATAATTTTTTGACTTGGTAGAGTTGAAGAAAATTGGCATATACATTTTTTCATAAAAAGTATATAAGTTATTGTTTTACAAATGCCTTTAAATTTTCCTAAAGGCTGTGATTATGAGTTTGTCCCCCTTGCTGGCTATGATTTGTTGTTTGTTCTAATGCATTTACAGTAGCCTACAGTACAAACCTTTCGTCCTCTAAAATGGGGCTGTCTTCAGTGACGCTTGAATGGCCATTGAATCGTTGAAAAGGTAGTTGCTTAACGTCAGGTGGTGGGAGGGAGAAGCTCCGTGCACTTGCATGTCATAGAAGAGTCACTTTTACTTTTGGTTGTGGCCGGCATTGATGTGCCACTGCTTTCCTCTCTCAACTGTTAATTTTTTATTTTCTGTTGGAACACACACTTAGTTGTAAGCAGAAGCATACTAAAAGGTAGGCATGTGGTGAGGGGGATACAGACCTTCCAAACACCATGTGTTGCATACCTTTGTGAAGGGATAGATTTAAGCAGCTCACCTCTTTTTGTAGGGTTGCTCTCATTTTTCCACTCAGGAAGACAATGAACTCGAAGCCTAATTTGTCTTGCCTTGAGAGAGAGTTACCCAGGGCACTGATCATATGTATAAATGGTCAGTCTCTAGGGCATTGTGCTGCTAGCTAGGGCAATATCACTGTCCCTTTCCTCTGTCATTCATGAGTACCCTTTAAACCTTTAAGGGTAATGTACGCATTGCCTTTAAAGCCACCTTTCTGAAGGAGGGTGTGGATGAGCTCACCCGGTGACTTTTTCCCCAGTGCACCTTAGCATCATAGACTTCTTTAGCACCAGCAAGATCAAGAGAAAGATATCAAAGAACACTGCATCATTCTGGCTTTGTGAGATCATGAAACTTGCCTATCCTTCAACCAGCGAGGGGCTTGAAGGTTCGTCTTGGGAAAGGGCTTACGAAGTCAAGGGTCATCGGCTTTTCTCTAGCTTCAGAAGGATCCTGTCAGTGGCTTATGCAGTGAAAACAAGAGTTAGGTAATGTCAGACAACTTTTACCTCCCATGGCTGTTACCTGTATTTGATGCCCAGTCCAGCTCATGATTTCCATGACTACTGCACTCCCAAGAGAGGGAAAAAAAGTAGAAGGCCAGCCATTGTATGTTTCATTCTAAGGCTTACATCAAATCCTATCTTAGGGGAGGTGCTTCGTGTCTCATGAAGGACTAGCTCCCTCATGAGACAAGAATCACCTCTTCTAAGATAGGATTTGATGGAAGCCTTAGATCAAAAGGTAGAATAACTGACCTCTTTTCTTGGGAGTGTAGCAGTCATGGAAATTATGAGCTGGACTGGACGTCAGATACATGTAAGCGAGTAGCCTTTCATCCCAGACAGGATTTATTAGGTAGTTTCTCCCCCATCCTCCCACAGGAGGGGAGAATGGATAAAATTTTTTCAAACCCATTTCTTATAATGAGAACGGACACATGTGGACAAGGTATCCCTTTTGTGGATTTAGGTTTTCCTGTGACCTAGCACAGTTTTCTTGATATGGGCCTAACCTATTGCATGTGGCATCCTTATGTGCAAACTATAAGGAGGTTGGCAGTCATCATCTTTGGTCCTCTCCGAGAAACATTATAGCCGGAATTTTTTGTTCATAGGGACTTCTCCATCCTAAGGATTAGTCTACTAAGGGTTGTGGTAGCCTGTTGGAAACATCCCTGCCTGGCATTTTGATGGATGGGAGTTAGAGACCCACTGAAGCTCGATAGTTTGTAGTAGTGTTTGCAACCTCACTATCCTTGTTAGCTAAGGATGACAGGTTTTTGGGGGAGCTTATAGCTTTACTTTCTGAGTCCCAGCTTCAGTAGAGAGGGGCTTGGGTGCTGATCATATGTATATATGGTCAGTATCTAGGTTATTGTCCTGTCTCTTGCCTCTTGTCGTTCATGGTTAAAAGACAATGGTTTGTATTTGTGTAGGAAAAAATCACATATTTTAAAAGTAATTCGTATTTTTCCTAACTATACAAACTTGAGTCCTTAACCCTTTTACCCCCAGGCTATTTGGAAATTTCTAACCCTTAACCCCCAGGGGTTATTTTTTTTCAAGCACATTTTGCAGTATATTTTTTTTAAATTGCTCTAACAGCCTTAATTTTCATCATAGAGAGGTCAGGTTGGTCTCATTCTCTTGGAAAATGCATGAGGTTTCTCAAAAAATTATCAAAAATATGCAAAAAAAAATTTAAATTGCAGTTTTTTGCAAGAACGTACCGGTACGTCCATGGGGGTAAAGGGATGAGTTTTGTGAAACGTACCAGTACGTCCTTTGGGGGTAAAAGGGTTAAGTTGTACCTTCCTGCAAGTCCGAGGCCTAAAAGTGAAAAATGCTTGGGCTTTTGACTAATGAGCAGGTAGGGTCCACCTGTTAGTAGTTATAAGTACCTCGCTAAATTTTCTATGCTGTTCCAGTTTTGCTGTAGTCAAATTCCTATTAAAGGTGTATATTTTTGAAAAGTACAAAATAGTTCAAAATTTTGTTAGTTTGCTGTCCTTGCACAGAAGACCATTTCAGCTCTTTCTTTCCTCCTAAGTTCCTTGCACAACTGTTTCATAGCAAGCAAAACCAGGTGTTATGCCCCTATCAATCCTGTCATTGTGCCTTCATCCTTCCAATTAGAAAAAAATAACTTTGGTACTACTGTATAACCAAATGACCTGCTAATCCATAGAAATAATTTTCAATGAATGGAATTACTTTGCATTTACAACCTTCCCTTTCGTGGTATTGGAATAATTACGGTGTACAGTATTCTATTCATTCATTCCTTTAGAATCTTTCTTTCTGCTAAACATGCCTTACATACCTTGGTCAGCCGCTTACACTCATTAATCATTACCATATACCAATTTATGAACTTGTAATTCCCTCAACTTTTAGTTAGTTTCTTTCTTCAACCCCTTTCATTACAATTCTTACGCCCTTATTAATCACTTTCACGGGCATTCTCAAAATGATAAACTCCCTTGCATAATACAGATCAGCCTGGTTTCTTTATTCAAGTTTCAACAACTTGTTGAGATACTTATTCTATAGACAGGACTGCATCCTCTTTATAGCAAATGTTTATTATACATTTTCTTGGTCATGTTCTAGTTACTCATTCCCTTTCGCATTTAATTCAATCCAGCATAACTCGGATTTCCCCCTATATTTTCGTTGCTTCCTTTAGTCATTCATTTTCTTCTAGACTGCTTTAACCATCCAAATGTACAATTGTACATACCATGTTACTGTGTCTTACACCTGCACATAAAATATGGTCAAACCATCTGAAAATCTTCAGATGTATATTCTTATCCTCGCCAGGCTTTTTCTCTTCCCACAGCATTCATCAGACCTCTCCAGGGGGTTAGAATTGCAGGGTTAGTGCTGAGAAAGTTGATAAAAAGCAAAGGTAGCCATTGTTAACGTCAAAACTATCTCAGGAATACCTGGATGTAAGACCAAATTGTTTGATAAAGCTTTTGGAACAATACTTTGTTTATATTTACTAAGGTACCTACGGTAATACCCGTGTATGTCTTTAATTGGTTCCATAAACTGTGACATAACCCAGCTTGTTATGTAAATCGACTGTAGTGAATTATAATGTCCATACAAACTTCTAAAGTAAGTTATATAACTCAAAAAAATTTAGCTGTAGGGCAACATTTGAGTAACTGAAATATGTTTTGGTCATACATGTATTTTTTTAATGAATAATGATCACAATTAATATAATTACAGTATATTTACTTTGTGATTAACCCTTAAAATGCCTCAAGCATTACAACAAATGCAGTACCTTATTATTAGTGTAAATAACATGTAGAAGAATATATATATGCATGACTGTTGTTAAGGCATTAAATAATTTAAAGAATGTTTTGGACTGACTGTAGAGAATGGTAAATAAGATTATTAAGGTAGATGTTATTTGCCTTAAATTTGGTGTCTCTTCTACATGGTTGATCTTGGGTTGGATGATAATGAGAAATTAATTCAGTTAGAGGAGGAGGAGAAAAGTGAGGTAAATATCTGGACCTTCATATTGATGAATGAAGTCTTTTACAACAGCAATTTTTCCTGGACGTATGTACAGTACGAATATGTTCCCTCCCGTGGACAGTAATCGATACTGTCGGTAGGGGAATCCTTAAGGCACTTGCTATCAATCTTCTGATCTCTTTAAAGAGAAAAACTATGAAGAAAATACAGATCTACGTATAGATTTAATTCTTGGTACTGTATCAATCATTTGCTGTTGCCCTTGAGAAGTGAAACTTTATACATAAGCATCTCGGTATACAGTAAGCACCTTTCGTGACTTGGGTTGGTTGAGTTGATGTGCGTTACCTTGTTGCTAATGCTAATATATAAAGTATTACTAATTTTTTGTACTTTTTTTCTTGCTTCCAGACTGGAACCTCGTACTGGGTAGGTAGACTCTGAAGTAGATATGTTCGATTGCGTATACAAACGGCTGGTCCAGTTACATTTATTGTTATCACCATTGCTCTACAAGTGGTACCAAAAGAAAATTACATTAAGATTACATTAAGATTACATTAGATAAAGCATCATTTCCTCTTGATTATTAAATAAGTTTGGAATATTTTTTCCTAAACTTAGTACAGTTTGGTGTTTTTCTTTTCTAAATGGTATTTCTCTTGAAGGCTGAAAATCTTGTAATACTATGCTTTTTCCAAGAGGCAATGCAAGAGCTAATAACAATATTTACATACCAATTGGAATTCTTGAGGTTGTTGTTTAGGTCTGCTGATAACTTGAATCTTCAAGTTTACACATACGTATTTAGATTCTTTTCTGTTTTGCCAGCATTCTTACGATAATAGTGAGGTACACATGATACTTTTTAGGTTCAACTTGGCCTCTGAATCTTGGTTGTTGTTCTTGTGACCTACAAGCCTAAGTTCTCTTTGTCTAACACTCGACTGCACAGTCGGCATCTGCCGATAGATCATGTTGCAGCAACTTGCTTCTAATTTAATTTGCTCTGTAATCCATTTGCACAAGTATAATATACACGCCACGTTCTGAATGATATAAGATAAGATATTTATCAGTTAAACTATTCTTGTTAATTCATGATACAACTGTCTATTCCATTAATTTAATGAACTTGTGGATGTACAAGGCATATTGATATTTCTAATAATTGTTTGGGCTTGTCGTGTACCACCATATTTGTTTTGGTCATCATCTTTTTGTGACGAGCAATTTGCCTGCTCAAATTTTGAGTTAAGAGGGATGGAAGAGCAAAGAAGTTCCACAGATTCAACTGCCTGATTTGGAAGAGTATTCTGCTATATGGTCACACTTGGAATAAAACGTGGGATATGTTTTTATTGAGCCCTATTATGGAAAAGACATGATTCTTAGAATTAATTCCATATTTTGCCAGCCTGTACTTGTTCATACAGGATGGTACAGTCTGGGAATATCTTAAATGCTAAGGATGATCAGATTTATGCAAAATCTTTTGCATCATGCACAAAGGACTAAGTGAATGACGGTGCCAGATATTAATATTTAGATGAAGAATAAGGAATTAGTTACAGTAGACAAGTTTTTGTCCAACAAATTTAGGGGAGAGTAACAGCTGAAGACCATACACGAGAATAATACTCAAATCATGGAAATGTTGAAAAATTTTGAGATTGAAATCCAGCTGAAGGTCTCTGATGATAACAATAATGGAGGAAAAATGATTGAAAGATAAGGGAGAGATCCATTTGTAGCTGAGGTGGCCATATTGCTAAAACCATGGGACAGCCCTTAATATTGTAGTAGGTAGTAGGTTGGCCAGGGCACCATCCACCCGTTGAGATACTACTACTAGAGAGTTATGGTGTCTTTTGACTGGCCAGACAGTACTGCTGTATATGGGATCCTTCTCTCTGGTTACGGTTCATTTTCCCTTTGCCTACACATATACCGAATAGTCTGGCCTATTCTTTACATATTCTCCTCTGTCCTCATACACCTGACAACACTGTGCTTACCAAACAACTCTTCTTCACCCAAGGGGTTACTGCACTGTAATTGTTCCGTGGCCACTTTCCTCTTCTAGGAGAAGGACACTCCAAAATCAAACCATTGTTCTCTAGTCTTGGGTAGTGCCATAGCCTCTGTACCATGGTCTTCCACTGTCTTGGGTTAGAGTTCTCTTTCTTGAGGGTACACTCGGGCACTGTTCTGTCTAGTTTCTCTTCCTCTTGTTTTGTTAAAGTTTTTATAGTTTATATAGGAAATATTTATTTCAATGTTTTTGCTGTTCTTAGAATATTTTATTTTTCCTTGTTTCCTTTCCTCACTGGGCTATTTTCCCTGTTGGAGCCCCTGGGCTTATAGCATCCTGCTTTTCCAACTAGGGTTGTAGCTTAGCATTTAATAATAATAATAATAATACCCAGGCCTACATGGCTGAGGACTATGAAGCATGAAGGAGGAGATGATGAATGGAGAAGTATCAAATTAAAGGCTCAAGATAAAGATGAGTGACAAAATCTATCCGAGGCCTTTTGTGTCAATAGGCGTAGAAGGAGATGATGATGACAGTAGGTCATAGATTTCTTGTACGCTACTGTATTCATTCTGAGAGTCCAGTACGTTTTGGCGTCGCTCTTTTGGCGACGATGATTTGGCGCCGCCGTTTTGGCGCTAAATGGTTTTGGCGCTCGTTATTTTGGCGCAAGCCCATTTGGCGCCAGCTTGAAAATTTTGAGATGAGATGATCACTAAACTAGACACTGGTAAAATTATATGATAACTAAACAAGACTTGAATATCATAATAACTGGTTTAATATTACAATTCTCAAATCAGACGACCCTTTGGTATAATGAGGTGATCACTAAACGAGACACAAATTTGCGGATGATCCTTAAGTTTGTTTCTCGCCGCCAAAAAAGCTCATCGGCAAAACAATGAGTGCCAAAATGGCGGCGCCAAAGAGTCGGCGCCAAATCGTCCTGTTCCGTCATTCTGAATGTAATTCAGTGGAGATTTTTACCCTCGGAAGATGTAGAGGCGAGCCATTTTCTTCTGTAAAGTACAGTACTTGCAACGGACTTGCCCTGTCTGGTGCATCAATAGCTCCTGTTTGTAGGATGGTAAATATTGTATGGAATACTAAATTTATTTGATTTTGAAATTTATAATTAGGGCCCGAGGTGAAAAGGTTAGAGTTACTCGTTGTAAGTGATCTAATTTTAAAATTACTTTGGATGACCAGATAGAGACGTGAGTTCTACTGAAATGTCTTTGGTTCTTTTAAAAAAATTTATTTTTGTAAATAGCCGGATTTCCTAATGCATATTCTTGAGTTTCACAGACCTTTTCACATTTGTGAAACTGATAATAGTTCACCAGTTTGAAAAGCCATTCTAGATAATCAGTCTATCATCTCTTCTAAGAACTGGATTTTATGTTTCTAAACCTTTGCCTTACTTTAATTACTTCTTATATTTGTCAGTGATATATTTTAATTTGTAGCTAAAATTTTTTTTTTTTTTATAGTGACAGCAATGAGGAGGACAATGACTCAATCAAAGTTCCCAGGACTGGTGGCGATTGGAACAAAAGGTAAGAAATTGTATTTCAAGGTAAATGTGAGGTATTAATAGATAATTTGTCATTTGATATTTCAACCCACGATGTGAGTACAGAAAGTCATCAACTTAACCCTTTTACCCCCAGGCTCTTTGGAAATTTCCAACCCTTAACCCCCTAGGGGCTATTTTTTTCCCAGCACATTTTGCAGTATATTTTTTTTTAAATTGCTCTAACAGCCTTAATTTTTGTCATAGAGAGGTCAGGTTGGTCTCATTCTCTTGGAAAATGCCTGAATTTTTTCAACAAATTATCAAAAATATGAAAAAAAAAAATTTATAGCATTTTTTTGCAAGGACGTACCGGTACGTCCATGGGGGTAAAGGGATGGGTTTTGTGAAACGTACCAGTACGTCCTTTGGGGGTAAAAGGGTTAAAAACTTTATAAGTTCCAAGAAGCTGTTAGGAAGTCACATGTTAATTTTTTACCTAGGGTAGGCTTTACCTAATTCACATGCCTACGATTTTCGGCTGCCAAAGTCAACAAATATAGTCCCATTACATATTGCAAATGTTGTCTTTCTTATTGCATTAAATTATATGATATTGTTTTATTACAGTATTTTATTATTAACTTTTGATACAACATCAGAAATTTATGATTTCAGTTGGATTTGTGTATGTATCTCCGAATGTTTGCATGTTGAGGGCCTTCTACGTGAATGTTGAGTGATATATTTAATCTTATAAAAAATTGTTTTATTTTTGAAATACTGAATTTTTATCAGTAGTTTAACCCATTTACCCCCAAAGGACGTACTGGTATGTTTCACAAAAGCCATCCCTTTACCCCCATGGACGTACCGGTACGTCCTTGCAAAATAATGCTATAAAAATTTCTTTTTCATATTTTTGATAATATTTTTTAAAAATCAGGCATTTTCCAAGAGAATGAGACCAACTTAACCTCTCTATGACAAAAATTAAGGCTGTTGGAGCAATTTAAAAAAAATATACTGCAAAATGTGCTGGGAAAAAAATAACCCCCTGGGGGTTAAGGGTTGGAAATTTCCAAATAGTCTGGGGGTTAAAGGGTTAATATACTTTCTAAAAGTTATTACATGGAAAACATAAACACAGTAATTTCAGATATACAGTAAGTTCATTGTTTTCGCCTTGGTAATCTGGTTCTGTTGTGAGTTTCTTCTGAATAGGCATTGGTGCTTAGGTAATAACAAACCATTGTTTCTTATGTACACTTATTACTTTTGTTGATACTAGGTGGCAGTAAGGCAAGTAAAGAAGAATAGCTGTTATAGTGTATCGTTACCTGGACAAACGGCTTTATTTATAAACTTAGCTTGAGTTGAATGTACTTAAGAATTTAAATTTTTTCCAGGCAAAATCACAGTGAAATTGAAAAGCGTCGACGTGATAAGATGAACACGTACATAATGGAGTTAAGTAGTATTATTCCAGTGTGTACGTCACGCAAACTAGACAAACTGACAGTACTACGCATGGCTGTACAACATATGAAAATGTTGCGGGGATCTCTTAACTCGTATACGGAAGGGCATTACAAGCCCGCTTTTCTCTCTGATGACGAACTGAAGAGTTTAATTTTAGAGGTAAACCTTTTTTTAGTTAAATTTTTTTCCAGAAATATTTTATATAGGAGAAATGAGGGACTTGGTTATTAAGTTTCCCACATGAAAATATATTTTTCTCTTGAATTACTTTAAAATTATTACTGTATGGTATATCTTGCTTTCCAGGCAGCGGATGGTTTTTTGTTTGTTGTAGGCTGTGATAGGGGTCGTATATTATACGTTTCTGAGTCAGTGTATCAGACTCTTCATTATAATCAGGTATGTAGTGAGACATTTCTTTTGGTTATTTTAAATTTCTGCTTTTCATTTCACAGTGTCAATTGGTACTCATGATTTTACTGAATCTTTTTGATTGATTTGCTTTAGCCAAGACTAGTTCTATCCTACACAAATGCTAACTCTTGTCCTTTAATAAGAGTTTGACTTCCATAAAGCTTGAACATTCATTCAAATTTAACAAGCTAGTTATAACTGCCGATGTGGGGAGGGGAAGTCCAACTCCCCCCAGTCAGTCAACAAGACTAGCACTTTCGACTGCAGCCATAAGCAGTATGGCTGTACTCTTGCTGTCTCTCAAATTGTGAATAAATAGAAAAGTGTCCAAACATACAATTGTGTCTTGGTAAACCTAGCAAAAAAGGTGTATCACGTTTATATCTAATCCTGTCATTTATCCCCCTTTTCTGTGGGATATTTTCAGGGATCATGACAATTCAGTCATCCCCTTGTGATGAGTGCAGGTTGGGGCTTCTGGTGCAGCGGATTTTGTTTGCTAAGAAGAGTAGGAAGAATGCTATGAATTACACTTTGAAATCAGCGTTGGGTACTCCAAAACTAATGCTGAGTAAACTTTATAGCTCTTTTCTTTTCTTCTGGTGTTTCTTGACCTGATGTGTCTTTGTCAGGTTCCTCTAGGGCTGGGTCCTCTAGAAGAATTCTGAATTCTGGGAGAAAGAAACCATGGCTTGCCCTCAGAGCAATCCTCAGGGAAAGTAGAAGTATCACCTTCCCTATTTAAAGGTAATGCTCCTCTGCTTTTTCCTCGAGAGTCTCTTGTTGCTGTACAAACCAATGCTTACATGCTGTGACTGTCCTGTCTCCCGCTACACCTGTAGAGGCACCGAAGGGTGTGGCACCCACTGGTTTGGTCTTGTCTCTTGTTAAAGAGCCCCCTGTGATCTCTTCCTCCTTGGGAGCCTTGCCGTTAGCTCCCAAGACCTCGACCCCAGAGAAGGCTGCCCAGAAGTAGCAGCATGTGTGCTCCTCCTCATCTTTGTCTGGTTCATAAGATAATGCTGTTTCTAAGAAGTTCTGGAAGATTGATCAACATCAGTTGCAAACCCGAGTCTTCTAAGTTACATTACCCATCTTAACTACACAGTAAGCCCCAGGTCTAAAGGTTAGAAAGGACCATCCTGCAGACCGACAGGTGGGCTGGTGTTCCCGGCCACCTGTTGGTAGTCACAACTACCTTGTTAGTTTTTGATATCTGTTACAGCTTCACTGAAATCAAACTCCTTTAAAAGGAATTAGATTTGTATAGTTGGGAAAAGTACAAAATTTTGTGATATTGATGGAATAGTTTATTCAGTGCTATAGATAAGGTTATGTACTGTATTATTTTTGCAGAGTGAATTGCTGGGCACAAGTTGGTTTGATATTTTACATCCTAAGGACTTGACCAAAGTGAAAGAGCAGCTATCTTGTTCGGATATTAGTCGTCGGGAAAGGCTTGTTGATGCAAAAAGTAAGTTTTTTTTTTTATTTCGTGTACCAATTTTATTCTACAATATTGGATATAGTTTTGAAAGTTTTGTTAAATATTTATGTATTTTTGCTAAGAGTATGTTTAGATTTTTCTGAAAGTTTTTTTTTATTTAAGTGTAACACATAGATTCATAAGTTGAAATTTTTCTGATGATGGTTTCTGATGAATCATCGTAGCTTTTACATTATATTAAATTTCATCAATCTGAATTTTCTCAAAGAAAACCCAGCTGTTATGTCCAAGACTGATGTAACTATTACAAGGGGTCTCAAGTTAGTGTGTGTGTGTGTGTTTTTTTTTTTCTTTTCTTTTCTATAAATTAAATGCCATGTAGTACCGTGTAGTAGGCTGGGAGGAACGTAGAGAGTAGGGGTCCCCTTTTTGTTTTTGTTTCTGTGTTGATGTAGGCTACCCCCCCAAAATTGGGGGAAGTGCCTTGGTATATGTATGTATGTAGTACCGGGCCAGTTAATTTGATCAATAAATAGTAGTAGTTTACAGGGTCATGATTTCTTAAGGCAGTCTTTTGATCGAGGTTAGGTATCAAAATGGGTCGGTTAGTCATACTCTATTCATTGCTATGGTCCACTGTCAGTCAATTAATACACCCTTTTCCTTTTCTTTATGAGAGGGTCTGTCATAGCTCAACACGGACTCTCTAGGTCTGGATGGTCCAGATCTCTTTTAAGGGGGAAAGTCACTGTCAAGAGATCACCGAACTAATTCATGAACTTAATGATGTTGGGAAACCATCCACAGTAACTCCATTAAATCTTATTTGGTTAATGAAGTTCTTATCCCTTTTAGGGTCTGATGATGTCTAGGTATCGAGCTGTATAATTGGGGATAAAACTCCAATGGCATCTTTAGATGTCTGTAAGATTTTTCGAAACGGTTTCTGAAAATTGTTTAAAAAAAAAAAATATTATTCAGATGACTTATGGGTATGAAGTGTTCTGGAACTGCATGGGGAAATGATGGTAATAGTAATTTGTCCCAGGAAGGTGTTTCTTTATTAGTTGTTCCCTTTTGTAACTGAAGCGTTAATTTTCATGCGTCTTATAACTTTGATTTCATATGGCAGTATGTTATGTATGGAAATAAAAGCATTTTATTTATTTACAAAGTGAAAACGGAACTGTTTTGGTTGTTGAATGCAGTGAGCCCTTAACATTCATGAATTTAAATATTCACTGTGAGGATCCGCAAATTCCCCAGTGAAAATTTTTGGTATTTGTGAGATTCACAGTTATTTAAACAGTAAATACATGAAAGTGAATGTACCCCAATTGAAATGACATAAGGTTTAATAAAACTTATAATATGTAATAATGAAAATAAACATTAAAATCATTCATATTTAAAAGCTGTCTACTTAATTTTGTTGATAATTGTACCAATTTGTATTTTTATCCATCAGCACTGTTGCCTGTCAAACCTGATGTACCTCAGGGCCTTACAAGGCTTTGTCCTGGATCACGCCGAGCTTTTTTCTGCCGTATGCGATGCAAATCTACATGCTGTTATGAAGGAAGAGGCTGATTCTTCAACAGGTTGCCAGAAGAAGAAATCAAAATCTCAGAGTTCAGGTATGTTGTCTATCATTTATGAAGTTGTTTTCACAGTCTAGCATGAGTTGATGAAAAAGAAAGTAGGGAAAATGTCTGTGCTTATGTGTTAAGAAAACATTTTATTGTCCTGAATGGTATGTGTTTAGTTTTGTT
>NC_090761.1:65966784-66158113 GCF_036898095.1 Palaemon carinicauda | reverse complement strand
GCATAGAGTTGTTTTATGGGTATAAATTTGGTCATCGCATATTTTCTCTCTCCGGCTAAAATTATAGAAGATATATGAGTTTTTATTGAAAAAGGGCCCTATTTTTGGGGTCCGAATCGAGTAAGGGCCGGGGTCAGAGATAATGTCCCAAAATTTTCGGTGTCAGATTTTGTGTTAGACTACAGCATAGAGTCGTTTTATGGGTATAAATGTGGTCATCACATATTTTCTCTCCCCGGCTAAAATTATAGAAGATATATGAGTTTTTATTGAAAAAGGTCCCTATTATTGGGGTCCGAATCGAGTAAGGGCCGGGGTCAGAGAATATGTCTCAAAATTTTCGGTGTCAGATTTTGTGTTAGACTACAGCATAGAGTCGTTTTATGGGTATAAATGTGGTCATCGCATATTTTCTCTCTCGGGCTAAAATTATAGAAGATATATGAGTTTTTATTGAATAAGGGCCCTATTTTTGGGGTCCGAATCGAGTAAGGGCCGGGGTCAGAGATAATGTCCCAAAATTTTCGGTGTCAGATTTTGAGTTAGACTACAGCATAGAGTCGTTTTATGGGTATAAATGTGGTCATCGAATATTTTCGCTCTCCGGCTAAAATTATAGAAGATATATGAGTTTTTATTGAAAAAGGGCCCTATTTTTGGGGTCCGAATCGAGTAAGGGCCGGGGTCAGAGATAATGTCCCAAAATTTTCGGTGTCAGATTTTGTTAGACTACAGCATAGAGTCGTTTTATGGGTATAAAAGTGGTCATCGCATATTTTTGCTCTCTGGCTAAAATTATAGAAGATATGTGAGTTTTTATTGAAGGGCCCTATTTTTGGGGTCCGAATCGAGTAAGGGCGGGGCAGAGTAAGCTTGTGTGTGAAGGAAGAAGTGTGACCATCCTAGGCAGTTGACCTGGATTTCCAGAAGGAACTCTGGGTTAGGACGTTCCCAACACCACCTCGTCAGGGTATGGGGGACGCGACAGTATTGACTTAATACTCGGAACACAAGGAAGCATGGTTTACCTACAGATGTTCGAGGTCAGCTATGCAGAGACCAAGATGCTGCCTCCGCGTAGAGGGGATGATGAAGAAAGAAATAAGGGCCAGACATACTTCTTTCGTTCATGCAGACTAAAACCTGATAAAAATGCCCTCAACCTTCTGCTACCTGTCCAAAAAGGAGCCCGAGGTTAGACCAGCTGTTGTGTTGCCATCACAGAGCAATAGAAAACGTATCAAAACTCCTGTGGGTCACGCCCTGCAGGAAGCGGGCTGTGAAGGTCATTAGACGCTTCCAGACTCCAGCTTCCAGCACCCGCGTCACAGAGTAGTATTACTCGAAGGCGAGGGACGTTGCGATGTATCCAACATCGTGCTGTAGGGCGACGTGACGGGGGAGGGTCTGGAGACAGGTCGAGATGAATGTCCTCGAGTCCGGGCTGAAGAGGTATACTGGTGACTCTCCCTCGTGTCCTCCTTGTGCTCCCAAATCGGCTGCAACTGAGGACAAACTGCAGCTGTTCCCAAAGCTAACCTCTCGATTCCTTTACTGGCAAGAAAGAGAAGGTCTTGGGACATCAGATACAGAATGGAGACTCGAAACCTTGAAGGAATTGGACCGAAGGGCCGGGACCCTCAGATTCTGAGTCTAGCCAACAACTCAGGAGCGAACCTGAATGTTGTCTTCCCCTCTTCCTTAGAAAGGGCGGAGTCGTACGAGACCAAGAAGATTGCTTACACACTGGCCGTGACCAGAGTGAGCAGGAGACCCAAAGCGGAATACAATCCGAGGCCTGTCGTAAAGGGTCTTGAGAAGATCTCTTAAAGGACTAAAAAGTCCGAGCCATGCTCCAGGTTGGAGGTCTTCCTCCGACTAGGGCAGGGACGATCGTAGCTTCGCATGAGCGAGGAAAGATCCAGCGGGCAGGAAAAAGTTATTCTTTTAAGCCCGAAGGTCAGGGAAAGGCTGAGCGACAGGCTTCATTGCCGAGAGCGGAAAAGAGTTTCCTTCCGCCGAAAGGCAATAAGACCGTTATTGCTGGAGAAGAGGCCTCAAGGGAAGAGGTATATCTCCCACGGCACCAACCACCGAAGACTCTTCACTTTGCCTGGAAGACCCCTGCGGATGACTATCACAGATGACGCGACCTCCGTACCGCGACTGTAGCGGGTTGTCTCTTCTTGAGGAGGAGGCGTAGTGTCTCCAGGCATGAAGCCGAAGCGACGCCCCGGTTCGGGAGAGATGTTGCAGTGTGGTTGTTCGAGTAGTCTGCGCCGTGGGAGAAGCTCTCCCAGGAGTTCCGTCAGGGGAAGCAGAGGGTCCAGAAATCGTTCTGCGCATAGTCCCAGTGGAGCTCTCCCATTAAAAGGTTGACAGACAACCTGGTCTTGTTGAGACCCATTGTCCACAGACAAAAAGGAGGGAAGACGCAGGTGTCGAAGTTGTCCCACCATCACCGGAATGCATCTTGCCAGAGTCTCGGGGTCTGAGACTGGGGGGAAGAACAGCGGAAGCTTGAGGTTCCATGCTGTCGCGATCAGGTCCCCCAGACCAGGACTTGCTGGTTACTCAAGGTCACAGACTCCCAGGTACACTCTCTCTACGAGGCTCTGATCGGATAGTCGGAGAGAACATTCCTCTGCCTGGAATGAGAGAGCCGATGGTGGTATTGAGAGTATCTCAATCATCCCAGTAACTCTACTGCAAGATGTGAAGGTGTGAAAATGCGTCCGCTGCTGGTTAGAACACGCCAGAATCATGAAGTCGACGCGCACGGAGCGACTCGGCAGGAGCTGTAGGATCTGTAGAAGGACCAGACTACGGGCCCTAAGTCTGCCTGAATGATGGAGAGGTATCCTTCAGGTCCTGACCATAGGCCTGGACCGGAACATGCCCCCACCCCCCCACCCCCCTTTCCTTTGACGAGTCCGAGAACAGCATCAAGAATGTGGGGAAAGGACAAGAATATCCACTACCATCAAGAGGTTCCATAGGTCAACACCCATTGCAGGTCTAATAGTTCCGCTGGTCCCATAGGGGCCAGGAAGTCCGGTTAAAGGTTGCCTGAAACCACCGGAACTTGGACCGCCCCACATGGAACTTATCCTGAGGCGACCGTTCGGACTATAGACGGGTCAATGAGGAAAGGAGAACTAGGAAACGTTCCAAGGTAGGGCTGAAAGCTCTGCTTGACTGAAAACAGGTACTGCGACTCTCCTCAGTCTCTCCACAGTCAACCGAAAGGAAGGCTCGGAGGATGTGGCAACAGAATCTGGCGTCCCCAGGTGGTCACCCATCCAAGTACAGACCAGAACCGACGTTGCTTAACCTCGCTGGACGGACGAGAAGCGGGGTTTCCAACGTGGTAAGGCCGTTGACTCAATATCATGGCCAGATACTCCAGATGTTGAGGCAGAAGAAGAGAAGGCTCCAAGCAAAATACCATGAACCCACACTCGTGGTAAGCATCCGAAGCTTGTCCCGGCGCTGAAGAAGGTCGAACCCGAGCCTACCGGAGTTGACCAGCCCTCCAAACAGCAGAGGAGGCGGAAGCCTGCACCTGAGCGGCCATGAGGAAAGCAGGGAGAGTTCTCTGGGGGAAAAAAACCTGCTATGCCACGGCGGGATAGCCACACTGCATCATAAGCAGGAATACTTGCAGTCTAGGCTGAATTCGACGAGCTCCCTGGAAGATGGATGGAATGGAAACTGAAAGTACCCGTCCTTCCGATCCAGGGTTTAAGGAGTCCTGTCGCCTCGTTACCAGTCTGATCGATTCTGCTGTTCTACGCTGGCCGAAGTTTATTCGACAAACTTGATCAGGGCTGAGAGGTCGACTACGGAACTCCCCTCTCAGATCCTTCCTTACAGGAAAGGATCGAATGAAGAGGCCGGGGGTAAAGCCGTCGATGATCCTATGGAGGACCTTCGCCTAAGGTATGGATCATTCTGCCCAAATGGGGCAACTCTTGCTGACGCTATGGCATAGAGGTTCAGAGACACTGAATTCACTGACAGAGACGGCAGGTGCGATATCCTTGGCTGATCACAGAGATCGTGTGGGAATAGGCATCGGGAAGCTGTCATCCAGATGAGTAACCTTAAGCATCCTCCCAGCAAGAAACCTGCAATCCTAGAGTTCGTGAACTCTGCCGCTCCTTTTAGGACCATGC
Organism: Palaemon carinicauda; assembly: GCF_036898095.1. Taxonomy (NCBI): domain Eukaryota; kingdom Metazoa; phylum Arthropoda; class Malacostraca; order Decapoda; family Palaemonidae; genus Palaemon; species Palaemon carinicauda. The sequence continues at coordinate 66,153,935 of NC_090761.1, read as the reverse complement.
CCCCCCGGGGGAGCCTCCCGTGCCATCTGTTCCTGACAGGAGGAAACTGCAATTGGACACCTTGTCTCAGTTGTCATAGCCGATAACTTAGGCCGACGTGGTTGAAAGAAAAAGGCGCTGGAGCCCTGCAGAGTCTGGAAGAAAGCGCCTTGGATGAGTGAAAACGGAAGTCGATTTCCTCCGCACAGCCACTGTCTAAGTCTCTGTCCTTGGGCACAAACAAACTCTTCTCAAGGATGGAAGGGTGTCTGAGGTTGTCGACCTCCACAGATGAGACACCCGAAGGAAGCCCTCAGTCAGCGCGTCCAGATGGTACACCATCGAGCTTGTCCGCAAGTTAGATACTTAACGACGAAAGGCCATGGTGCCTGAGCCCGAGAGGAGGAAAGTACCCATGATCTTCCTGTAGCTTCCGTGACCCAAACCTCGGGCCGTAACCGAGGAGGGAAAGGACATGGTAAGCCCCCAGAGCAAGGAGTAAGCAGTCACCCCTTGGCCGATGGAGAAATCTCGAACGGAAAGCCCCCCACCAAAAATCCTTCCAGGGAATGACGGGTTAGGGCTAACCCAGGTTCTGGAAAGAGGAGTGTTGCTCAGACATCCCTGAATTTTCTTCCTATTCTTGCAAGTGCCATACTCTGCGTTTACGGGGTGAGGCCGTGTTCTGGAAATACGCTCCAGAAGAACTCGCCAGGCTGGCCATGCTGCGAAAACCCCAATGGGAATCGTGGTCGCAATCGCCCTGGAGCTCGCGCGATGGTAAATCAAAGATTTGCACGTGGGCGAACGTGGAAGCGCCCATGCGCGGTCACGCAGGAACGCAAACGAAGGTGAGCGAAGGAGCGCAGCAGGAGGGCGAGCATGGTAGGAAGGGCGTGCTGGTGGTCGGCGAGCAATAACCCATAGACGAGCAATGGAAACTGCAAGAATTAAGCCGACGTTCGTGCGACGAAACACCGTCGGTTCGCGCGACGGAACACCGTCGGTTCGCGCGACGGAACACCGTCGGTTCGCGCGACGGAACACCGTCGGTTCGCGCGACGGAACACCGTCGGTTCGCGCGACGGAACACCGTCGGTTCGCGCGACGGAACACCGTCGGTTCGCGCGACGGAACACCGTCGGTTCGCGCGACGGAACACCGTCGGTTCGCGCGACGGAACACCGTCGGTTCGCGCGACGGAACACCGTCGGTTCGCGCGACGGAACACCGTCGGTTCGCGCGACGGAACACCGTCGGTTCGCGCGACGGAACACCGTCGGTTCGCGCGACGGAACACCGTCGGTTCGCGCGACGGAACACCGTCGGTTCCCGCGACGGAACACCGTCGGTTCGCGCGACGGAACACCGTCGGTTCGCGCGACGGAACACCGTCGGTTCCCGCGACGGAACACTGTCGGTTCCCGCGACGGAACACCGTCGGTTCGCGCGCGCGGGCGTACATTGGAGAGCATGTGCGCGGACGCGCATGAGCGTAGACGTGCAGACACGTGGGCGTGTGGGCACGCAGGCGAGGGGTCGCGCGGGCGAGCGGTCGCGCTGGCGAGCGGTCGCGAGGGTGGGCAGGTGAATGAGCGCGAGTCCGAGACGGCGAACGCAAGCGTTAGCGCGATAGCGAGGAAACGCGCTGCCGCATGGGCGAGGAAGACCGCTGGCGATGTGGATCAACAGGTGATCGGTGGTGAGCTGGTGAGCGCTGACGCGCAGGTTGGCGATGGCGCGTTGTGGCATGTCGACGGAGCAGCATGCGCAGGTGAGCGATCACGCGATGGCGAGCAGCACGTGGAGGTGGGCGATCGCGCGATGGCGAGCAGTATGCGCAGGTGAGCGATCGCGCGATGGCGAGCAGCATGCGCAGGTGAGCGATCGCGCGATGGCGAGCAGCATGCGCAGGTGAGCGATCGCGCGATGGCGAGCAGCTTGCGCAGGTGGGCGATGGCGAGCAGCATGCGCAGGTGGGCGATGGCGAGCAGCATGCGCAGGTGGGCGATGGCGAGCAGCATGCGCAGGTGGGTGATCGCGCGATGACGAGCAGCATGCGCAGGTGGGCAATCGCGGGATGGCGAGCAGCATGCGCAGGTGGGCGATCGCGCGATGGCGAGCAGCATGCGCAGGTGGGCGATCGCGCGATGGCGAGCTAGTAGCTGGCGAACCAAGTTCCTTCAGAAGCATTGGAGAACGTTGGCGCGCCGGCTGTAACACACGCGGGCGATCCGGAGATCGCCGAGAGACAGGTGATCGCTGACGTGTAGAACGCTGTTGAATAGGCGATACTAAAATCGCCTGTGCGCGCTGGCGAGCAGGTGAACGCTGGCGAGCTGATAATCGCTGACGAGCAGAAGGCAACGCGTGGAAGCCTGCGCATAGAAGAACAGTCCTTGACCCAGACCTGAACCGAAGCTCTAGATCGCGAGGGCGAACGTGGACGCACAGGGCGCGTAACAGGAACCAACAGGAACAGCAGGGATGATCATCATGAGAGCGCTGACGAACAGGAGAGCGCTGGCGAACAGGAGAGCGCTAGCGATCAGGAAGCGCTGATGAGCAGGAGAGCACCTGTGCGCTAACACTGAGCAGGAGCAGGAGAGAACACAGCAGAAGGGCGCGCAGGCGAACCCTGACACGCAAGGGAAGAACCCCATTGGGAGGCAACCCTTTGCCCCGAAGGGAACGTTGTCCGTCGAGAGACAGATGTCCATCGGAAGACCGTTGCCTGTCCGCCGGGAGACTGATGTCCGTTGGAAGACCGTTGTCCGTCGGGAAGACCGTTGCCTGTCGGAAGACGAGATCAGACTGCTGTCCATCTGCATCAAGGCGGAAGATCAAGAAGAAGGAGTTGTAGGCTGCAAACGGAGATTCAAAAAGGCGCCTTTTAGCACCCTTATAGGGAGATGAGAGGCCCTTCCGATGAGGCGGACGGTGGGCCTTACGGCGAAGGAGGACAACAGCAACAGTGGCAGAAGAATCCTCCGAAGAGGAGTCTCTATGAGTGTACTTCCTCGCGAACCAAAGAGAAACACTTCGTAGAAGAGACTGGTCAGCCAGTGACCTAAAAGGAGCAATCCTCCGAAGAGGGGCTCCTGCAGTTGCCCAGCCCCTTGAGCGAAACTGCAGGTGTGACCGCTCAGCACCAAGAGCATAGTCGCACGAAAAAAAGGCAAGAGAAGAACCCCCCAAAAGGAGAAAAACTCAAGCCTGGACTGGAAAAACTTCCCTCGGAAGGAAAGTTACCCGTCCAAGGAGGCAAGCCTCCTGAGAGTTCTAAAATGAACTGGAGAGCTGTCCGTCGTCACGGGAGTACTTCCAGTAGAAGGAGACACGCCCCTGACGAAAATACAAGGGGGGAGGCAGCAACAGCCGAATCCCCAGGACTCAACCAGATAGCTCACCCCGTTGCCATATTACAGAAACGAACTAGATCGGTAACTGTAAAAAAAAATAAAACCAAAATCATTAGTACACATTCATTCCCCCGGGAAGGCTCCGAAGAGGAATCCCGAGGGAAAGGAACAAGAATTACACAACAGGCACGTACCCTCACAACCACTTACACTCACGGAAGGAGAGCTGTAACCAAAACAGAATTATAACAATTATTATTATGAAACTATGTAATTATGTAATTTAAAAATGAATGAACACTAAAAAAAGAACAAAAACCCCGAAAGGAATCGTTCTACAAGCTGAAAAATTAACAACTACAATTATATTCATAAACTAATTGAGACAAACGTACGGCGTAGCAACCCCTCCACACGGAAAGGAAGCTACAAGGGCGTAGTAACACGTAGTAAAAGGGTGAACGACCTCAAGAGATAGAGAGAGAGAGAGAGAGAAAGACCGAAGTCAAACTCGATCGCAACCCATAAAATTACACCGTGGTGGCCTAACTGCCGAGGACTCCACGTAGATTCGTACACTACACACACAACTCTGAAAAGGAAACTTACCGATTTCTATACTCAAATATATATACAAACATGAAAACATAATTACATATATATTGAGTAAAAGAAAAGTAAGCGATTAAGTAAAGACAAAACAAACAATGGCTGCCAAGAGAGGACCAAGACAGAGACGTCTGTCACAGTCCGAGCCAAAAGTGAAAGTGGGCATTCATCTGTGTGTGAGGGGGGGGAAGAGGGGTAGCTAGCTACCACTCCCCTATCCCCCCCCCCGCTAACTAGCGCGGGGGTAATACACCCTCGTTAAATTCTAATGGCTCGCCATTTCAGCTGCGCTAAAAGGTAAACCCAATGTAAATAGCGTGGTTTGTATTTCGGTTACGGAACAAAAAGGCTTTGAGCTTGTATGAGAATTTTGCTGCAAAGGAACCTCAAGACAACGACGGCAACCATGCTGAAGAAGATGATGATGCAGATGAACCTCAAACAGGGACATCCACTGATTCCCAGCCTCAGAAACAACGTTTTTCCGCCAGCAAAGGATGGTTCGCGAAGTTTCAGAAACGCTTCACCTGAAAAGCGTTTCCCTGCATGGCGAGGCTGCTTCGGCTGACACTGCCGCTGCTGAAACTTACGTGAACCAGACGTTCAAGAATATTATCACTGAAGGTGGATACAAGCCGGAACAAGTGTTTAATATGGATGAGACCGGCTTGTTTTGGAAGAGAATGCCGTCGTGAACTTTCCTGTTCAAAGAGGAAGCCAAAGCCTCTGGCTTTAAAGCATTCAAGGATCGCGTTACCCTCGTGATGTGTGGCAATGCTGCTGGATTTTTGCTAAAGCCGGGGCTTATTCATAAGTCGAAAAATCCTTGCGCTTTGAAAAATAAGAATAAGAATCTCCTTCCCGTGTACTGGATGCATAATCAAAAAGCATGGATTACAAAGATGCTGACCTTCAACTGGTTCCACCAGTGTTTCATCCCGCAAGTCAATGAATATCTCGTAGAGAAGGGCTTGCCATTCAAGATCCTTCTCCTTATGGATAACGTTGGTGGACACGCAACTGGCGTTCAGGTTGAGTTCCTGCCACCCAACACCACGTCATTAATTCAACCGATGGACCAGGGGTTATCAGGGCGTTCAAGGCCCTCTACACGAAGAATACCTTGGCAGACCTTGTTGCTTGTGTGGATGCGGCCCAAGATGATGAGGATGAAGATTTTAACTTGAAGGCGTACTGGCGGCAGTACACCATAGCTACGTGCCTGAAGAATATTCAGAAGGCACTGCAAGAGATGAAACCTGCAACTGTGAATGCGAGCTGGAAGAAGTTAAGGCCCCAGATTGTTTACGACGACGAGGGATTTACACCTGCTGAGATTCAACACTCTGCAATACGGAAATCTGTGCAGTTGGCTGCCATAATTGGAGGTGACGGGTTTGGCGACATGACGACTGAAGACGTCGACGAGTTGTTGGTCTGCCGTTCCCAGCCGCTAACTGACGCAGACCTAGAAGACCTGACGAAATCGGAAAGCGAAGAAGAGAGTGAAACCCAGGAAGAGACCCAAGAAAATGTCGAAGAAACGGGCTTAACACTAGAACGGCTTGCCAAGGTCTGCAACCATATAAAGGAGGTGAAAGAAATGTTGCAAGAGTGGGACGAGGATATGGTTCGTTCTATGCAATTCTCCAACAAGGTCGATGACATCATGACTCCCTACAGGATGCTCTTAGATCGAAAAAAGAAGCAGCGGCAGCAACTTCCGATCACAATGTTCTTCCAGCCTCGCAAAAAAGAGCCAGTTCCTCCTGCTAGTACGCCTTCGGAAGAAATTGAAGAAGTTGAAGAGGTGTCCCAGGAAAAGACACCTCCGTCTGAAGAGACGTAAAATACTATCATTGGCTGCACAGTAGAAGACATCATCAGCTTCATCATCATCATTTCTACTGTGCAGCAAATTCATCGCCATCATCATTCAAGTTTTTCTTGAACTTCTTTCGTGATGAGTACAGTAACAATCTTTATTTTTTACTTTAATATTCTAACATTTTAATATTTGTGCCTGTTTTATAGTTTAGTACTGTATGCATTAAGTTAAAGGGAAGGTTTTAAAAGTCTACATGTTGTAACCTATCATATTTCTTTTGTTTAAAATTTACATTTACAGTACGTACGTAAAACAATATATCTCTCTCTCTCTCTCTCTCTCTCTCTCTCTCTCTCTCTCTCTCTCTCTCTCTCTCTCTCTCTCTCTAAATTGATTTTTTTTGTTTAAAATTTACATTTACAGTACGTACGTAAAACAATCTCTCTCTCTCTCTCTCTCTCTCTCTCTCTCTCTCTCTCTCTCTCTCTCTCTCTCTCTCTTAAATTGTTTTCCTGCTTTGCTACGTACAATATATACTGTATGATTTTATATAGATACGGTAAATTATATTTGTAATAACATATTTTGAAAATGCTTTTACTGTAAATATCATTATTTATCACTTTCATCATGCGCGTTAAATGCCTTCTTTGTTCTGAGCGTGGTTGTTTACTGAGCGTACAGTACTTTATGACGCCGTCGTTTCAGGCGGCGTCATAAAGAAAAACATTTCATTTGGAAGTCCTAAGAAAAATTAAGTAAAACCTTGGTAATAACAAAAACAAAATACTGTATAATCAATATAATCGATGCAAAAACTAACCTATACATATATGTGTACAATAAATGAGTTTGTTTCTTCATTATGATCAGAGATGAACGTAAACAAAATATTGGTTGCCATTTTTTATCGTGCTCTTTAGCGTGTTTAGGAAATGCATGATATAAAATCGCCTTCAATATTTGTGCCTGTTTTAGTTTAGGGTACTATAGTACATGCATTAAGTGTTCTGTACATTAAAGGGTAGTTTGTTAACAGTACTACGTACAAGGGAAGGTTTTAAAAGTCCGAATATACATGTTAAATAAATAGGTAAATATGGTGTCACTACTTCGCGGATTTTCACCTATCGCGGCCGGGTCTGGAACCTATCTACCGCGATAAACGAGGGTTCACTGTACAGTACAGTAATACCCTATCCTACACATTTAATTAGTTCTACGAGACCCGACAAAAGGTGATATGGGGTAAGCAAGGTTGTCTTCTTTTGAATGACTTTGATTTGGCTTTGGGGTAGACCGTAGTCCCGATCGGCAGCCATACCCGACATCACTTTAGACCCCATTATAGTAATAAAAACCAGATACCATGAGCAGCGCTAACTTCATCATCCCCACCACAATCAACTAACCTAGTCTACATTGGATTTTCCCCTGAACTAAATAACAATTTCCTTTTACATTTCAAACTCTTAAGTATTCAGCTACCAGATGAATGTATCTCTTCATTTGATGAACTTTTAGCAAATACCATTCCTCACAGTGATTATGCAAATCACAATCCAGTCCACAGCACTTTACACAAATGAAACGATAGCCATAATCGCCCGGTAAAAATACCACCTAACAACATTCACAGACATTCATAGAAATTCTAGAAAAAGATATCCCCTCTTAATCTGTATCCAATAACTTTAAATAAAAAATAAAACACAATCTGGAGTGCTGGTAGATCATCAGCTCAAATCAAGTAAAAGCATCGTAAAGAACTGAAAAGGACAATTGAACTATAGCGCACTCACGGCCAAATAATTGCCATCAACCACCAGATGATCTTATTACTTCACTAGCGGGATAAGCCTATTACAAGTTAAGACCATGGAAAATTTTTTCATTTCAGGGTAGAGATTGGTATTTAACCAGCTTTGAGAGGGAGGCACTATGAATATTAGGAGATATTCACAAAAATAATATAAAATAGGATCAATAACAACACACACACTACATATAGTTTGCAAAAATAGGTCTACTGTACATAAAAGATTGACTTCAAAATCTCAAAATATATAAATAAATGTCCTCACCTTGCAAAGATGTGATGGGATAAGTGAAGATTATCAAAATATATCCCAGGCAGGTCTTCTTGCAGCCCTGTCAAAGGACGGTACCATGAGATATTGAACACACATCATATTATCTCTTTCTCTCTCACTCCAAACACTGTTAGGATTGTTATTTGGGTTTCATTGTAGTGAATTACATGGCAATGTAACCTAGGAAAAAAACTACTGTTTCTAATAGAAAAAATTATGCTCTCTTCGAAAATGACACTCGTTCCCGTCGCAAATTAATAGTTTCAGAAATATGTATATCTATATCCTCCAATAAAGGGGGACCCCCAGTGGGAACTCGGGGTTTTGGGTGGGGAAAACATACAGGGGAATCGATATATAAACGTAAAACAAACCTTTTCTTCTCTATACATTACCTTCTTAAAATTATAATAACCGGAGGAAAATACAAAACAGTATATCTGGATAAACTTTGGAGGAGCCGTTACAAAGATTGTGTCATGAAAAAATACTGTAACCAGTGCTGCCAACGTCCAATGTAGATCAAATGTTATTTTGTGACCTGTCATACTACTAGGCTAGGTTAGGTGGGTTTGTTAGGTTCTGTGCCCTTTTTGTACTTTTTATATATTGAGTAAAACTTATATGGAGAAATTATTTAATATATGGAAATATCTATCATTACTATCTTTAGTAATGTCAACGTGCCGTTGGTAACTCTGTGTACCATACGTCATCGTTGGTAACACTGTGTATTATTGGTAACGTTGCTAATGTTATCGTTCGTTCGTAAGAGAAGTGACACCGTGCATCTCAAAGTTATCCGAATTGGTTGATCTGTTTGTTTCCGATTAAAATGAACATCAAATTCACTTAATTCACGTTATTTACTATAGGAAAACAATTATATTTCGTTTCCCAAGTATGTTTTCCCCACCCAAAACCCCGAGTTCCCACTGGGGGTCCCCCATTATCGTAGGATATAGGTGTATATATATTTCTGAAACTATTCATTTGCGACGGAAGCGAGTGTCATTTTTGAAGTGATCGTAATTTTTTCTATAAGAAACAGTAGTTTTTTTCCTAGGTTACATTGCCATGTAATTCACTACAAAAATACCGTTATTTGTATATCAAGATTCTAAAATAGTAGCTATTGCCCTTATGTATCGCTGTAATATATTCAAAACATAGGACATGTTTTCAAACTAGTAGCCTATGTATGTGTCGAGTATTTTTCTAATAGCGAGAATGTTGTGACTACACTTGCTGTATGTAATACCCAAAATATTTGGTTTATTGTAGTGTATTACAGGGCAATGTAACCTAGGAAAAAAAAAACAACTTTTTCATATAGGTAAAATACTATTCTATCGCGTTTCTCTTTCTCTTGTTATTCAGAAGTTTTTATGGTTTATATATGAAAGATTTATTTTTCATATTGATATTTTCAAATTACTCTTTTACTTTATTTCCTTTCCTCACTGAGCTATTCTCCCTGTTGGGGCCCTTGGGCTTATAGCATCTGCTTTTACAACTAAGGTTGTAGCTTGACAAATAATAATAATAAAAATAATAATAATAATACTGCTAGAGGTATAGCAAGTGAAACAACAATATCCTTTGTTTACCTTTTAAAAGTTAATCCATTTCTTCTTGATGAATTCCTTTGCCCAGATGTGGAATTGAATGCAGCACAATGTAGGCCCTACCAATGTCATTCTATTAGAAAACATTTGGAGTAATATAGGTCCTTCAATATGCCTACCAGGTATCGATATACCGCTGTATGTATCTTTAAATGGATTTATTTCACTAAATAAAGTAACTAAGTCTTAGAATCAGGCTGGTGTCAGGCACTCAGTTCAGAATTAAATGAAGTAACAGCACTGACAGAGTGACAGGAACTCCAAGGACCAAAATAAACATTCGAAAGGTTCTAAATAAAAACTATATTTTGGTGGCGGTAACAATCAAATTAAAAAACTAAAAAATTAAGTAAAAAATTATATGGTTCATATTTTTATTTGAAATTAATTTTTATAATCATCCTAAAGTTTGTTAACAAAATATGAATAGCCTTGGATAACATTGCCCATATGAGAACCTATCGTATAGGTTCTTCCTTTTGAATCTTGTAAAATTACCTGGAGTCCTCAGGACCTGGACTTAGCAATATAGAAGTCATTTATTGAGCAAAGACTTTTATAATCTTTGTTTAGTGTTATATGCTAGTATTAAGTGTTGTTAAACTAACCCACTAGACTAGGCAAAACTTGGAATAAGCAAAGTTATGCAGATTAATCTTATTCTAGACCTAGAAAGTTAAAACACCCGCAACAAATTACTTTAAATACTGGTCTTAGTGAAGAAACTGGTAATTGTATGATATTATATACAAGACCCTTTCTTTTTTACAAAAAAGTCTGGTATTAACGGGTGCTACTCAACGCAATTAAACCATTGTTATTTTGACGTTTACTTCAAACTCTTACCACATGCTTGTTTATTAATAGATTTCTTCCATTTAATAATCAATTGAAAGAGAAAATTATGTACTAAAAGTTGTATGTTGAAAACATTCTTAGCATTTTCAATTGTTATATGCATTATTTTATCTGTCACTTTCAAAGGTGACTTTTTCAAAAGGTAGTGTTTTAGATTTTTATTAAAGTGAATTTACAGACTGTATGCAATAAAATTCCCTATCTTTTCATGGTTTTGTGACAAAAGTTGGTTAATATTAAAAATATATATATAGGCTTTTTTCCTCCCAAATATTTCATTCTAAGAGAAATTGGGTTTCAAAGGTTTTTTTTTTTTTAAATAGACTGAAAAGACTTTAGTATGTATAAGTAGGGCTTTTAGCAGTAATTTTCCTTATAATTCTGGATCATAAGGATATAACCATCATATTTCAGGGTTATTTACTAAGCAGTGGTGAGCCCTTTCTAATAAATCCGGAAATATACACCTTAGAGAAAAACAGGGAGAAAAAAAGACAATGAAAGTGGAATTGGTTAAAACTGAAAGAATGCATGGGTATAATAGAAAACTGTAAAAGGTCAATATAACACCCAGTAGGGAATCATTAGTAATAACATTAACTAATAAATCAAACCATAGTTCTAACCATGAACATCTGTATTTTTTCCCTAATGTAAACAACTTTTTATCACACTGGCTTACTTCTGGAGAAATGTGATGTTACTGACCACTCAACAGTTTCTCGGGAAGGGTCTTTCTAAAAACACGCCGGTTGGCATATCCCGAGAAAATACAAATTGAGAACTAGCCATTTTAATGATCTTTGTTTCCTTTAAGTGTTATGTGAGCAAGTTCTCTAATTGCTGAAATCCCATCATGTCTAAGTCTTTATCCATTGCTTTTATCATAATTCCCCAAGCCTTTCTATCTTCCTGCTTCCATATCTACTCCATTTATAGACAATTACTCCTCACGTTAAAAATATATATTTTTCTTTTCAGCCACACCTTCGCCAGTCCCCATGTTCTTCCACTGAAATATAGCCACGAATCTTAAACAATTCTATGGTCACACCTTTACATGTTTGTTCTCACAGATACATGAATTTTGGAAAAGGTTAATCTAACACTGTTTATCAGGATTGACTGATTTGTTGATTAGGAGTTATCTGGCATCCTAATATCTAAGGTCATTGATGCCAATTTGTTTATCAGGATAAAAGTGAAAGACATGTGATATAACTATCATAAGCATAGACTAAATACAGTACTAGGGAGCATAACTAGACAAACTAACATTCCTGAATCATATTGCAATGATCCAGATGATGTTGTGATACTGTATTCAGTTTTAATTTAATAACATTGATTCTTTTCAAATTTAGTAGTTGTGGAATGAACAAAAAAAGATGAAAATTCCCACAAAATTTCCTTGATTGAAATTCTTCCAAAGTTGACATTCACTTAAAATGTATTTCCTGTAACTGTGTTCAGCTTCAGTACTATCTTGAACTGAGTGATAAATGTTAATCAAATTAGTAAGACATTCAAATTAAAGATAAAATTACTTTGTGCCACTCTTCTTGATATGAAGAATGCCCCAATCTAACATTGGTCTTAATTTTTTAAACATTCATTATTCTATAAATCATAAACTTATTTTGATAATTCTCGAATGGTAAATAATCAATCAGGGATGGCAACTGTAGTTACAACTTACTGGCAAATTCATTTCTCTTGATGCATATAAGCAGGAATATGTCATACTTCAGCAGTAACATTAACTTCCCATACTTCTTGAAGTGAAAATTCTATTTGCTGTAGGAGATAAAACTTTTTTAAAAGTAACATCACTTCAAGTTGGGGAAAATCACAATTTCTGTAGTGGCATAGCTTAAAAAAATTTATTTCTCGCAGTGAAAACAAGCTGTCTTACTGTGTGGTACGACTGCGATTCCACACACTTCATGGATATTCAAAGGCATCCGTACATATCCAGCATGAATTTGTGTACTCTGAAATTAAAAGGTACTTGTACACTATACTGTATTGGAGTCCCACATGGTGTAGACTGAGGCATTAGAAGGGCTCTTAAAAACAAGCACTGAAGATGTTTTAAGTTATAATTCTTACAATTTCACTCAAGGTTGAAAGAAAAGAAGATATGTCAGTACTGTATTCTTAACAAACAATACTTTTAATGGAACTTTTGTGTCCACAAAGGGCAACTCCTACAACTACAAGTGTTACAAATTTACAATAAATTCTGTAAAAGAGCTTAAGTAAATGCTACTTCTTCACATCCATGGATTCTTGAGTCTTGCTCCCAGACAAGATAAGATACGCAGCACCCAACTGCTTTTGTTTTTCTCTCTGGCGTTCCAGTGTCTGCAGAGGAGTATCAGACGAGCTCATGTGTTTCATCAACAGTTCCTCATTATATTTCTTCATCCTCTTTTCTGTCTTATTTTTGCCAGATCCTTTGCCATGAAATTTGTGAGATAAATATCTGCAATGGGCAAAAAATATCATGGTGAAAAGGGGTGGGGGTGAACATGCATACAGCTTTGTGGTATTAATTATTTTATCTATGCAATTGCAATTTAAATAAAATTTAGGATATACCATAGGACATGAAGACATGAAAATAAAATACCTTCAAAACTCATTTCTAAAAGTTGAGAGAGAGAGAGAGAGAGAGGAGAGAGAGAGAGAGAGAGAGAGAGAGAGAGAGAGAGAGAGCATTTTTACTGCTGATTAATTTGTCTGAAAAAATTATAAAGGAATACAATGTGGGTCCTCACCAACACGTGCCCTAGTCTTGGAAACAAATCTTCCCTGGAAGTATAATCAAAAGCCTCCACTTCTTTCATTATTCCAAGATACTTTACTGTATAATATAAATTTTATATATTTTTAAACATTCAAGAACTAACCTTCTGGGCAAGTCTTAGAATGCATAATAATTCTTGTACCTTAGTCAAATCAAATTACTTTATACCTCAATCTTTACAAGGTTTCTTGGAATAGGGGCATTTTAAACCACAGCTTCTAGGGACTAACTGCAAAGTGGAAGAATGGAAGCGGAAACGGAGATATAGAACAGGGTTCAATATTAAGTGCAGGTACGTTCTGAAGAATAACAAATCACTACTAAAAAGCTACCTAATCAAAGACTTAGGAAACAAAACTAACAAGTAACTCTGGTAAAGGTAAGCATTAATGTTGACATTATAAATGAAGCATATATGGCAAAATGAATTTCACAGTAAAGCCCAAGAGATACCATCAAGATAGGCGAAAGCATTTGCAGCAAAGAGAGGGACCCCTTTAGAGCAGAGGCCTCAATTGTTCACCTAACTGCTGTTTACAACTAACTCCTAATTCAAGGTTTGTTCCTTCCACCTTCATTAGGAACAAGTAAAGTAGTGGGTTTAAGAATATATATAGTATCATGCAATTGATAACCGTGCAAGAAGATAGGAATACCTGAAAGCCTCCTTTGCATTTAATTTACGTCCGTCGTCATCAACGTATTCCAATTTAACATCTGGTTTGTATCCATCCTTATCTTTGAATTCAGTGACAGGTCCCATATAACGTTCTCCTCGTCCTCGGCCACGTTCGTCATCCACTGCCTTATCTTCAATGCTGAAATTATTTATTTAAAGTCCTCAAAAAAATGGATATTTCAATTAACTTTATTTTAATGGTACAAACAGATAAATTCATGATTTGAACAACTACACTGAGCTACATCAAGACAGTCTTACTTAAAATCTTAATGATGAAAAGATAACACAAAATTCAGTGGCTAATTGAATTATTTCAACACATCAAGAACATTAAATGAGCAATGAAACCACTGTAAGAAATTGGTTTAATCCTTCAAAATATCTTTTTAATTAACCTTAAGATAACAATGACACGAGAATCATGCAGTAATAACAAAACTGTTTTCAAACTTAAAACACTTCTACTTTAAATTGTTTAATAAGTAGTCTCTTGTCCACTTCATTACTATTCTATTTGATATGTTCTTAAAATCTTAACAATTACCTGTAGTGAATGGCTCTAAGGTGCTGCAATGCTGCATTGGCCGATTTGGAAATATTATTCTTTTCCAGATAACCTTTCTTCAAGGCTAATTTCAGGGCATTTGCAACACCTTTGCTGGCATCAGGTTCCTCTTCCAAAATTGGGGTCGTCATGTTATCACTAATTTCCACACGCGTGTCATCAATGCCAACTTCCTCCCATGCTCCTCTGTGCTCTTGTTGTTCCTTTTCCTTTGAGGAAAAATTACAGAGGAATAAAATTATGATATTTTCAATTAATCAACTGATCAATTATCAAAAAATAACTTGAAAAAGTTTCATACAGTCATCTAACTAATGGTCCCACTATCACCTGTTTGATACAATTTTCAATTTTGAATAGATATTTTTACACTTAATGAATCACATACAATCATTTTAAAACTTACGGAGGCATTAAATGATTAATTTTTACTATTATAAACTGCCAAAACTTCCTTCCAATAAGAAATGCTATTCACATCAAAACTTTCCAGACATAATTCATTTATCAGGATGACCCTTATTATCACTAAAAAATACCTAACAATAATTTGAAGACACAAAACATTACGAGCTGCCATCCATACTTGAATATTGAAACATTTGGAAAATACCAACGCCTATCGTAATTTACCTTTGGTTGTTGCAATTGCAGCATGGTCTGCTCCTCTTCAGCACGATTTCCTGAAAGGCCGTAAGTTGGTATATCACCCAGAGTGCGACAGAACTCGTCAGTCGTGTTTAGCGTCATCATAAGAGCTCCTGTACTCTCGTCCATTTTTTCTTCTTCATCGTCATCCTCCTCCTCCTCCTTGGCTTCAGCTCTTTGACTTCTTAGCATTTCTGAAATCTTTTCACTACTCGGCTGTAAAGAATGAGCAAGTTTTGCCCTGCGCGATCTTGCTAATGCTTCCTGCAATTCTATATCATCCATTTCACTTTCTGCATCATCTACATCCATGGGAGTATCAACTTCCATTTTAACACTTTCCTCTGCCTCCTCCTCTTCTTCCAACAATTCCCTTAGCGAGTGCATACGGGGACCACTCTGGGGTGCTTCAATACTTGACGGGGCGGGGAATATCATTTTCTACCATTAAGCTTTCTATACGAGCTTGTCTAGCACCGTAGGAACCTAAATCAGCGAGAGATTCCTCTTCAAGGGGCTTTAAATCATCTACATTGAATTTTTTCTTCTTACTTTTCTTAGGTTTCTTAACCTTCCGGAAACTGACCATTTCTGTTGGAGTTAAATATTCCGACGCCAACTGACTCTGAGGAGCTTCTAGGGACTGTAATTTTCTCAACTTTGACATCCTCCTCACACTGTCTGGAATTGCTGGAGATCCACTTTCCTCATTTAGCGCATATGCTTCACCACCATGGCCCAGTCGGAAGCTTTTTTTCTTCTCTCCGACGATTTCTTCATCATATTTTGTAAGCAAATTATTTTGTACAAAATGTCCAAATTCGTCCATTTCTGGGGCTTCATACTCAACTTCATCAAGTTTCATTTTTCGTCTTTTAAGATTCTGTAAAAAAAGAGAAAGAAAGATATAGTATTTAAAATCACTATGGGAGCTTTTTTGGGGAACAGCGAGAAGCGCTTATGAGGACATCAACGGGACATCTTTTTTTCCTGATTTTACTGTTTAAGATAAAAATACAGTATGCATATGGTAATGGATAGCAAAATAATGCAAAATCAGTTCTGGATTAGATTCATGGTAAAGGATTAAGGATGCTGAACACAATATTCAAGCCAAATAAAACAAGATATATCACAAATCAAAGTGGTATGAAGTTCTGGCACAACTTGAAATGCAGGAGTGGAGGGTGAAGGACAGATTGAAGCAGAGGAGAAAGATAGTTACAAAAAAAGAGTAAATGCGGAAATGCAGGAGTTGAAGAAGAAAGATCGAATAGTTAGAGAATAAAAAACAGTTGAGGGTGAATGAAAGCTCAAAGAAGAGGAAACAGATACAGTAGCTAGAAAAACATGAATATTGAAAAACCGATTTAGCTAGGAGCATAAAAATGGTGTAACTGATAAAAATTTAAAGAGGAAGCACAGAAGCATTAAAAGGAACAAAAATTGCCGAAGAAAAGGTGAGCAAATATACAGGGATACAAGGTAGTGAAATAAGATGTACAAAGAACAACTGAAGAGAATAAAAAGGCTTTGTGAACAGCAATCGAAAATTTACATCGCATTGACTTTCTGGTACACAACTTCTTTCAAAAATTAACAGATGAGTTAAGTATTATTATTATTATTACTAGCTAAGCTGCAACACTAGTTGGAAAAGCAAGATGCTATAAGCCCAAGGGCTCCAACAGGGAAAAATAGCCCAGTGAAGAAAGGAAAGAAGGAAATAAATAAATGATATAAGAAGTAATGAACAATTAAAATATTTTAAAAACAATAACAACATTAAAACAGATATTCCATATATATAAACTCCTGTATAAAAAACTTATGTCAGCCTGTTCAACATCCTGTCAAATCCAAAGTTGTTAAACCCATCTTTGGTTCCCTATTTAAATGGAATGCAGAAGACCAAAGTTGGACACTATCTCTGGTTTTATATTGTATACAATAGGTAAGACCTTATCTATTACCTCTGCTTTCACCGTTTGCTTAAAATTACAACAAAAAACCCTCTAAATATTCAGTACTCTAGATATTTTAGTAGTACTTAATCCTTTGTCTCCCTTATTACTGACAATTATCCTAATACGAGAAAGGTCACAACTTACGCGGATAGTAATACAGTAATGGGGTAATAGATTTAGACATGCAATGATTCTAAAACCCTTTTGTAATTCAAATGAATGACAAATTATTTTCAGATTTGTAGTCAAAGTCCACAGGTTAAACTAAAGTTACTTAATACCAATCTGTTCCGCTGTGGATATGCATGGAGTGTTGGGTAATTTAGCTGAGTTTATGCTATTATTGTATACAATGGTACTCCAATTCCATTTTCTGATTCTGATCATATTTCCTCACTCCAAATGTAAAGTAACAAAGAGCATGTGATTCTACTGATTTTTTTCTTTCTTATCAGCCCTCTGTTTCCATCATTTAAGTGAATATTTACAATAGCCGAGATTTTACGATACGTCACAATTTTTCTTACACTCGCTAATTCAACATTTGCCCAAATTTGCAATCTCAAATTTTCCAAGAAATTTAAAACAGTACTTTTATAGTTCTTTCGATGCTAATGAACTGCAAGTTGTGGTGGCTGGTGTGGTAACGTCCCTGACTGGTGAACGCCAGACTGGTGTTCGAGTCTTGGTAAAACTCTTTGCAACCTTACTATCTTTGTGAGCTAAGGATGGAGGAGCCTATAAATCTATTTGCTGAGTCATCAGCAGCCACTGCCTGGGACTCCTTGGTCCTAACTTAAGTGGAGAGGGGGCTTGGGCACTGATCATATGGTCAGTCTCTGGGGCATTGTCCTGCTCGATAGGGCAATGTCACTGTCCCTTGCCTCTACCATTCATGAGCGACCTTTAAAACCTTTAAAAAGAAAATTTTAAAAAGTATCAAGCACTTACCTTTTCAACACGTTCATCATCAATGATGTTGACGTTGACCAATGTATCTTCTTCATTAGCAAGGATATTACTGTCCTTCAGAGTAAGAATAGTTGTTCTTCCTTCGTCAAATCTGAAATGGAAAACATTAATTTTTCATAATATATTTTTTTCACACAAATACATCACGCATGCATGGTTGTATTTGCTGTCTTTTGAACGCTGCACCAAGTCTAACCATAGTAGCTTACATAATGTGTATGCACCATCTGGACTCTAGTATTAATTTACCCCGTGCATCATTTTTCCTGTATTTAGGACATAAGGCTGAAAGAGATCAGAAGGTGTGGTAACTATGAGATTATTATGAGAGTGACTGGCTTGAATGACAAAAATAATTCTGTTTTACAAGAAATTAAGTTTGTTTCATCATCACCCCTCACACACATATACCCAACAGTCACTTAGACTAATTACTATAGGATTTTAATATGAAGGGAAGTTACTATACTATCATAAATACAGCGTAATTAATTTTAAGCACACAAAACAAAATTCAATTTGTAGAATCTAGACTATTCTTACATACCTGGAGAGATCATGTTCCACCCTCAATCCTGAGAGCTCCTTTCGGCTGTACTTCTTAATCTTTTCTTCAGTCATATCTTGTTCTAACAAAGCTCCAATGCCAAACTGAGCATCTAATTCTTCCAACATCTTACTCTGGAATAGGATTAAGATTAAGAGATCTGCTATCTTTAAAGCAGACCAAGAAAGGAGATTAAGGAATAAAGGAAGGATTAACATGTAAGTTTGCAGAAAAAAATATTAAAAATATCAAACTTTACCAAAAAGTTTTTTTCTGCTTTCATTAACTTTCCATGAAGACATCCACTACAACGAAAGCTGCTGATCAACTGGTATCAGGTGTTTAAGCTATCAAAAAACTTACTACAGTATTAGTTACTGTTTCAACCTTTTCTTGGACATTTAAGAAAAAAGAATAAATGTTATGTATCAATGAAGTAAGATTAGTTTTTCCTCAGTAGAGTGTAACAGTTCATTTTCCAAACGTATTAAGTGATATTTATAAATAATGTAATCCCTCTGGATCCTTAATGTTCTTCAGCACCATTTCCTATCCCAACTACTTACATTTTTTAAATGCTTTCCAGTGTCCTATAATTTTTAAAATCATGCCTTATTCATGAAAAAGAAACGTGTATGATGTAAAGAGATACCCAAGTTTAATCCAGGGGGCAAACAACACAGCTTAACAATCATGGTTTATTCTCCGCAAGCAACAAAAAAGTAAGTGTGAGTGCATACTTCATGTTTTCTGGCAACAAATTACAAATGCATGGGTCACTGCATTATCACTGAAGCATTGGTTCCAAGAATGTTCTTATCGCCATAGTAAAAGGATACCTAGAAAAGGTAGGTTTGTCTAACAAAGTATTAATCATAACAGATAATACTTCTGGATATCCCCAAGACATCACTATGAGAAACAAACATATATATGTTGAACTTATGCCTCCCTGTACAAACTTGCAGACAACTGTCAATAACCAAACCAGGTTATGATAAGAAATACTCTTATACAAGACATAGGATAACATATTTTGTAAGAACAAATAACAATATTCTTGATAATACAAATAGAACAATGAGAAACAAACATATATATGTTGAACTTATGCCTCCCTGTACAACCTTGCAGACAACCGTCAATAACCAAACCAGGTTATGATAAGAAATACTCCTATACAAGACATAGGATAACATATTTTGTAAGAACAAATAACAATATTCTTGATAATACAAATACAACATTCTTAGTTCAAAGTGAACATACTGTTCTACTAAATTAAAAATTTTAAGTTTCTATTACTTTTAATTACGCTAATACTGGCAAAAACCTTAAACCTTACCTTTTGCTCAGCCAGAGCTCTCTCTTTGCTAAGTTTACGCGACTTATTCACCCAAGCCTTTGCTGATTCCTCATCACTATCTGATTCAGCAAGAGTCTTCACCTTTTTCAGCTTTTCCTTGATACGACGTTTTTCTCTCTGTGCAGCTATTTTTTCTCTCAGCTTTTCGACCTGAAAAAAAAAACGTAGAATCATGAAGAATGGAGCAGAAAAAGACATAAAAATTAAAAATGATATTTTAATTATAAAATAAATTTTTGAATATACTTACCCGGTGAATATATAATAGCTGCAACTCTGTTGCTCGACAGACAAAAAAACAGTAAAAACTCGCCAGCGATCGCTATACAGGTTGCGGGTGTGCCCACCAGCGCCAACTGTCGGTCAGATACCACTCTCGATGTAAACAAAGACTCAATTTCTTCTCATCCCACTGCGTCTCTATTGGGGAGGAAGGGAGGGTCGTTTAATTTATATATTCACCGGGTAAGTATATTCAAAAATTTATTTTATAATTAAAATATCATTTTTAAATATTTAACTTAGCCGGTGAATATATAATAGCTGATTCACACCCAAGGAGGTGGGTAGAGACCAGAGTTAAATATGTTTACATCGTATAAGCTAAGAGTTTTTTATTTCATTTTGGCAGTTATCAATATAACAAAACCAAAATAAATAGGTACCTGGTAAGGAAGTCGACTTAGACGATTACTCTGCCTTGTAAGTACGTCTTCCTTACGGAGCCCAGCGATCCTCTTAGGATGCTGACAGACCCCCAGGAGCTGAAGTATCAAGGGCTGCAACCCATACAACAGGACCTCATCAAACCCCTAATCTGGGCGCTCTCAAGAAATGACTTTGACCACCCGCCAAATCAAACAGGATGCGAAAGGCTTCTTAGCCTTCCGGACAACCCATAAAAACATTAAAACATTTCAAGAGACAGATTAAAAGGATATGGAATTAGGGAATTGTAGTGGTTGAGCCCTCACCCACTACTGCACTCGCTGCTACGAATGATCCCAGTGTGTAGCAGTTCTCGTAAAGAGACTGGACATCTTTTAAGTAAAATGACGCGAACACTGACTTGCTTCTCCAATAGGTTGCGTTCATGATACTTTGCAGAGATCTATTTTGCTTAAAGGCCACGGAAGTTGCTACAGCTCTAACCTCGTGCGTCTTAACCTTAAGCAAAGATCGGTCTTCCTCACTCAAGTGTGAATGAGATTCTCGTATTAACAATCTGATAAAACATGACAAAGCATTCTTTGACATAGGCAAGGATGGTTTCTTAACCGAACACCATAACGCTTCAGATTGGCCTCGTAAAGGTTTAGTACGAGCTAAGTAGAACTTAAGAGCTCTAACAGGGCATAAGACTCTTTCTAGTTCATTGCCTACGATCTCCGATAAGCTGGGAATATCGAAAGATTTAGGCCAAGGACGAGAAGGTAGCTCATTTTTTGGCTAGAAAACCAAGTTGCAGAGAACAAGTAGCTTTTTCTGACGAAAATCCGATGTTCTTGCTGAAGGCATGAATCTCACTGACTCTTTTAGCCGAGGCTAAGCATACCAGGAAAAGAGTCTTAAGAGTGAGATCTTTCAGGGAGGCTGACTGTAAAGGCTCAAACCTGTCTGACATGAGGAATCTTAGGACCACGTCTAAATTCCACCCAGGAGTAGCCAAACGACGCTCCTTAGTGGTCTCGAAAGACTTAAGGAGGTCTTGTAGATCTTTATTGTTGCAAAGATCTAAGCCTCTATGCCGGAAGACCGATGCCAACATGCTTCTATAGCCCTTGATAGTGGGAGCTGAAAGGGATCGTCCTTTTCTCAGGTATAAGAGAAAATCAGCTATTTGGGCTACAGAGGTACTGGTCGAGGATACAGAAACTGACTTACACCAGTCTCGGAAGACTTCCCACTTCGATTGGTAGACTCTAATGGTAGACGCTCTCCTTGCTCTAGCAATCGCACTGGCTGCCTCCTTCGAAAAGCCTCTAGCTCTCGAGAGTCTTTCGATAGTCTGAAGGCAGTCAGACGAAGAGCGTGGAGGCTTTGGTGTACCTTCTTTACGTGTGGCTGACGTAGAAGGTCTACTCTTAGAGGAAGACTTCTGGGAACGTCTACTAACCATCGAAGTACCTCGGTGAACCATTCTCTCGCGGGCCAGAGGGGAGCAACTAACGTCAACCTTGTCCCTTCGTGAGAGGCGAACTTCTGCAGTACCTTGTTGACAATCTTGAATGGTGGGAATGCGTAAAGATCCAGATATGACCAATCTAGGAGGAAGGCATCTATATGTATTGCTGCTGGGTCCGGGACTGGAGAGCAATAGATTGGAAGCCTCTTGGTCAGCGAGGTTGCAAAGAGATCTATGGTGGGTTGACCCCAAGTCGCCCAAAGTCTCTTGCACACATCCTTGTGGAGGGTCCATTCGGTTGGAATTACTTGACCTTTCCGACTGAGACAATCTGCTAGGACGTTCAAGTCGCCCTGGATGAACCTCGTTACTAGGGAAATGCCTCGATCTTTTGACCAGATGAGCAGGTCCCTTGCGATCTCGTACAACGTCAGTGAGTGGGTACCTCCCTGTTTGGAGATGTACGCCAAGGCCGTGGTGTTGTCCGAGTTTACTTCCACCACTTTGCCTCGAAGGAGATACTCGAAGCTTCTCAAGGCCAGATGAACCGCCAAAAGCTCCTTGCAGTTGATATGCATGCTCCTCTGACTCGAGTTCCACAGACCTGAGCATTCCCGACCGTCCAGCGTCGCGCCCCAGCCCAAGTCCGATGCTTCCGAGAAGAGAACGTGGTTGGGTATCTGAACTGCCAGGGAAAGACCCTCTCTTAGGCTGATATTGTCCTTCCACCAAGTCAGACAAGACTTTATCTTTTCGGAAATCGGGATCGAGACCGCCTCTAGCGTCTTGTCCTTTTTCCAGTGAAAAGCCAGATGGAATTGAAGAGGACGGAGGTGTAGTCTTCCTAATGATACAAATTGCTCCAGGGATGACAGCGTCCCTACCAGACTCATCCACAGCCTGACTGAGCAGCGTTCTTTCTTCAGCATCTTCTGGATGGAGAGCAGGGCTTGATCTATTCTGGGGGCCGACGGAAAAGCCCGAAAAACTTGACTGTGAATCTCCATCCCTAAATACAGAATAGTTTGGGATGGGACCAGCTGTGACTTTTCCAAATTGACTAGGAGTCCCAATTCCTTGGCCAGATCTAGAGTCCAATTGAGATCCTTCAGACAGCGATGACTGGAAGAGGCTCTGAGAAGCCAGTCGTCCAAGTACAGGGAGGCTCTGATCTCCGATAGCTCGAAACTGGTACCCCACATTCCTGTAAACAAACCTCAGAAACGGTTGGGAATCCGGGTGTATAGGAATGTGGAAGTATGCCTCCTGAAGGTCGAGAGAGACCATCCAGTAGCCTTCCATAAATGCTGTCAAGACAGCCTGGTAGACTTCATCGCGAAGTTTGTCTTGACAATGAACACATTGAGCGCACTTGCCTCTTAAGTACTCCTGCAGTGAACATGGCTGCCAAATCATGGAGCCATCCCTGAGGGACTTGTCTCTGCAGAGAACGTGGCTGTCAGATCATTGGAGCCATCCCTGAAAGCCTTGTTTATGCATGACATAATTGTACAGCAAAACTTCAAACGCTCGAAAACAGCTGTGAAGTTGACCTGTAAAATCTTGGAGCGTCTCCTGGCCAGGCGCCAGGGAGAGTCTACGAGATTTTAGAAGTCTATCTGGGCAGAGGCAGGAACTCCCAAGCCGAGAACTTCTCTCGTGTCATATCAGACTCTCGCTCTATAAGCCAGTTTAAAAGAAGGGAAAGCAAAGGCTGTATCCCCTAAACTCCTCCTGGTGATAAACCAGTTGCCTAGCAAACGTAAAGCTCTCTAGGAGAGCGAGAGAGCACTAGCTTATAAAACAACGGCTTCGAAGTAGCTAGGCCTAGTGTAAGCTCTGACGTTTAGGCGAACGAGGAGCAGCAGTTACAAAAAGATCCGGACAAAGATACTTAAAAATCAGCATGATTTAATTAAAGTCCATAGAGGGCTAAGCAGCTTTAGGCTGCTCTCCGTCTGACAGAGTCCTCAAGGGAATATCAGTAGGAGGGGGAACAGCAACTTCCTCATCTAAAGGAACCTTGTCCGATAATAGCCGAGTCTCAAGCAAGGGAGAGACCTACCGTGGTGGCAATGCTTTACAAGCAGAGTCCACACTCACTGGTGCATTAGTAGCGGACCAGGACGCAACATCATGTAACTGCTTGACAATCTGTGAACTGTCAACAACAACAGGTGAGAGAGACCAGGACGCAACGTCATGTAACTGCTTGACAGTCTGTGAACTGTCAACAACAACAGGTGCGTGAGGACGCACAGCGTCCACTCGAGACTGCTTTGACCGCCTAGATTGAGCAGTCAAAACAACTCTAGAATGCGGAGATTGACGCACAGCGTCAAAACAAGTCAACTCCGATTGTTAGCGAACGTCCTGAACGTCAACAGGAGCATCAGCAAGTGGCCTAACGCCCAAATGTGGCTGAAAATCCAAACGAGACCGCATCGAGTGTGGTTCTAAACAACCTGACTGACGTGACTTAGCTACGCCAACGTCAACAGGACGCACAAAGGAACGTTAGGTTGGCTGAAAGCCAGGATCTCGATGAGATAAACGGCTAGGCTCAACGTACTAATCGGCAGAATAGTCTTCCATAAGGGAGGCAAGCTTATTCTGCATGTCTTGCCGTACAACCCATTTAGGATCAACGGAAATGGTTGCGGTAAGAGACGAGGGTAACGTCTGTGACCGCAAAACCTTGCCAACAAAAAGACTCTCGGAGTCTGTGTTACGCTTTTGTTAGGCGGCGAGCAGTTTTCCGATGACTGCATAGGGTCAGAGCTGTCCTAATGGCTACAACCAGGACGCTGGACCTGTCCTGAAAGGACTGACTTTCGCTTAAGGGCCTCGAAACCTTGTTTCAGGTTTCTTATGCGAAAAGCCTTCGGATGACGAGGAGAAAATTGTCTCTCTCGCCTTATGGTAGGGGAGATCTTGGTAAGATACACCCGATACCATAGAGGGAACGTCTGTTCGCTGATCAAGGCCTCTCGAACCCATAAGTCGTACGACATTACTTCTCCCCTGGGCTTGGGAGCTTGCAAGAGGTCCCGGACTAGGTGAACGACAGGCACGAACAGACGAACCCTCGGTTACGCAACACTGTAACACTTTGCGCAATATCACTTTATCACTACGATTTTCTGTTTGCACTTATTTCACTGAAATCGAAACTTTTACTGATTTCTACCTGAAGCACGCAATTCTACCCTCATCAAAAGGTAGTAAATGCGAAATCAGTCGTATAATGCAAGCACATTAATACCAGCAAAACACAGTAAACATCTTTTAAGATAAAAAAATTCAGTGGCTGGGGAAGAGACTAAACACTAGTTCATTCAAAACTACGTTTTCAATCTCTCACCGTACATTGCCTGGGGACGAGAAAAAAACTAAAAACGTTTTATCCTTTCTCCCCGTACAGAGACTAGGGACGAGAGTAACTCGAGAACAACGTTACCCGCTTGAACGGAACGTTTTCTCTCCTCTCTCTCCCTCCCTATCTCTCTCTCTCTCTCTCTCTCTTGATTTCGCACCTAAGAGAAGAGCCCAATTACGTTTCGTCAAAAAAACATGTTATTTGACCAAAGGAAAAAACTGAAAGGTTTTTCAATTAAAAAGTTCCTTTAAAATAGAATTTAAAACATTTAAGCTTTGAAAGAAGAATGAACAAAACGTCAGAATCGATTTACTCTTTCTGCAAAGTGAAACCGTGATACTCTCTCTCTCTATCGTAACGATAGAGCGCAAACTGCGTAGCATAAGTAAACTAAACGTTAGTTCATCTTTGAAAACAGTACGAAGACTATTCAAAGAAAATCTTTCATAAAATATTTATTAAAAATATTCATTTAAAAAGTTTTAAATCATTAGCTCTTTAAAAGCTATTACGATTGAAAAGGGCTCAACGTTGTTTAACTTCGGTTTCCAAGTTAGGACCGCCTACTCTCAGGAAAGGTCGCATATAAACAAATCATTAAAATTTATTTTTATGTTTATTATAAATGGAAAGTTAATCGAAGAGGCCTAATAAAGGCGGTGAGATATAAAATATATAGAGGAAAATCTATAATTAATTTATAATGTGATAAGATAATTGCTAAAAGCCTAAACACACTTCCGTCTAAGGGAAGGGTCGGCCATTTAAAAGTCAAAGAAAGTCCATACTCTCTTTGTCATCAAAAATTAAATCTATCCAAAAACGAGTTCAAGATTTAAGATGAAGATAAAACACCTGCACTGCGAAAGCTCAAACCAAAATGAAGTACTTCACCAAATATGTTGAGAAAACTCCAGGTTCTACAGCGAGTAAAAGTACGTCTTGTCGACACGTCGACAGAGAAGAAATTGAGTCTTTGTTTACATCGAGAGTGGTATCTGACCGACAGTTGGCGCTGGTGGGCACACCCGCAACCTGTATAGCGATCGCTGGCGAGTATTTACTGTTTTTTTTCTGTCGAGCAACAGAGTTGCAGCTATTATATATTCACCGGCTAAGTTAAATATTTAAAACTTACAATTAATATATTTAAATATTTTCTTTGAACTTTAAAACTGTTGCAAATCCAAATGGGGTTCTTGCATATTCCTATAATACAAACTCTAATTACTGTACTATATTTCTGCCCAGTAGTGAGGCGCTGTTAGATTTTCAATGAATACAGTATATACTGTATGTTTTATTGCTTATACGTTGGTGAATATATTCATAATCACTACATATGGACCTATATCACTAAGACCATACTGAATAGTAAAATACTAATACTAAAGTTATAATTTTCCTGGTAAAAGGATGATCATAAAGATGCGAAATACAAAGCCTCGAAAATTATCTTCAAAGTTATTGAAGGGTTGTTTTATTCTTCCGTAATCAAGCTTACCATAAAAAGCTTCATGGCCACATAACTATTTTAATGAGCAAATAATCCCCTTTTACAACGAAACAAAAATAGTTAAAATAGATATGAGATTACAGTTAGATGATACATCTTGATATGAAAAATGCGGCCAAATATATGAGTCTTAACTCATATATAGTTGGCCGCATTTTCCATATCAAGGTATTTCATCTAACCTCAACAGACATACCTGCAGTTTTTGGGCTAAATTTTCAGCTGGTTTATGAACAAACTGTTCTCCAGCAACAGTGACTCTCTTCCCTCCCTCCACATCTTCCATAACCTCATCCCCGTCATTCACCTCACCGGATTCTTCTTCGTTCTTCGGAGCGTTATCGATCTGTTAGGAAAAACAAATATCACAAGAATGATAGTGCAGTAGTACATTTTTACTAACCCAATCCCTGACACACATACAAGTAAACTTCCAAGTGCTCTACAGAACAATGACTCCAGATCCAGCGGCCAGTTCAATGATTCAGATTCCCTTAACACCCTGGTGTGTCTGCTATGCTGTCATTCATTGATCAATTTGCAGCCTTAATTTTCATTCATGTCAAGTATTTATACAATTTCTTCAAGGTCTCCTGAAAACTTCCAGTGCCATTGTTTCATCCATGAAGTTTTCTTCACCAGTCCTGTCTTCATCAGTTTTGGGTAGAGTACCATAGGTATTACAACTATCTTCGGATAGATAATAGATCTTATTAATTTCTTTATCAATCTTCCCCGTTCTAGTTAATGCTACATTTTCAGCAGTAAAATCAATATCTTTTGGTAAAAAGTTAATTTCATACCGAGTTTCTTGGGACTGAAGAAATAAGTCAATCTTTCACTTCAAGTGTTCTGCTTTGCTTCTTTCTAAGTACAGTATATTGCTCTTCAAAAAATTATAACCATACAGTACCAAGCAAATTGCTATCTGCCTAGCATTCTTCTATGTACAATAATATATAGTTAAT
The DNA here is from genome assembly GCF_036898095.1 of Palaemon carinicauda. Lineage (NCBI taxonomy): Eukaryota > Metazoa > Arthropoda > Malacostraca > Decapoda > Palaemonidae > Palaemon > Palaemon carinicauda. Next base: position 66,126,031 of record NC_090761.1, on the reverse strand, counting down.
TTTGGAACCCAGTGCATCTTACTTATTAGGAGATATTACAAGATTATATATTAACCCCTTCGGTGCGAGGCAGCAGTCCCTGCTCAGTGGCTGTATAGGAGAATTAACTCTTGGATATATTTTCTTTCAACCTGTAATTGCATGTTTAATTTATATATTTGCATTTTTATTTTGTTACTGCTAAGTGATAACGTAGTAACTCCACAATAGATAGCCTTTGAAATATATATAAAACAACTAGTCAATAAAATATTCAACTTGATAAAGAAATGTTAAAAAATGTATGTACTGTATCCTTTAACATAAAATGTGTGTGAGAGAGAGAGAGAGAGAGAGAGAGAGAGAGAGAGAGAGAGAGAGAGAGAGAGAGAGAGAGAGAGAGAGAGAGAGAGAGAGAGAGAGAATTTTAATAAAAACAACTTTACGAGAGAGAGAGAGAGAGAGAGAGAATTTTAATAAAAACAACTCTACGAGAGAGAGAGAGAGAGAGAGAGAGAGAGAGAGAGAGAGAGAGAGAGAGAGAGAGAGAGAATTTTAATAAAAACAACTTTACAAGAGAGAGAGAGAGAGAATTTTAATAAAAACAACTCTACGAGAGAGAGAGAGAGAGAGAGAGAGAGAGAGAGAGAGAGAGAGAGAGAGAGAGAGAGAGAGAGAGAGAGAGAATTTTAATAAACATAACTCTACGAGGCCCATACCTTTAATGGCTTCAAACCTAGCTTTGCCCTTATTTTATTTGTTTCCTCGATGGATAAAGATGCTTCGGCACCACCTTCCTTCTCCCCTCCAACTGGACCACTGCTTGCAAAGTCACTTCCCACAGGCTGCAACAGATGACTTGGAGGTGGAGAGGGCGACTGCTTCCCGAGTTTTGAAGACTGAGACAACTGATAACCTGCAATAAACTCCTTAATGAAAAACTAATCACATCTTATATGATAAAAAATACTATAGAAACATGAATTGGATGTTTGGATCTATACATATCTTTAGGAAAAACTAATCACGTCTTCCATAACAAAAAAAACACAAAGGCAATAACAATTGGAAACTTGGATCTAAATGCAAGTACAGGTACTTGTACTTTAGTACACAATCTTGAGTACTTGTACTGTACTTGGTATTTTAAAAGATTATTGTACAGCACTGTATAATACTGCTCTTGTACTTGTGCCAAATGTACTTCATTAAATCAAGTAGAATACTTTCATATACTAACATTTAAGTTAAGAGTACTTTCAAGTATTCACAGTAATCAATTTACATAACTGTAATAAATGAGCTTTATTATTGCTACTCCTGTTTCAGTAAGAATTGGAAACCTAATTCGCTTATACCATGCCTGTAACATGTCACCTCAGTGCAGAAGTAATCTTTGAATAGATATTTAATGTACCCTCAGTACCATCATGGTATTTTATAAGAATTTTGATACGTGGAGCCAGCTCAAATAATCAAATAATACTACTGTACTTGAAATTTCAATGTAGTCCAGTAAGGTGTTAATATACAGAAACCTTGCTCTAAAAATGTAATCGTACTTTGAACCTTCAAAAGTATATTCTACTTAGCCAATCTAAGTAATGCCAAATTACTGTCAATAAAATCATCATACAGCGATAAGATAAAACATTGTAAATTGATGTGTTTGTAAAAAAAAATTTATGATTCATCTAGATATTATCCATACTCTTTTCCTTGGGATGTCAGGGAACTTCTCCAAGTAATACATCTTTAGCGGTTAAAGTACATTATCATATTGCAAAACAAAATATGCTAATATGAAAATTTTAACTTTTGAATTTACAAAATACCTGAGAACCTCTACTGTAACTGCACATTTTCAATCTGTGAAGCTCCCTTTGATCCAAACTTTAATAAATAAACACAAACAGAAATACACAAATATTCCTGACATGAAATTTCTAAAATCATACACACTTATTGATTATATCTTACTTGGGTCATCTTTAATTTGCAGCAGTTCCTCAACTTCTGAAAGACTATCTTCGCTGTGACTGGGGCTGCGAGAGCGAGATCTGTCCTCCCTTTTCTTACTTCTTTGCTTTTTGTGTTTGTGATGGTGTCTGGAATTAATGAAAGCTGTTTTAAGCAAAGAATAAATAGCAGGTAATAGGGGGTGCTTGAATACATTATCAAATGTATCAATACAACCATTTATAACCAAATACAGTGCCACGTGCAACAGCAATGAATAACTATGGGCTTTGACAAGGTTTGGAAGGCAAAAAAAAAAAAAAAAGAAAAAAAAAATGGAGAAAAAATTCTTTAATATTTTTGTACATTACTGTGGTATACAGTACACTAATACGTGTAGCATAAAAAAGAAAGAAAAAAAAATGCAGTAGAATGAAGATTTGCTGACAAGCACCTAGGCTCCTGGATACATTTGTATTAATGATATTATTTCTTTTGATATAAAAAGCCTTATTCATGCCTAATTATTACTTTATTTTCCTCCCTTTCATAATTTTTATCTAAATATTTTCAGTATATTTCCATATAATGCTTTACAGTAATCCCTTTCTGTATAATAAATCACCAGTACTCGGCCATGCCATTCTGTAATTTAAATAACTAGAATGAAAAGACAAGACTTGTGCGAACATACCATACCTGTGGTGATGCCTTAGGAAGTAAAAGTAGCCTAGTATCCTCAAACCTCAAAAAATGTTATTTTTATTAGTAAAAATGTTATTTTTATTAATAAAATAAATTTTTGAATATACTTACCCGATAATCATGTAGCTGTCAACTCCGTTGCCCGACAGAATTCTATGGAGGGATACGCCAGCTATCACAATACTAGAAGGGGGTGTATTTACCAGCGCCACCTGTGGCCAGGTACTCAAGTACTTCTTGTTGACACCTCCTCAATTATTCCTCGGTCCACTGGTTCTCTATGGGGAGGAAGGGAGGGTCGATTAAATCATGATTATCGGGTAAGTATATTCAAAAATTTATTTTATTAATAAAAATAACATTTTTCAATATTAAACTTACCCGATAATCATGTAGCTGATTCACACCCAGGGGGGTGGGTGAAAACCAGTGTACAAGATTAAAGGATAGCTAAGTATCCCATATTTCATATAATCAGTTATCCACAATAACAATGAAATAATAAGTACCTGGTAAGGAAGTCGACTTGAACCGTTACTCTGCCTTTAATAAGATCGTCTTCCTTACTGAGCGCAGCGTTCCTCTTGGGAGGCTGAATCAACTCAAAGGTGCTAAAGTATACAGGGCTGCAACCCATACTAAAGGACCTCATCACAACCTTTAACCTTGGCGCTTCTCAAGAAAGAATTGACCACCCGCCAAATCAACAAGGATGTGGAAGGCTTCTTAGCCGACCGTACAACCCATAAAAAGTATTCAAGAGAAAGGTTAAAAAGTTATGGGATTATGGGAATGTAGTGGCTGAGCCCTCGCCTACTACTGCATTCGTTGCTACGAATAGACCCAGGGTGTAGCAGTACTCGTAAAGAGACTGGACATCTTTGAGATAGAATGATGCGAACACTGACTTGTTTCTCCAATAGGTTGCATCCATAACACTCTGCAGAGAACGGTTCTGTTTGAAGTCACTGAAGTAGCCACAGCTCTCACTTCATGTGTCCTTACCTTCAGCAAAGCAAGGTCCTCTTCCTTCAGATGAGAATTTGCTTCTCTAATCAGAAGCCTGATGTAGTAAGAAACTGAGTTCTTAGACATTGGTAGAGAAGGCTTCTTGATAGCACACCATAAGGCTTCTGATTGTCCTCGTAATGGTTTTGACCTTTAGATAGTACTTAAGAGCTCTAACTGGGCAAAGTACTCTCTCCAGTTCGTTCCCCACCATGTTGGACAGGCTTGGGATCTCGAACGACTTAGGCCAAGGACGGGAAGGAAGCTCGTTTTTAGCCAAAAAACCGAGCTGTAAGGAACATGTAGCCGTTTCAGATGTGAAACCTATGTTCCTGCTGAAGGCGTGGATCTCACTTACTCTTTTACCTGTTGCTAAGCACACGAGGAAAAGAGTTTTTTAATGTGAGGTCCTTAAAAGAGGCTGATTGGAGCGGTTCAAATCCTGATGACATTAGGAACCTTAGGACCACGTCTAGATTCCAGCCTGGAGTGGACAACCGACGTTCCTTTGAGGTCTCAAAAGACCTAAGGAGGTCCTGTAGATCTTTGTTGGAGGAAAGATCCAAGCCTCTGTGGCGGAAAACCGCTGCCAACAAACTTCTGTAACCCTTGATCGTAGGAGCTGATAGGGAGCTTACGTTCCTTAGATGTAACAGGAAGTCAGCAATCTGGGTTACATTGGTACTGGTTGAGGAAAACTGCATTGGCCTTGCACCAGCTTCGGAAGACTTCCCATAAAGACTGAAAGACTCTGAGAGTGGATGTCGTCCTTGCTCTGGCAATCGCTCTGGCTGCCTCCTTCGAAAAGCCTCTAGCTCTTGAGAGTCTTTCGATAGTCTGAAGGCAGTCAGACGAAGAGCGTGGAGGTTGGGAGTACCTTCTTTACGTGAGGTTGACGCAGAAGGTCCACTCTAGGAGGAAGAGTCCTGGGAACGTCGACCAGCCATTGCAGTACCTCAGTGAAACATTCTCTCGCGGGCCAGAGGGGAGCAACCAACGTCAGCCGTGTCCCTTTGTGAGAGGCGAACTTCTGAAGTACCCTGTTGACAATCTTGAACGGCGGGAATGCATACAGGTTGAGATGGGACCAATCCAGCAGAAAGGCATCCACGCGAACTGCTGCTGGGTCTGGAATCGGAGAACAATACAAGAGGAGCCTCTTGGTCATCGAGGTAGCGAATAGATCTATGGTTGGCTGATCCCACAGGGCCCCAAGTCTGCTGCAAAAATTCTTGTGAAGGGTCCACTCTGTGGGGAAGACCTGACCCTTCCGGCTGAGGCGATCTGCCATGACATTCATATCGCCCTGAATGAGCCTCGTTACCAGCGTGAGCTTTCGATCTTTTGACCAAATGAGGAGGTCCCTTGCGATCTCGAACAACTTCCTCGAATGAGTCCCTCCCTGCTTGGAGATGTAAGCCAAGGCTGTGGTGTAGTCGGAGTTCACCTCCACCACCTTGTTAAGCTGGAGGGACTTGAAGTTTATCAAGGCCAAATGAACTGCCAACAACTCCTTGCAATAGATGTGAAGTGTCCTTTGCTCCTGATTCCATGTTCCCGAGCATTCCTGTCCGTCCAGTGTCGCACCCCAGCCCGTGTCCGATGCGTCCGAGAAGAGACGGTGGTCGGAGGACTGAACAGCCAATGGTAGACCTTCCTTGAGAAGAATGCTGTTCTTCCACCACGTTAGAGTAGACCTCATCTCTTCGGAAACAGGAACTGAGCCCGTCTCTAGCGTCATGTCCTTTATCCAGTGAGCAGCTAGATGATACTGAAGGGGGCGGAGGTGGAGTCTCCCTAACTCGATGAACAGGGCCAGCGATGAAAGTGTCCCTGTTAGACTCATCCACTGCCTGACTAAGCATCGGTTCCTTCTCAGCATGCTCTGGATGCATTCTAGGGCTTGGAAGATCCTTGGGGCCGACGGACAAGTCCGAAAAGCTCGACTCTGAAGATCCATACCCAAGGAGACAATGGTCTGGGATGGAACGAGCTGAGACTCCTCAAAATTGACCAGGAGGCCCAGTTCCTTGGTCAGATCCATAGTCCATTTGAAAATCTCCAGACAGCGACGACTTGAGGGAGCTCTTAAAAGCCAGTCGTCTGACGGAGCCGGACACAAGATCATGATACTGCTGCACAGTCTGTAAACTGTCAATCATGGGCAAGCGAGGAAGTACAGTGACAACCCGAATCTGTCTAGACTGTCTGGGTCGTACAGACAACTCCTTAACGGGTTGCTGAGGTTGCCCACTGCGTCACAACAAGTCCCTTCTGTTGGTTGTTGAACGTCTTCCCCGTGACACATTGACTCCGTAAACAAAAAATCCTCTAACAAGGACTAAGCTTGGACTGCATGTCATGCAACACAGCTCAAGGTCTATGGGAGCAGGTGTGGTAACAGACGGGATTAGCGGCTGAAGTGTAACCATTACCTTCCCTGAAAGCATGTTATGCTTAAATAAAAGTCCATAAGAGGTTATGCAGCTAAAGGCTCCCTCCAAATGACAGAGTCCTCAAGGGAATATCAGAAGGAGGGAGAAAAGAACTTTCTCATCTACAGGGACCTTATCCTAGAAAAGCTAAGTTCTCTGAGTGAGGGTTCACTGGTGCAAAGCAGCAGACTAGAAGGCAACGTTATGAAACTGCTTGACAGTCTAGTGAGTTGGCAACAACCCAAGATGTGTTGAGAAGCATGCGGTAAGGTATGCAGAGCATGATGTATGCAGAGTATGCTGTATGCAGAGCATGCTGAATGCAGAGCATGCTGTATGCAGAGCATGTTGTATGCAGAGCATGCTGAATGCAGAGCATGCTGAATGCTGAGCATGTAGGAAGTAGAGCCTGCTGTAAGCAGAGCCTGCTGAAAGGAAAGCAGAGCGTGTGCATGGCGTTTAACATTTCTCAGAAATTCCATGACCAGTGCTAGAGTGCTTAATGCATGCTTGCATGGGGTTTAAACCATGGTATGCTGAACAGCAGAGTCAGAACGAGCTGGAACAACAACAGAGGTTTCCTCAACTTGAGGGAAAACCTGAGGTTCAGACTGCATAGGCTGAACAACAGACGGAGCAGAAGGCAGGTGCAAGGGTGAAGGAGGTTGACTCCTAGCAAGAGTTGCACCCAAGGATTGTACCAGCTAAGCGGAGGACGGAGGCGGAGTAGTCCGTTCCTGTTCCTGAGAGATGAGTGGAGCATGAGAAGGTTGAGGCTGCGCAGAACAAGGTAAAGTTCTAGCAAGCTGAGGCTCCTGAGGCGCAAGTGCATGGTGTAGATGAGCTTGCCTAGATGAGGGTTGAACTCGGTGCAGCGCTGGTTGAGCAGACAGACTCACGGAGGGGAGAGGTTGTTGTACCCCAACCGAGAGTTGCACCACTGGAGGAGCAGCAAGGGGAGGAGGAGGAAGAGTGTAACTCTCCTGATCCCAAAGCAAGGGTTGCCTTAAAGAAGGCTGAGGCTGAACAACACTGTGAACAGCAAACTCCGAAAGTGGTTCAACATCGTACGCCTGGCAGATGGAGCTGCGACTGGGTGCAGCGAGTGCAGGCGGGTGCAGCACAGGCTGAACGGGTGCAGGAGGTTGGTGCACCACCGGTGCAGGCGGGTGCAGCATAGGCTGAACGGGTGCAGGAGGTTGGTGCACCACCGGTGCAGGCGGGTGCAGCACAGGCTGAACGGGTGCAGGAGGTTGGTGCACCACCGGTGCAGGCGGGTGCAGCACAGGCTGAACGGGTGCAGGAGGTTGGTGCACCACAGGTGCAGGAGGTGCAACACTCTCAGCACGACACTCACGCATCAAGTCCGAAAGCTGTGCTTGCATGGACTGTAGTAGAGTCCACAACATCATACGCCTGGCAGATGGTACTGTGATCAGGCGGAGCGAGTGTAGGAGGAGGGAGTGTAGGCGGAGGCGGTGGAGCAACACTCTCAGCCCGACACTCACTCATCAAGTCCGAAAGCTGTGCTTGCATGGACTGTAGTAGAGTTCACAACATCGTACGCCTGGCAGATGGTGCTGCGACCAGGCGGAGCAGGTGCAGGCTGGGCGAGCACAGGCGGAGCAGGTGCAGGCTGGGCGAGCACAGGTGCAGCGAGAACAGGTGGAGGGAGTGCAGGCGGTGCAACACTCTCAGCCCGACACTCACGCATCAAGACCGAAAGTTGTGACTGTATGGACTGCAGTAGAGTTAACTTGGGGTCGGCAGACACTAAGTTCTGCTGACTTAGAACCTGAGAGAAGAGCCCAATCATATATATCGTTAAAACATATTATTGTTAAAGGAAAAAACTGAAAAGTTCCTTTATTAGGATCAAAACCATTAAGTTAAGAAAGAATGAACAAAACGCTAGACACGGTTACTCTTACTGCAACGTGAAACCGTGAACATTCTTTCTCTATCGTAACGATAGAGTGCAAGTTGAACGTTCTGAACGTCAACAACTGCAGAGACAAAACAAAACGTTAGTTCAGCTTTGAAAACAGTACGAGACTGTCAAAGAAAATCTTTCAAACTCTGTGGCGGAAATAGCATAATATGTTAACAGGTAAAACCGAAATGACGGGCTCAAAGTTTATTAACTTCGGTAAAAGACCGCCTACTATTAGGAAGGTCGAATATAAACAAATATAAAAATTAATTTTAATGAGTTTAAAATAAAAGGAAGTTAATCGAAGAGGCCTATAAGAGGCGGAGAGATATAAAATAAATCTATAACTTTGTTAAGCAAAATTAAGAAAGAGAGTCTATACTCTCTTAGACACCAACACTTCCGTCTAAGGGAAGGGTCGGCCATTGAAAGGTGAACGAGAGTTCATACTCTCTCGTCACCAAAATTAATCAAATTAATTCCAAAAGCTAACTAAGCTAATATAGAAGTTTTCCAGTAAAGCGACAGCCGAAATCAAAGAGAAATACTTCACCAAAGTCGTGAAAATACTCCAAGAACATAAGCGTATCCCAGAACGTCTTGCCGGAAGCACGACAGAGGAATAATTGAAGAGGTGTCAACAAGAAGTACTTGAGTACCTGGCCACAGGTGGCGCTGGTAAATACACCCCCTTCTAGTATTGTGATAGCTGGCGTATCCCTCCATAGAATTCTGTCGGGCAACGGAGTTGACAGCTACATGATTATCGGGTAAGTTTAATATTGAAAATAAATTTTTGAATATACTTACCCGATAATCATGTAGCTGTCAACTCCGTTGCCCGACAGAATTCTATGGAGGGATACGCCAGCTATCACTATACTAGAAGGGGGTGTATTTACCAGCGCCACCTGTGGCCAGGTACTCAAGTACTTCTTGTTGACACCTCCTCAATTATTCCTCGGTCCACTGGTTCTCTATGGGGAGGAAGGGAGGGTCGATTAAATCATGATTATCGGGTAAGTATATTCAAAAATTTATTTTACTAATAAAAATAACATTTTTCAATATTAAACTTACCCGATAATCATGTAGCTGATTCACACCCAGGGGGGTGGGTGAAAAACCAGTGTACAAGACTAAAGGATAGCTAAGTATCCCGTATTTCATATAATCAGTTATCCACAATAACAATGAAATAATAAGTACCTGGTAAGGAAGTCGACTTGAACCGTTACTCTGCCTTTAATAAGATCGTCTTCCTTACTGAGCGCAGCGTTCCTCTTGGGAGGCTGAATCAACTCAAAGGTGCTAAAGTATACAGGGCTGCAACCCATACTAAAGGACCTCATCACAACCTTTAACCTCGGCGCTTCTCAAGAAAGAATTGACCACCCGCCAAATCAACAAGGATGTGGAAGGCTTCTTAGCCGACCGTACAACCCATAAAAAGTATTCAAGAGAAAGGTTAAAAGGTTATGGGATTATGGGAATGTAGTGGCTGAGCCCTCGCCTACTACTGCATTCGTTGCTACGAATGGTCCCAGGGTGTAGCAGTACTCGTAAAGAGACTGGACATCTTTGAGATAGAATGATGCGAACACTGACTTGCTTCTCCAATAGGTTGCATCCATAACACTCTGCAGAGAATGGTTCTGTTTGAAGGCCACTGAAGTAGCCACAGCTCCCACTTCATGTGTCCTTACCTTCAGCAAAGCAAGGTCTTCTTCCTTCAGACGAGAATGTGTTTCTCTAATCAGAAGCCTGAATAGTAAGAAACTGAGTTCTTAGAACTTGGAAAAGAAGGTTTCTTGATAGCACACTATAAGGCTTCTGATTGTCCTTGTAAAGGTTAAGACCTTTTTAGATAGTACCTAAGAGCTCTAACTGGGCAAAGTACTCTTTTCAGATCATTCCCCACCAAGTTGGACAGGCTTGGGATCTCGAACGACTTAGGCCAAGGACGTGAAGGAAGCTCGTTTAGCAAAAACCGAGCTGCAAGGAACATGTAGCCGTTTCAGATGTGAAAACAATGATCCTGCTGAAGGCGTGGATCTCACTTACTCTTTTAGCTGTTGTCAAGCACACGAGGAAAAGAGTTTTTAATGTGAGGTCCTAAAAAGAGGCTGATTGGAGAGGTTCAAATCTTGATGACATAAGGAACCTTAGGACCACGTCTAGATTCCAGCCTGGAGTGGACAACCGACGTTCCTTTGAGGTCTCAAAAGACCTAGGGAGGTCCTGTAGATCTTTGTTGGTGGAAAGATCCAAGCCTCTGTGGCGGAAAACCGCTGCCAACATACTTCTGTAACCCTTGATCGTAGGAGCTGAAAGGGATCTTACTTTCCTTAGATATAACAGGAAGTCAGCAATCTGGGTTACAGTGGTACTGGTTGAGGAAACTGCATTGGTCTTGTACCAGCTACGGAAGACTTCCCCTTGAGACTGATAGATTCTGAGAGTGGATGTTCTCCTTGCTTTGGCAATCGCTCTGGCTGCCTCCTTCGAAAAGCCCCTAGCTCTTGAGTCTTTCGAAAGTCTGAAGGCAGTCAGACGAAGAGCGTGGAGGATTGGGTGTACCTTCTTTACGTGAGGTAGACTTAGAAGGTTCACTCCTAGAGGAAGAGTCCTGGGAATGTCGACCAGCCATTGCAGTACCTCTAAGAACCATTCTCTCGCGGACCAGAGCGGAGCCAACCAACGTCAGCCGTGTCCCTTAGTGAGAGGAGAACTTCTGAAGTACTCTGTTGACAATCTTGAACGGCGGGAATGCATACAGGTCGAGATGGAACCAATCCAGCAGAAAAGCATCCACGTGAACTGCTGCTGGGTCTGGAATCGGAGAACAATACAACAGGAGTCTCTAGGTTATCGAGGTAGTGAACAGATCTATGGTTGGCTGACCCCACAGGGCCCAAAGTCTGTTGCAAACATTCTTGAGAAGGGTCCACTCTGTGGGGATGACCTGACCCTTCCGTCTGAGGTGATCTGCCATGACATTCATACCGCCCTGAATGAACCTCGTTACCAGTTAGCTTTCGATCTAAAGACCAGATGAGTAGGTCCCTTGCGATCTAGAACAACTTCCACGAAAGAGTCCCTCCCTGCTTGAAGATGTAAGCCAGGGCTGTGGTGTTGTCAGAGTCCACCTCCACCACTTTGTTAAGCTGGAGGGACTTGAAGTTTATCAAGGCCAGAATAACCGCCAACAACTTCTTGCAAATGATGTGAAGTGTCCTTTGCTCCTGATTCCATGTTCCCGAGCATTCTTGTCCGTCCAAAGTCGCACCCCAGCCCGTGTCTGATGCGTCCGAGAGGAGACGGCGGTCGTGTTTCTGAACAGCCAAAGGTAGCCTTCCTTGAGAAGAAAGCTGTTCTTACACCACGCGAGAGAAGACCTCCTCTCTTCGGAAACAGGAACTGAGACCGTCTCTAGCGTCATGTCCTTTATCCAGTGAGCAGCTAGATGATACTGAAGGGAGGGGAGGTGGAGTCTCCCTAACACGATGAACAGGGCCAGCGATGAAAGTGTCCCTGTTAGACTCATCCACTACCTGACTGAGCATCGGTTCCTTCTCAGCATGCTCTGGATGCATTCTAGGGCTTGGAAGATCCTTGGGGCCGACGGAAAAGTCCGAAAAGCTCGACTCTGAAGATCCATACCCAAGGAGACAATGGTCTGGGATGGAACGAGCTGAGACTCCTCAAAATTGACCAGGAGGCCCAGTTCCTTGGTCAGATCCATAGTCCATTTGAAATTCTCCAGACAGCGACGACTTGTGGGAGCTCTTAAAAGCCAGTCGTCTGACGGAGCCGGACACAAGATCATGATACTGCTGCACAGTCTGTGAACTGTCAATCATGGGCAAGCGAGGAAGTACAGTGACAACCCGAATCTGTCTAGACTGTCTGGGTCGTACAGACAACTCCTTAACGGGTTGCTGAGGTTGCCGCACTGCGTCACAACAAGTCACTTCTGTTGGTTGTTGAACGTCTTCCCCGTGACACATTGACTCCGTAAACAAAAAATCCTCTAACAAGGACTAAGCTTGGACTGCATGTCATGCAACACAGCTCAAGGTCTATGGGAGCAGGTGTGGTAACAGACGGGATTAGCGACTGAAGTGGAACCATAACCTTCCCTGGAAGCATGTTATGCTTAAATAAAAGTCCATAAGAGGTTATGCAGCTAAAGGCTCCCTCCAAATGACAGAGTCCTCAAGGGAATATCAGAAGGAGGGAGAAAAGAACTTTCTCATCTACAGGGACCTTATCCTAGAAAAGCTAAGTTCTCTGAGTGAGGGTTCACTGGTGCAAAAGCAGCAGACTAGAAGGCAACGTTATGAAACTGCTTGACAGTCTAGTGAATTGGCAACAACCCAAGATGTGTGACGGAGAAGCATGCGGTAAGGTATGCAGAGCATGATGTATGCAGAGTATGCTGTATGCAGAGCATGCTGTATGTAGAGCATGTTGTATGCAGAGCATGCTGAATGCAGAGCATGCTGTATGCAGAGCATGTTGTATGCAGAGCATGCTGAATGCAGAGCATGCTGTATGCTGAGCATGTAGTAAGCAGAGCCTGCTGTAAGCAGAGCCTGCTGTAAGGAAAGCAGAGCGTGTGCATGGCGTTTAACATTTCTCAGAAATTCCATGACCAGTGCTAGAGTGCTTTATGCATGCTTGCATGGGGTTTAAAAATCAACATAATGTTTACCTTACATTCATAACTCATGATTCATATTTTTGCCATGGTTTGAAAAAGGAGGTAAGGTATGCTGAACAGCAGAGTCAGAACGAGCTGGAACAACAATAGTTGTGGTTTCCTCTTCAAGACTCTGTTGAGGGAACGCCTGAGGCTCAGTCTGCAAAGGCTGAATAAAAGACAAGCAGAAGGAAGGCGCATGGGTGGAGGAGGCTGACTCCTAGCATGAGTGGTTGAACCCAAGGGTTGCGCTTGCTGAGCGGTTGGCGGAAGCGGAGTAGCAAGTTCCAGTTCCTGTGGTGTGAGCGGAGCGCGATGAGGAAGAGGCTGCGCAGAACAAGGTAAATGTCTCGCAAGCTGAGGCTCCTGAGGCGCAAGGCTAAGGTGTTGTGGTGCTTGCCTTGTGGAGGGTTGAGCTCGCTGCAGCGAGAGCTGAGGAGACTGACTCATGGACGGGAGAGGTTGTTGTACCTCAACCGAGTGTTGCATCACTGGTGGAGCAGCAAGTGGAGGCGGAGGAAGAGAGGTATAATCCTCTTGATCCCAATGTAAAGGTTGCCTTAAGGAAGGCGGAGGCTGAACACCACTGGGAACAGCAAACTCAGCACGTGGCTCAACATCGTACGCCTGGCAGGTGGTACTGCGATCAGGCGGAGCGAGCGTAGGCGGAGGGAGTGTAGGCGGAGGCGGAGGAGCAACACTCTCAGCCCGACACTCACGCATCAAGTCCGAAAGCTGTGCTTGCATGGACTGTAGTAGAGTCCACAACATCGTACGCCTGGCAGGTGGTACTGCGATCAGGCGGAGCGAGTGTAGGCGGAGGGAGTGTAGGCGGAGGAGCAACACTCTCAGCCCGACACTCACGCATCAAGTCCGAAAGCTGTGCTTGCATGGACTGTGGTAGAGTCCACAACATCGTACGCCTGGCAGGTGGTACTGCGATCAGGCGGAGCGAGCATAGGCGGAGGGAGTGTAGGCGGAGGCGGAGGCGCAACAATCTCAGCCCGACACTCACGCATCAAGTCCGAAAGCAGTGCTTGCATGGACTGTAGTAGAGTCCACTTGGGGTCGGCAGAAACTACAGTAGGCTGAGGTAAAGCCTTAACAGTCGAGCTCTGTTGTGGCAGAACCTTACTCCTCTTAGGCGGAGTGCATTCAACTGATGACTGAGGAGAGTCAGAGCTAACCCAATGACTGTGAACTCTAACTTCGTACGTCTGGCATAGGTCTGGACTTTACGTTTAAAAGGTCTTGAGACCTGAGACCAGCGTTTTCTCCCCTAAATTTCTTCTGCAGACGAGCAAAATAAGGGCTCAATCGTCTGCGGGTGGGAGTGACGGTCTCGGTAAGACACGCCCACAACCACCGAGGATACTTCTGTGCGCCGATCAAGGCCTGCTGAACCCTTCTGCCCTTCGACATTGGTTCTCCCCTGGGCTTGGGAGCTTGCAAGAGGTCCCGGACTGGGAGGACGACTGGCGCGCACAAAAGTACCCTCACGCACAACACTGACATACTTTGCGCTAATCACTTATCACTTTGATTTCTGTTTGCACTTATTTCACTGAACTCGAAACTTTAAGTGGTTTGTACCTGAAACACGCAATTCTATCCTTTCTCAAAAGTTAGTAATTGCGAAAACAGAATTACAATGTAACAGAAAAATCTAATGAAAGATAATTCAGTGGCTGGAAAGAGACTAAACACTAGATCACTCTAGAAACGTTTAGTTTCTCCCCCTAAAGAGACTAGGGAGAAGAGCAAAAACGATAACGACGTTACTCGTACGCCTGGCAGGCTTGAATGAAACGTTTATCCTCTTTCTCCCTCCGTCTCTATCTCTCTCTCTCTCTCTCTTGACTTAGAACCTGAGAGAAGAGCCCAATCATATATATCGTTAAAACATATTATTGTTAAAGGAAAAAACTGAAAAGTTCCTTTATTAGGATCAAAACCATTAAGTTAAGAAAGAATGAACAAAACGCTAGACACGGTTACTCTTACTGCAACGTGAAACCGTGAACATTCTTTCTCTATCGTAACGATAGAGTGCAAGTTGAACGTTCTGAACGTCAACAACTGCAGAGACAAAACAAAACGTTAGTTCAACTTTGAAAACAGTACGAGACTATCAAAGAAATTCTTTCAAACTCTGTGGCGGAAATAGCATAAAATGTTAACAGGTAAAACCGAAATGACGGGCTCAATGTTAATTAACTTCGGTACCAAGAAAAGACCGCCTACTATTAGGAAGGTCGAATATAAACAAATATAAAAATTAATTTTAATAAGTTTATAATAAAAGGAAGTTAATCGAAGAGGCCTATAAGAGGCGGAGAGATATAAAATAAATCTATAACTTTTGTTAAGCAAAATTAAGAAAGAGAGTCTATACTCTCTTAGACACCAACACTTCCGTCTAAGGGAAGGGTCGGCCATTGAAAGGTGAACGAGAGTTCATACTCTCTTCGTCACCATAATTAATCAAATTAATTCCAAAAGCTAACTAAGCTAATATAGAAGTTTCCAGTAAAGCGACAGCCGAAATCAAAGAGAAATACTTCACCAAAGTCGTGAAAATACTCCAAGAACATAAGCGTATCCCAGAACGTCTTGCCGGAAGCACGACAGAGGAATAATTGAGGAGGTGTCAACAAGAAGTACTTGAGTACCTGGCCACAGGTGGCGCTGGTAAATACACCCCCTTCTAGTATTGTGATAGCTGGCGTATCCCTCCATAGAATTCTGTCGGGCAACGGAGTTGACAGCTACATGATTATCGGGTAAGTTTAATATTGAAAAAACAGTCTTACACAATGGAGTATTCACAATTTGAAATACTGTATTGTACATATAAATCTTATGGAACGGCATAAATTTATTATAATTCACTAAGGCAAAACATCCCCCTTGGAAACCATGGGTATAGTGCTTAAACCCGGTTAAGTAGGAGTACTCTAGCCCAAGCTTTACCCCAGTGATTTTGATAGATGAGTTGCCATAGCCAGCATGTTCCAATAATACACACTGTCTTATGCAGTAAAGATATGAGTTTTAATTCTGTTTTCTATGCTTCACTGGTATATCGTGTCCACCATACTGCATTTACTCTGAAGAAATAATCAAACCAGAAGGTTGAGCCTTTAGCCACTAACTAGGGTACCCATAAGGTAGCCTCTATAGTTGGAAATATAAACTGTGTATTCTGTGATGTAGAAGAGAATGTAAACCACTTCATATTATATTGTCCACCGTATAGTGACATACGAAGAAGAACAATAAAGGTCCAACAACCTTACAAAGAAGATAGTGCACAAACAGTTGGAAAATTCCTTTTC
Organism: Palaemon carinicauda; assembly: GCF_036898095.1. Classification (NCBI taxonomy): domain Eukaryota; kingdom Metazoa; phylum Arthropoda; class Malacostraca; order Decapoda; family Palaemonidae; genus Palaemon; species Palaemon carinicauda. Next base: position 66,109,969 of record NC_090761.1, on the reverse strand, counting down.
TATGAAGAAAATATTGAGAATAAGAAAAGTTTCCTACAACAAATGTGGGTGAAAAGAGAAAAACTTGTGAAAATAAGGAACATACAAAGCTAAAAGACACAAGAGGTGCCGTTGCAAAGGCAAAGCCTCGACCTGAACCTGGTAAGTATATACTGTAGCACAATATTTCCAATGAAGTAGATAAAAAGGGTTCCTAGTGTATTCATAGGTACTTTGAACTGTTCTACTGAAAATAAATGGAAAAAAACCCTATTTAATACAAATTTCAGACATTTTAAAATTCCAAGTTATGATTAAAAAACTACATTCAAAAGGGAAACACATACAAGAACATCACCTAACACAAGATTCCCACCTAACCTAACCTAGGAGCCATATCCTTACATACTTACCTACTACGGACGACTATGACCACCGTATACTTAGCTTACCCCAAGACTAAGTCTCAATCTTGTATATACTTACCAACTGGCTTCACTTCTAGCAAGGTACCACTAAATAATATTTCAGATAAAATAAAAAAGTCCCTCCTATATAGAAAATCAATTTGATGAGTATTAAAAAGATTTATGTCTACCCCAACCAATTAAATACATCCTAAAAACGCAGTACCTGGTCATTCGCCCCCCAAGTAGAATTTAAGGACAGAGAAAGTTAGATTAAACTCTCGTCAAGATTAAATATATGGGAAAATTTAATAATTCCTATATTCCGTACCTGTCCTCACGCATTGATTAAAAATGGAGGGGTGGATGTAGTTCGTTGGGACAGGGTAAGATAAGAGTACGGCATTCTAAGGATACGGCTCCTAGGTTAGCTTAGGTGGAGAACCTTAGGTTAGGTTAGGTAGGAAATATTTGGTTAGGTGATGTTCTTGTGCCTGTAAAATGTGGGTTTTCACTCTGTCCCAACAAACTACGAAGGCTCCAAAATGGACATCAACTAACATGAACTTACCCCCCTAACCTAACCTACAAGTCGTGTCCTTACCTACTTACCTAACGGGGGATCTAACGCCCTCCTGAGAACCCCGTTACACTGCCGTATTCTAAGTTACACATAATAATACATGCAGGTGGCCGCTATCATACATAACCCCCGTGCATGACTTCAATGGCAGATACATATATTGCATAAGCCTACCCGCAGGCTTAGACTAAATCAATTATCCAATGTTAACCTTGGGTTTTGATTATCTATAGGTAAAAGAACTCATAAAACATGTTAAAAATAACAATAAAAACTAGGGTTATGCCAACTTGCCATACCTGTGGTGATGCCTATTTTCTCTATCCTTTTCACGCGATCCAGACCTTGAGCGCCTCTTTCTTTTCTTTTCCCTCCTATCTTCTTTACTCTTCTCCCTATCCTTGTCCTTCTTCTTTGAGGAAGATCCCATTTTTCACTTAATTAAGCAATCGTACGCAGTTGTTAATGTAGTTTGGCGAAGTTTGTTTACAGTGGCAAACGAATAACAAAAGTCTTTTCTTTCTGGTTTACAAGGATATTTAAAGTCTAAAGTTTATTTGGTTAAATTTTTAGTAAAGTTTCTCAAAGAATAAAATTATATTTAGAGGTGGCCGTGCATAATCCTGAAAAAAAAGTAATTAATATATGTATATTTTAGTTAGAACATCATTGTCCAAGAAAGAATATTAGTTTAAAGACTATTAACATCGATAATTTTCCTTTTCTGAAAAAAAACTCAAAATAGCGGTGACGGGCTGATTAAAAAAATGTATTTTCACGATGTGTACATAATACAAACGGTTAAGAGAGGGATGACTACCGTAATTTAATTCTACCTGAAATAATGTTCTAAAAATAATATATTTTAAATATATTAGAAAAGATTTTCAGATATATATGATATCCATAAACTGGTTAATATTAACAGCCACACAACCTCTGCCCTTTATTTCATCCTCGCGCTTATTTTACTTTACTTTAGTTTACTAAATACGTTAAATTATTCTAGTAAATTTAACATAATGACTAGATCGAATTATTTTATCCCGTGTCCATTAACTTAAATATATAGTTTATATTTTTCTCATCTTAATTTATAATGAAACATTACTATTTGTCATATCAAAACGTTTACATGTCACCAAAATAAAGTAGATGAGAGTAGAAAAGTTGTCTCGCCATACACAAATGCAGTCGCAGTTCGCACTTGTAATTTTGTTTATTGTTACTACTTATATCAAGATCACAACAAAATTAAATAAAAATAGAGGTTTGGAGTGGTTTTTTTAATTTAATAATATTCCCTTTATCTATTGTTCAATTCGTTTGTAACTGGAGTATTTTCAGTAATGTTTTGGTTATCCAGGTTATTTATTTTTACTTCTAAACGTTCACAAGATTTATAAGGATCTACAAAACGTTGCAGACTGAGCTTTGGATTTATTGGCAAGAGAAGATGGCGATAACTTTGATAGAAATTCTTTTATAGTAAGACAAACGAGCTAAAATACCCAAGGCCAAAACTTTAGAGCTAGAATATCATTTGCAATAGTAGTTTTGATAAATAATTAACATTTACTCAAAAGATATTAAAAGTTGCAAATCAGTAGCCCTTGACAATCACCAAAATGTAAATATATTATAAAAAGGGAAATACGTTTTAGCAATGAAAGTTATCTAGGTCGTAAATGCTTCAAGGGATAACAATCCCTCTTATGACACGAATGGTAGAAATAAATGAAATAATGATAAAATAACTAATAAAAATAAGTAGAAAGTTATGGAAGATATTGTAAACACCAGTTGAGAAGTTCCACTTAGGATATATTCCAATAAAATATGTAGATCTACAAATATGAATACAATTGGTCGAACATAAACGCCTGAATAGAATAATTGACAGATTTTACACGAATTAATCGTCTTTATTATTTCCTTTGAATGTCCTCAATCCATTCCTATTTTATAATAAGTTTTATATCTTGTTTAGCTTTCAGTTAAACTGCACACAATGTTTGCCTTGAAAAATTAGAAAGGATGATCGTTTAACAGCGTCAATAATTTCTTTAATACATTTCCGAGATTCATCCTTCTCATTATTATTATTATTGTTACGAAGAGCAAATAAACTATAGGCTACTTTGTCTAAATATCAGAACTGACCCGGCTTGGAATAGAACAAGCACATATCAAAGGAAGAAGAGACCCATTGCTTAAAAATAAAAGAATATATATACCAAATGTAAAGAAACAAAAAACAAAATCAAAGAAATTGGATAAAGAAAACTAAGGAGGTACCGATGAAAAGGCATATTTCTACACACGACATCTAAACTTGAATTTTAGGAAGATTGAAATTCTAGATTTCCATATTAGTTATTGGCTTAGCATGTAATGATAGTGTTGATTTTAATTTTATATACTAAAACCATTAATATATAATATTGGGGCCTGGGGGAAACAGTTCAGGTTCTGGGGTGAGACATAGCTTCTAAAGTTATCTTCTTAAACTGTTTTGTCTTTTGCACATCAGGTTTAACATTTCTTTTTATTTCTTTCCTATATTTGTTTCACTAAATAGAAATAATCCTACTGTTTTCTATAGGTCTTCCTCGTATGGTTGTTATACCTCAATTACTTCATTCCTTTCTTTTCTACATTCCTGGCAAAAACAGAAAAGAAAATGTATCAAATCTTCCTCTCATTTTCACGAAAATTACAGTTTACATTCCCTCCATTGTGTCTATATACAATATTTAGTTTTGAGGTACTAGTTCTTGCTCTAAAAAATATCAGTGAAGCAAATATACTGTCATAAAGTAACTCTTCTTTAATTTCTTTCTTCCACGTTCTATATATTTCTAAGCTCACCTTACTTTCTATTTCTTCTTTCCACTTTTCAGTATCCCACTTTCTGGTTTCCGTTTTTATTTCTGCCTTGTTCATTTTCCTTATCTGTTTCATGCCTATACTTAATTATTCTAAGTACTTTGCAGGTTGTTTCCACCATCTTCCTTCTTTTTCTTGAATATCCAGGATAACTGTTTTCAGTATTTCCTTCTTCCCATTCAGGGTACGATTTGATTACTGCAGCTTCCCATTCATCACCCTTGCTTTCATAGATGCACCTATCTCCCCTCTTAGAGTAGTATTAGCTGTGCTTTTAGTGGCACCTAAAATCTTCCTGTAGGCTAAACCCCATTCTCTATTCCTTGTAGTTTCTCTATTGCAGTTTCTGTTAGATTTATACTTGTTCCATACAAAATAGATTGTAAAGCAATACTTTTCCAGAACGTTTTTTCCTATCATTACTTTATTGCAACTTTTCTCAATACTTAAATATGTCGAATCAGCTAATTTTTGTGCTTTTTCTATCATTACCCTTTTCTGAGTTTTAAATATATTCCTATTATTGTCTAGCTTTATTCCCAAGTACGTTAAACTTTCTACTACTTTGATTCCCTCTATGTTATCTGGCTTTTCTTTCATGTTGTAAAAACTTTTCTCCATACCTGAATATGTCGAATTAGCTAATTTTTGTGATTTTTCTATCATTATCCTTTTCTGAGTTTTAAATATATTCCTATTATTGTCTAGCTTTATTCCTAAGTACGTTAAACTTTCTACTACTTTGATTCCCTCTATGTTATCTGGCTTTTCTTTCATGTTGTAAATCAGTTTAGAATTAGGATCCTTAATTTCCTACAAGTACTACTACTGTACTTTGGCTTCCCGGCTCGGCTGGCGGGCAGGGTTGCCATTCTTACGATAATTATCATACATGTACGATTATTTTAGGTCCAGTACGATGTACGATACATACCTTAGGCATATACAAATGTGTGTTTAATTAAACAATTATACTAAAATATTCTGAAATAAGTCAATCATGTAACTCCCTAATAATTATATTGAAACTGTGTACGATAATTTTGGTTGAAAAACGACAATTTTAAGGCTCGTGTACGATAATCCTGTCGAAATAATCTGGCAACCCTGCTGGCGGGAAAAATAATCGTAAACAAATGCTGAAACTGAAGTTGTCCTTTAACAGAATCTTCGTTTTTTTCAAGCTATCCAATTACAATTTGGTTCCAAGACATAGCATCGTGAGAACTATGGCATCCCAGAAAACACTGCTCAACTTCTTTAAGCCTGTTAATAAAAGGATTAGTGACCAGAATCAGGTAAAATATGCTACGGTCTTGCACCGGTTCAAGTTACTGTTTCTCTTTGGCTCTCATAAACATTAACGGAAACTTTACCTTCATAGTTTAAGCCTAAGGTTATCTTGACATTATCTTTAACTAATTCGAAAAGTATTATAGAATACTTTGGATAGTGAATTATGGGTGTAGTACTCTTTAATACCCAATAATGACATATGACATATCTGTTTTGACGTTACTACTCGTAGAATGATTTATTGTTAATTTGTTTTCGTCATTTATTTATTTCATTGTTTCCTTTCCTCACTGGGCTATTATTTCCTTGTTTCCTTTCCTCACTGGGCTATTATTTCCTTTCCTCACTGGGCTATTATTTCCTTTCCTCACTGGGCTATTATTTCCTTTCCTCACTGGGCTATTATTTCCTTTCCTCACTGGGCTATTATTTCCTTGTTTCCTTTCCTCACTGGGCTATTATTTCCTTGTTGGATCCTTTAGGCTTATTGCATCTTGCGTTTCCAACTAGGGTTGTAGCTTGGCTAGTAATAATGATAATAATAATAATACAGCAAATAGATCTTTTAGTTCCGGGGTGAATGTAATTCGTTAGGACAGGCAATATTTTCCTTATTAATTGTCAAGTCGATTTTCTTTATGGGGAAAATGTTCTTTATGGGTCTGATATATTAATATATGAAGGTATTTCCAAGAGCTATGTATATTACCCCATTGGTGCCATACCGTAGAGTTTGTTTAACCAACTGAATGAGGATATTTAATATATGGTCTACCCCAAAGGCAAAGGAAAGTCCTTTAAAAAGTTAACCGTGCTTATCCCCATTTATCCCCATACAAATGAAAAAAAGAGTACGTTAATTAAAGAATTTATAATATATTTCGCTTTATAGAAGGGTGAATATATATATTTTCAATTCTAGCCAAATACATGAACCCTACTTTAGAGTCTAGAAGAGTGTTTTGATGGAATATATATCAACCCATTGATCATCATTCACTAGATATATAATTCCTTACTGCTCTTCCCCACGGAGGAATAGAATCCTCCTCTGATCGTGTAGCAGTCTTCCTAGTACAGGCTAGACCCTATCAGCCTATTTATCCCTATGGTGGACAGATGGAGGGTTGCCAGAGTCTTTGAATTTGCTCCCGTACAAGACCAGGTAGACTGATATATCTAGGGAAGAAAGAGAACCAGCCAGCCCCTTCTAACCCTACCAATCAGTGTCTCCTTATTTTAAAAGGCGAAGGGTTTACATGTGCGTAGGGACAAATAGATTTTAAAAGTAAACTATTTTTCCTTTATAGTTCAAGTTACCTCCTCAACCATCCCTCTCGGACTTGAGTCGACGCTCAGAAGTAGTCTTTTACCCCCAAGCTATTTAACTTTCAAACCCTTAACCCCCAGGCATTTTCTTTTTCAAGCACATTTTGCAATATATTTTTTTTTAGATTGCTCTAACAGCCTTAATTTTCGTCATAGAGAGGTCAGGTTGGTCTCATTCTTTTGGAAAAGGCCTGAAGTTTCTCATATGAAAAAATATTTAATTAGCCGTTTTTTGCAAGGACGTACCGGTACGTCCATTAGGGTAAAGGGATGAGTTTAGTGAAACGTACCAGTACGTCCATTGGGGTAAAAGGGTTAAGTACCATATTGATGAATTCAATTGCGGTTCCAGCTTCGCTGAATGCATTTTATATATTGTAGGACTCAGGTTCGTATACTGTAAGTTGGAAAAATTACAAATTACTTTTAAGATTTGTTATATTTTGTATTTGTTCCGTAACCGAAATACAAACCACGCTACAGTATTTACAAAGGGTAATACTTTTAGCGCAGCTGAAATGACGAGCCAATAGTTTTTAACGAGGGTTAATTACCCCCGCGCTAGTTAGCGGGGGGGTGGGGAAGGGTAGCTTGCTACCCCTCCCCCCTCCACACACCGGTGACTTGCTTCTCTTCACTTTTGGCTCGGCGGTGATCAGACGTGTCTGTTCATCGCCTTCGTGACAGCCTTTAATTTTCTTCTTTTTCTTTTCAGCTTGTGTGATTGGTTGGAAGTTGACCTTCAGTTATTTTCTTTTATTTAATATGCGTACATGCCCTGGAGTTGCCGGCCGTCCTTGTGGGACTTTCATGTCGGACGTGATTACGGATCCTCACACCCTCTGCCCTCAATGCCGGGGCCGACGGTGCGACTAGGATAACATGTGCCGTGAGTGCAGGGAGTGGTCTGCCTCCCAGTGGGAGAGGTTTGGCCGTCGGCGTAAGAAGAAGTCCAAGAGAGACCGTTCTCCTCCGGGGTTAGCCTTGAAGGAGGAAGGTTCTCGGGACTCTTCTTCCGCCGCCCAAACCTCCTCCGAAGCTCCCCCTCGTCCGCCTCCTAAGGAGAGTCGTCCGAGTGGGAGCGCAGGCCCTTGTTCTGTTTCCCTACCTTCGGTGGGGGGAGAGGGCGTCGCCTCCCATAGCGAGGCGGTTCCCCCTCCTCCTCCGGGGGAGGTTATTGATAATAATGCCTTATCCAGTGATGATCTTTTACAGATTTGGTCGTCCTTGGGGCTTAAGGGCTTGCCCTCCAGGGTCGCTCTTATTGACCTTGTCTCGTTGGGGGCCGCTGTTAAACAGTCGCCGGTGGTAGCGGAGGTAGACCCTCTGTCTATTGTCGACGTCGTGGTGACAGAGGCCTCCGACGTGGCTGGGCCTTCCGACGCAGGTGCTGTTGCTGGTGATGGTGCTCTAGGCTCTCGTCCTCCTTCCGTGCATCCTTCGAAGGGGGAAGTGAGTCCTTCGGTCTCGACTGCTGCCCAGCTTCCTTCTGAGGGAAGTGTTTTGACGGAGACTCCCCTTCGGAGGACCGATGGTCCCGACGATCTCCCCCGAGGCCGCCTCCGCCGTAAGGCTCACCGCCCTCTACGCCACAAGGGCCTCCCTTCCCCTTACAGGGGGACTAAGAGGCGCCTTTTTGGGTCTTCGTCCTCCGGGGGAGACTCTCCTCGTCAGCCTCAACCGACTGCTCCGCCTTCCTTGAACCTCTCTGCAGACCGCTCACCATCTCCTGCCGGATCTTCGCTTTCTGGAGAACTCGTCACCCGACGGGCAACGGTCCCTTCGGGGCTAAGGGATTCTTCCCTTACGCGAGCAGGGCTAGCGCACAAGCGCTCTCCTGCTCGCCAGCGATCTCCTGCTTGCCAAGACTCTCCTGCTCGTCGGCTCTCTCCTGATGTTCGCCCCCCTCGCCAGCGCTCTCCTGCTCGTCAGCTTTCTTCCGAGCGTCAGCGCTCATTTGAGGACCATCGCCCTGCGGTCTCTGACCACCCTTTAGTTCCTGCTGAACTCCCTGCTCACCATCCACCTGGTCCTGTGGCTACGCAACATCGTGCTGCGCGTGTGTCAGAAACACATGTTCGCCAACGCGCCAGCGATCTTCCCGTTCCTGCTCGTGAACGCGCCGCACCACCTGTCCTCTCACAGGACACGCGTCGACCTTCTGCTCGCCAGCGATCACCTACACATGCTGCTCGCCATCGCACGACCCTGCATGATCGCCCGCTTACGCATGCTGCTCCTCATCGCACTACCCTGAACGATCGCCCTCCTGCGGATGCTGATCACCATCGCACCCTTTCACGCGATCATTCACCTGCGCATGCTGCTCGCCATTGCACAACCCTGCACGATCGCCCGCTTACGCATGCTGCTCCTCATCGTACAACCCTGAACGATCGCTCTCCTGCGAATGCTGATCACCATCGCACCCTTTCACGCGATCATTCACCTGCGCATGCTGCTCGCCATCGCACAACCCTGCACGATCGCCCGCTTACGCATTCTGCCCCTCATCGCACAACCCTGAACGATTGCCCTCCTGCGGATGCTGATCACCATCGCACCCTTTCACGCGATCATTCACTTGCGCATGCTGCTCGCCATCGCACAACCCTGCACGATCGCCCGCTTACGCATGCTGCTCCTCATCGCGCAACCCTGAACAATCGCCCTCTTGCGGATGCTGATCACCATCGCACCCTATCACGCGATCATTCACCTACACATGCTGCTCGCCATCGCTTACCATCACGCGGTCATTATCGCAAGCGATCTTCTTCACCTACGCGGCAGTACGATCCCTCGCCGTCGCGCCATCGCTTGCGTTCGTCGCCTCGGACACGTGTTCATTTACCTGCCCACCCTCACGCCCACTCGCCTGTGCGCCCGCGCGATCGCTCGACCGCTCGCCTGCGCGACCGCGCGACCGCTCGCCTGTGCGCCCGCGCGTCCATTCGCCTTTGCGCGACCGTTCGCCCTCGCGCGACCATAGTTCGCGGCGAATTCCACAGCCGGTGGTAGCAGCAGGGACGCGTGCTCCTAGACGGCACTCGGGATCATCTCCATCCAAGCACAGGTTGGTATTGCAGGACGAAGACAGGTCAGTACAGCATTCTTCCCCACCTTCTTTTCAGGCAGGTACCGTCGTGTCCACTCCAAAGGATCGCCCGATCCCTTTCACCTTAGCGAGGATTTCGGACTCTGTGTCCTTTGAGCAGCAGACTTGGTTTGGTCCGCTGGCACGGGCGTTAGTTAGGGTTATGAAACAAGCACTCGCCGGCCAGGGTAACAAACCAGCGGCTGTCTCTCCTACGCTGAAGAGAAAGAGAGGAGTGGACTTCGTGGTGACTTCCCCCAGGGCGGAGTTGGTTCCCAAGAGGTCGGTCTCGAGGGTCCCCTCTCCTGCACGAGTACTCTCTCCTTCTCCCGTGGACGAGGCCTTTCCGTCCTCAGGTGAGTCCAGTGGGGCGGTAGTCTTCCCCTCGGCACCAGGGGGGGAGACTTCGCTTCAGGCAGGAGAATCGTCTCGTGAGGAGGGGGCCCCTCGAACCTCGTTGTTGGGATCCTGTATCCCTCCCAGGAGGGAACCCAAGGATTCCAAGACCATCCCTAAATCCTCTGCAAGGATTCGTCAGGAACCCACGACTACCCAGGGGAATGTCCACGTATCACCCCAGGAAGAGATTCCTGGGGCAGGAGACTTAGCTGCTAGCCCGCAGGGAGGAGAACAGCAAGAGTCCGAACATGCCTTCTGGCAGGTCCTAAGCCTGATAAGGCAACTTAACAGTCTTACGGATCCAGTCATCCCCCCCCCCCCCCCCCCCCCCCCCCCCCCCCCCGTGAAGGCAAAGACACGATTCTGGACGAAGTGTTTGACGTTCGGAAGGCCCCTAAGACCAGTGCAGCTCTGCCCTGGTCTCGGGGGCTGAAGAGTGCCAGAGCTAGGGCCAATGCTCAGCTCGCACTTCTTGCCTCCTCCAGTCGTTCCACTGCCGGGAACAAACTCATCCCTCCTCCTCGCCTTCAGCAGAGGAGGTATTTCGAGATCCTGGGTGAGCACAACCTCGCTCTTCCTCTCCATCCCTCTGTGGAGGAGCTGGCGAAGGAAGTTCCCTTGGAGAAACTCTCTGCCCGGCAGGTGTCGTTCTCGGCGGCAGAGATCCTTAACCACGAGAAGGTCGCTAAGTGTGCCATGCAGGCCACTTCGTGGCTGGACTTCTGGTTAGGATCTCTGGGCATCCTATTGCGATCGGAGGACTTGTCCAAGGAGACCAATAGGAAGGCCCTAGAGACCTTCTTGCTCTCGGGCACCCGCTCCATCGAGTTTTTGGCGCACCAGGTTACCACCCTGTGGGCCAACTCGGTGTTGAAGCGTCGCAATGCTGTGTCCGAGAGATTCCATCCGAAGGTCCCCGCCGTAGATGTGTGTAGGCTCCGACATGCCTCCCTCCTGGGGGAGAGCCTGTTTGAGCCTCAAGACTTGGAGCGAACGGCTGAGAGGTGGAGGAAATCCAGCACGGACTCCCTCCTCCACAGGGCCCTTACAACTCGGCCCTATAAGCCTCCAGCCCCGCCACAACAGCAGCAACAGCCTCGTAAGGCTCCCAAACAGGCACCGGCAGCTAAGAAAGTGGTGTCTAAGCCCCAGCCCTTTCCAGCCAAGTTCAAGAGGGGCGGTAAGTCCTCCAGGGGAGGCAAGACTTCTAGGGGTGGCGGCCGCGGCCGCAAGCCCTAGGGGTGGCAGTCCCCCTGCGTGTCCACCTGTGGGGGGATGCCTTCAGCGTTGCGTCCGCAGGTGGCAACATCACGGGGCCGATGCTTGGACGGTCTCAGTGATCGGCCAAGGTTATCGCGTCCCGTTCACGTCATCTCAACCTCCCCTGACAGCGAATCCAGTGTCGTTGAGCTCCTATGCCATGGGATCGGCAAAGGGGCTGGCCCTTCAGGCCGAAGTCGAGACCATGTTCGAGAAGGGTGCTCTCCAGGAGGTCGTGGACGGCTCTCCAGGCTTCTTCAGTCGACTCTTTCTTGTAAAGAAGGCTACTGGAGGCTGGAGACCCGTCATCGATCTCTCGGCTCTGAACAGGTTTGTCAAACAAACCCGGTTCAGCATGGAGACAGCAGACACGGTCAGACTTGCGGTGAGACCACAAGACTTCATGTGTACACTGGATCTAAAGGATGCGTACTTCCAGATCCCAATCCATCCGTCTTCCAGGAAGTACCTGAGATTCTGCCTAGACAACAAGATCTACCAGTTCAAGGTGCTGTGTTTCGGTCTCTCCACAGCTCCTCAGGTGTTCACCAGAGTGTTCACCCTGATTTCGACTTGGGCGCACAGGAACGGCATTCGTCTCCTTCGTTACCTAGACGATTGGCTGATCCTAGTAGACTCGGAGTCGACCCTTCTTCGACACCGAGACAGGCTTCTAGATCTTTGCCAGGATCTGGGGATCGTGGTAAACCTCGAGAAGTCCTCTCTGCAGCCGTCCCAACGACTGGTTTATCTAGGCATGCTAATAGACACCAATCTCCACAAAGCCTTTCCATCAGACGACCGGACAGCAAGGCTGAGGAGGGTGGCGGAACCTTTCCTCAGGCGAAAAGAACTCCCCGCCCAATCGTGGTTGCGTCTCTTAGGCCACCTATCCTCCCTGGCCCGTCTGGTTCCAAACAGCCGCCTCAGGATGAGATCCCTTCAATGGCGGCTCAAGTCCCGGTGGAATCAAGGATCCGATTCCCCGGACATTCTGATCCCAATGGGGTCTCTGGAACAGACGGACTTGCGGTGGTGGCTGGCCGACGAGAACCTGCGAAAGGGAGTGAGTCTTCTCGTCCTCCCCCCAGAATTGACTCTGTTTTCGGACGCGTCAAAAGAAGGGTGGGGGGCGCACGTTCTGAACCAGAGGGCCTCAGGCCTTTGGTCAGAATCAGAAAAGTGCCTACACATCAACCTGCTAGAATTGAAGTTCCAACGGTTCCTGGCGGGTCACTCCGTGGTGGTGATGAGCGACAACACCACGGTAGTGGCTTATATCAACAAGCAGGGAGGCACTTTTTTGCAACATCTATCCCATCTTGCAGTAGAGACACTGAGGTGGACCGAAACCCACTCGATAACACTATCAGCTCGCTTCATTCCTGGCAAGAGGAATGTGCTCGCCGACAGTCTGAGCAGGGCTTCGCAGATAGTGAGTACCAAGTGGTCTTTGGATCCTCAGATAGCCAACAAAGTCCTGACTTTGTCGGGTTCCCCGACGGTGGACTTGTTCGCGACAGCCTTGAACTTCAAGCTGCCCCTGTACTGCTCACCAGTCCCGGACCCCAAGGCACTCTGGCAAGATGCTTTCCAGCAACGGTGGGACAACATCGACGTGTACGCCTTCCCACCATTCTGTCTGATGAGAAGGGTGCTCAACAGGACCAGACTATCGGTCAACTGTTCCATGACTCTAGTAGCTCCGCTATGGCATCACGCGGAATGGTTTCCGGACCTTCTGCAACTCCTGACGGAACTCCCAAGGGAGCTTCCTCCACAACACGAGCTTCTCAGACAACCCACTCCGTCCCTCACAGGGCCGTAGCCTCGCTTCGGCTTCACGCCTGGAGACTATCCAGCGTCTCCTCGCGGAGAGAGGCTTTTCGCAACAGGTTGCGGAGAGAATGTCTTGGCACCTGCGAAGGTCCTCTGAGGGAGTCTACCAAGCGAAGTGGAGAGTCTTTTGTGGTTGGTGTTGTGGAAGGGGTATCTCTCCACTCGATGCCACTATTCCAGCAATAGCGGACTTCCTTGTGTATCTGCGAGAAGAAATGCGCCTTTCTGTCTCGGCAGTGAAAGGCTATCGCTCAGCCTTAAGCTTGGCCTTCAGATTGAAGGGCGTGGATATTTCTTCATCGCTAGAACTCTCTTTACTCATACGTAGCTATGAGCTTACCTGCCCCCAGTCGGAAGTGAGACCCCCTCCTTGGAACGTGGTTCGAGTCCTCAGGTCTCTCAAGAGACCTCCCTTCGAGCCATTACGCCAGGCCTCCGATCGCCACCTGTCTTGGAAGACGGCTTTCCTACTCGCCTTGGCCTCGGCCAAGCGAGTTAGTGAACTTCATGGTCTCTCGTACGACATCGCCCATTCAAAGGGATGGGGGGAGGTAACGTTCAGGTTCGTCCCTGAGTTTGTGGCCAAGACTCAGAACTCGGGAGTGCCGGATCCTCGGTTCGACTCTTTCAGGATCGCGAGTCTCCGTTCTGTAACAAACGACCCAGACCAGCTGCTACTATGCCCAGTGAGGTGTCTGAGGTACTACTTGAAGAGAACGGCTGCAGTCCGTCCTCATGTGCGAGCTTTGTTTGTGAGCACAGGCAGGACAAAGAGGAGGGTCACCAGGAACACCATCTCTGCTTGGATTCGAAGGGTTATCCACCATGCCCTGAATCCTGACCCTCCTCCGTCACGTCGCCCTCGGGCCCACGATGTCAGGGGTATTGCTACATCCCTGGCCTTCAAGAGAAACTTCTCTGTGACGCAGGTACTTCAAGCTGGGGTCTGGAAGCGTCAAACGACCTTCACAGCCCACTACCTGCAAGACGTGACCCACAGGAGCTTCGATACGTTCTCTATCGGCCCTGTGGTGGCTGCACAACAGCTGGTCTAACCTCAGGCTCCTTTTTGGACAAGTAGCAGTAGGTTGAGGGCATTGTTACCCGGTCTTAGTCTGTGTGAATGAAAGAGTATGTCTGACCCTTACTTCTTTCTTCATTCTCCCCTCTCTTGGGGAAGCAGCATCCTGGTCCTCGCATAGCTGACCTCGACCTCTGCAGGTAACCCATGCTTCTTTGTGCTCCTAGTATTAAGCTTAATACTGTTGCGTCTCCCATACCCTGACGAGGTGGTATGGGGAACGTCCTATCCTAGAATTCCTATCTGAAGGTCTCAAGGTCAACTTCATAGGACGAGTCACACTCTCCTCCTCACACTACTTATGTAGGCCACTCGTTCCTAGCGTTCCTAGCGATGCTAGGAACCTGTGAGGTACAGGGGCTCCCTCTCCCTAGTGCTGCTCACTGAGGGATCGAGCCCCCGGGCAAGCCGAAGTCAGTAAGGCTGGGGACTTTCAACCCTTCCTAAGGGGTAAGTCACCCTTTGTAAATGGCGTGGTTTGTATTTCGGTTACGAACAAATGACAAATTCGAAGATAATTTGTATTTTTCCTAACCATACAAACCTTAGCTATTTACACATATGTGCCCGCCATCCCTGACCCCCAAGTCAAGTCCTACCTCTAAGTGAAGTGAAGCAAGTCACCGGTGTGTGGAGGGGGGAGGGGTAGCAAGCTACCCTTCCCCACCCCCCGCTAACTAGCGCGGGGGTAATTAACCCTCGTTAAAAACTATTGGCTCGTCATTTCAGCTGCGCTAAAAGTATTACCCTTTGTAAATAGCTAAGGTTTGTATGATTAGGAAAAATACAAATTATCTTTGAATTTGTCATATTTGCATATAGATGGTCCTTATACAGTGTATAAGAATTTACTATGGTTTATTTATACAAGCATACAAAACCAGAATTACCTTTGCCCTTTTTATTCATATCAAAGAATATATGGTTGTTTATATGAGTGAGAAGGAGTAAGATAACTGATAAGAAAACACAAAGATTTACAGTACAATATTTATCTTATCATATGTTATCTTCTTGCTGATGTCTCACAGGATTGTAAATACAGGAGAGGGGGTTCCCAGCCCCCTCGTCCCGATCATTTTTATCACCTCTTACGACACGCAGGAATGTAGAGAGGAGAGGTCCCCTTTTTTTGTTTCATTTGTTGATGTCGGCTACCCCCCAAAATTGGGGGAAGTGCCTTGGTATATGTATGTATGTATGTATGTTATCTTCTGGTACTTTGTCCTTTTGTACAATTATTTCAACTTTGCATTGTTGGTAGTGAATGTTTCATAAACTATAATCAGGCTTTCTCCAACATGAGTTTCATTCCAGCTGTGACCAAGTTGTGGAATGATGTTCCTAATCAGGTAGTTGAATCTGTGGAACTTCAAAAGTTCAAACTTGCAGCATATGTTTGCATGTTGAACAGGCTGGCATAGGTCTCTTTTATAGTTTATATGTGAAATATCTGTTTTAATGTTGTTATTTTTTATAAATATTTTATTTTGATTCTTCATTACTTCTTATGACGTTCATTTATTTACTTATTTCCTTTCCTCACCGGGTTATTTTTCCTTGTTGGAACCCTTCCCTTGGGCTAATAGCATCTTGCTTTTCCAACTATGATTGTAGCTTAGCTACTACTACTAATAATAATAAAATGGGATGTACACACAATTTAAAAAAACTCTGAAATGCTTTTTTATTACGATAACGAAAATCTCGTCTTTTGTACGGCAAATATTCGCTAAGCCAATGAGAAGGGGGCTCCAAGCAATTCAATTAGGATCAAAATATGAACTACAGCTTATTTACTAAGGGTTTGGCTGCATATATATACGGAGTGCATGTGCATGCTTAAGAAACAATTGTTAGATTTGAAATAAACTCTGCTCTTAAAATATTAAGAAAATTGAGATATGTTGTAAATAACACTAAATAGTACAACATTAATAAACTTGAAATACTGATTGCTTATAAAAATAGAATTAAAAAACCATATTATACTATACAGTATTGTTAAACAAGTCACATAAATGATACTGTATGTACATTTGACACTGTAAAGAAATATCACCCTGTGTTCTAACCTACTTTAGTGGCCCAGGACCAACTTACTGGTGGTTGTGGGGCTACCCTTACTCACCAAGCATCCCCTCCCTAGGCTAAATTGTAACTTGAATGAAGATAAAAAGTGAACAAATGCCTGATCATCCTTGGTGTTTAGCACTTCGATTCTAGTTTTTGATAAGACCAGAAATGGCAGTTACCTTAGCAGTGTTTGGTCCAGTGGTGGTACCCATAACAGACTGCTCATTTGGCTCTTGATACAGCTGGTTGTGGAAATGGACAGTCAAGCACTATCCATACACATGGTAAGGACATGGGTCCTTTAAAGGTTTCCAAGAGTTTGTTTGTTTTGAGAAAACTTCTCTGGCACATAACCCTATCTGTCATAGCATCAAATTCCCAGTGTGTGTTGCATGAGAAAAATCCTTCCACCTGATAAGTATATAAGACTTAAATGTTGTGTTCTTGTAGAGGTAACAAAATTTAGTTTTTAAAGAACGTGTAGTTTTCCTAGATGTTTAGATGTTCAAACCAAATGCCCCCCCCCCCCCCCCCCCCCCACAACCCGCACTGGATAGTTATTGGTGCTTAAGGAAAATTGAGGGAACGTTGAATAGGCCAGCTCTGTAGAAGTTAAGTTGGACTCATTGGACTGATAAATCTCCACCCTTTAATAATAATAGTAAATAATTAACTGCTAAAAATACTCCCGAATAATATACTTCCTGTTTATATATCTGGGAAATTTTAAAATTTGTCATGGTGTTGTTGTTTTAAAATCTTAGATGAGTATAAACTCTCATCTTTCACAGGACGATGCTAGTGCCAAAAAGCTGAAAACTACTGGGGGAAAGGAAAATGTTGCTGCCTCAATTGATAAAGGTAATTTATACTCTTTTAATTGTTCTTAATCATTTTCATGTACAGTGTGTTCTTATGTTCATATGTTGAAATTCGCTGATGAAGATTTTACTTCTTTTTTTTTGAGTACTGTAGTTAAGTATAGCTATCATTATTGCTAAGTATTTATCAAAAAATTGGAAAAACAGTACAGTACTACAAACTATATGCTTAGTTTAGAGATAATTAATAGTGAAAAATAGGAGACAGCCAAAAATATTGTTTTTAACAATATATATATTACAGTATATAGAAGAAAACTTGTTGTTCATAACAGAAATTTTACATCCTTAAGATATTTGGGTGAGGAGCAGTTGGTTAGATTAGTGGATATTGTACTAAGAGAACAAATACAATGAGTTAGAAATTGTTTTAAATATGCAGTAATACTCCGCCCTGAAAATGTGAAATAGAAAAGTTAATGGTGCTGTTTTGGGATGCGATCTCATTTATGGCGTGATCTCAGAAATTATTCTTTTGCTTTGGTATGTGATCTCAATATTTTTATTAAGAAAAATATAAGAATACTGTTATAGAAAATCTAATGGTTCTTGTCTAGCTGTGGGCTCGCTTCACTCGCGAAAAAATAAAAACATCAAGCTGCGTATGTACTGGCAAGCGGTAATGTTGAGCTGCGCACGTTAACGTCAATGATCGACTATTATTTCTTAGATAATTATTCCCGGTACTTTCCTATGAGTGAAATATGGAAGTAGAATACTGCCTCTTACTTTAGGAGTTCCAGTTTTCCAAGCTAACTAAATTCTTATCTTATAAGTTTGAATAATTAGATAAAGTGATATTTAAACATCTATATTAAATTTGTGAAATATTAATTTTATTGTGTGATATGCAAATAATTTTTTTTTTTCAGTTAGCATACTTAATATTTGTGGAGTGACTCAGGTCCTTTTCACATGATGTATTTTGATGGCTATTGTATCCTTTTGTAACTTTTACAGATGTCGTTTCAAGCTCTCCTGACGTTAAACTACCAGAAGGTATGAGCCCTGATCAGAAAAAGCGTATGAGTGAAAACAAATTGAAAGTAAGTATTTGTGATGGTACAATGTCATCTTTTTTGTGATTATTGGGACCTTTAAAGTATTCTTTTAATTGATACCAATAGTTGAGGGGGCTTCGTGATAATTAGGACCTTTGTAGTACTCTTAATTGTTACCAATATTTGAGAGGGCTTCGTGATAATTAGGACCTTTATAGCTTATAGTACTCTTTTAATTGGTACCAATATTTGAGGGTGCTTCAGGATAAATAGGGTTTCTGTTACAGCTGTACCTCGGTAATTATACAGTTATATATTGTTAAATGGACATTCTAGAAAATTGTAACTAGTAACTCGGAGGCTTCCAAATTAGATTTTGTTTTTTATGTATTTTACATTGTAATTTATCTCTGTGTTAGTTGACAAGAATATAGAAGTGGCCCTTTTCAGATAAAAAACAAATCGATAACATTCACAGTTTATAAGAAAAATATACTGGAATTTCAGAATTACCGTATACTGTACTGTATAAAAGGGTAGAGTGGGTTATAGAGATTCAAACTGACATATTGTTCTCCTGTCTTGGGTAGTGCCATAGCGTCTGTACCATGGTCTTCCACTGTCTTGGGTTAGAGTTTTCTTGCTTGAGGGTGCACTCGGGCACACTATTCTATCTAATTTCTCTTCCTCTTGTTTTGTTAAAGTTTTTATAGTTTATATAGGAAATATTTATTTTAATGTTACTGTTCTTTGAATATTTTATTTTACCTTTGTTCCTTTCCTCACTGTGCTATTTTCCCTGTTGGAGCCCTGGGCTTCTAGCATCCTGCTTTTCCAACTAGGGCTGTAGCTTAGCAAGTAATAATCATTATTATATAAGTTAATTTTTAACCCCTTGTGTAATGAATACTGTGTCTGTCCTCTGTAAAGGTACTGATCTTTACTATATTGGAATTAAGATACTGGTAACTTTAAATTATTTCCTGTGTAAATATCAACCACAATGGCATTTTCCTCCCCATTGATGAAGGGATTATCTAAATGGAAGACAGCCTGTGAATAGTGGTTTTCACACGCCCTTGTTGTATACACGACACCCACAAGGTGATCGCGCGAGGGTTGTAACCTCTGCATTCCATG
The DNA here is from genome assembly GCF_036898095.1 of Palaemon carinicauda. Lineage (NCBI taxonomy): Eukaryota > Metazoa > Arthropoda > Malacostraca > Decapoda > Palaemonidae > Palaemon > Palaemon carinicauda. The sequence continues at coordinate 66,090,712 of NC_090761.1, read as the reverse complement.
CTTTTATCTTTCTCTAGTATATTTGGAAGATTTATATTAGAAAAGTGAAAAGAAGGACCTTTTCACCGGGCGTCACAGGCCTCTTCCCAGAAATAGATTTTTCCTTCGTCAAAATCCCTTTAATATCAAATTCTACCTTTGAGAATATACGCTGGAAATTCACTTGTGATTAATGCCTCTGGCTTGATAGCTCACTTGCTAAGAGTCACTGCTGGCATTGTTTGGACTCGGAGGCATGGGTTCGAGTCCTTGCTCAGCCAAGAGCATTTATCGTAAATGAACTTCCATTGGAAATACATTCCCAAAGGTCAAATTCGATATTAACCCTTTTACCCCCAAAGGACGTACTGGTACGTTTCACAAAAGCCATTCCTTTACCCCCATGGACGTACCGGTACGTCCTAGCAAAAAAATGCTATAAAAATTTTTTTTTTCATATGTTTGATAATTTTTTGAGAAAATTCAGGCATTTTCCAAGAGAATGAGACCAACCTGACCTCTCTGACAAAATTAAGCCTGTTAGAGCAATTTAAAAAAAGTATACTGCAAAATGTGATGGGATAAAAACTAGGAGGATTAATACTACTGGAGATGCCCTGACTCAGAATTCTTTCCTGAACCCGTGAGGGCAGGGTTTGGCCAGATTCACCCCTTCAAACTGTCAAATCTCGATCCCAAGTTAATCCTCCGACAGCGTACTGGTACTTAGTCTGTTTTACTCAGACCTTTATTTTTAGCTGATAACTATTTACTTGTGCTATTTTATTACCGATGGTCCCTTCCTGTAATACTTTATTAAAAAAAAAAATAATGTTAAACTTGTTGCTCAACTTATTGGTGAATCAGTTACAAACTCCTTGGAATAATGAACTACAGTAAAGTCGTTGACCTTTATAGCCGTCTTTGGATGACATTGAACACAGCTTGTGATAATCTCACAACTGTTGTTACTGACTTTGCCTAAAGGCAGGCAACGGATTTTTTTCGTACAACCAAGAGCAGCACAGGAAGGAGCCATCACTAATGAAAGCACAATAAGGGTTACCGTCTCTAAACAAAGGTCTGAATAGAACTGACTACAAATTCCAATACAGTGACAGAGATTAACTTGAAGGATCAAGAACTGACAGTTAGAAGGGTAAAACACCTGGCTTCCCTTAATCCGGGTCAGGGCATCTCCAGTTATTTTTCCTCCAAGGATAAAAATAACCCCTTGGGGGTTAAGGGTTGGAAATTTCCAAATAGCCCGGGGGTAAAAGGGTTAAATGCCTTTGTGGTTGATATTTACATGGATTAAAGTCACAAGTGTTTGTGAGAGATAGTAATTACTTCCTGTATTTAGTTTTAGAATAATAATAATAATGATTGTAATAATTATAATAATTTTGATAATGATAATTTTAATTATTTTGATAATGAAAATAGTAATAATAATACCTGTAATAATTTTGATTATCTTAATAATAATCATAATAATAATAATAATAGTAATAGTATTGTGGTAGGAGACCCTCTCTTAGGCAGGTTGAGTTAAAAGTAATGGCTGCATCGGCAGAGTTTATTTTCTTATCCAATTTTTCTATTTTCCGGATAATTCTCTTCTCTAGAGCGCTGCAATCAGCCAGCAGACTTGAAAAATTCATCAGTCAGGTGAATGACAAAATTGGGAAGACTTTTCAAGTATATTCTCACAAAATACAAGTAAAACTTTTGGTACAAAATAGTAAAAACTACGACGCGTTTCGAGGATAAGTCCTTCCTCGTCTTCAGGTAGAGAGTGAGGTGGATGCTGCAGTTGGGTGGTACTATTTTGTACCAAACGTTTTACTTGTATTTTGTGAGAATATACTTGAGAAGTCTTCCCGATTTTGTCATTCACCTGACTGATGAATTTTTCAAGTCTGCTGGCTGATTGCAGCACTCTAGAGAAGAGAATTATCCGGAAAATAGAAAAATTGGATAAGAAAATAAACTCTGCCAATACAGCCATTACTTTTAACTCAATAATAATAGTAATAATTTTAATTTGATAAGTTATGTAACTATGAATAATATTACTTTTATATCTTCTGTCAAGGCTAAGGCATACAGGTTTTTCAGATTATATAAGGAAATAGGGAAGTCTTTAGGGTTATTAAGAGGCTCAATACTACAAAGTATTCTAGAAGTTTTATTCCAGCTGTTACCAAGTTGTGGAATGATCTTCCTAGTCGGGTAGTTGAATCAGTAGAACTTCAAAAGTTCAAAGTTGGAATGTTTTTTTGTTGACCAGGCTGATATGAGTCTTTTTATTGTTTATATATGACATATCTGTTTTTGACGTTGTTAATAGTTTATATAGGACATATCTGTTTTGACGTTATTACTGTTTTTAGAATGATATATTGTTAATTTATTCTCATCATTTATTTATTTCCTTATTTCCTTTCCTCACTGGGCTATTTTTCCCTGTTGGAGCCCTTGGGCTTATAGCATCTTGCTTTTCGAACTAGGGTTGTAGCTTGGCTAGTAATAATAATGATAATAATAATAATAATAATAATAATTATATGTTCAGGGGTTTTCAACGTTTTCTGGTATCCTATCTCTGGTATTTAATCCCTATGCACATCAGGTACCGACTGTGCAGTACTTAAGCTTTACAGATCAAGCTTTAGTTAAGAACAATTTAATTGTATTGATTTAAAGAAGAAATCTTATAGATTTTTTTTTTCCTCAGGCCGAGATCAAACTGCAAAGTAAGAGAACACCGGCGCTTGACAGCAACATAGGTCCAAGTTGGTACGCGGCTCTCAAGCAAGAGTTTTCAAAACCATACTTTGAAGAGGTGAGTCTCTTGATTATATCAGTGCTTTTTCTCTTGCACAAAATTAAACATTAGTAATTTATAACACCCATATTGACCATGCAAATAAATGTAAATAGTTAACCCTTTTACCCCCAGGCTATTTGGAATTTTCCAACCCTTAACCCCCAGGCATTTTTTTTTTCAAGCACATTTTGCAATATATATTTTTTAAATTGCTCTAACAGCCTTAATTTTTGTCATAGAGAGGTCAGGTTGGTCTCATTCTTTTGGGAAATGCCTGAAATTTCTTATAAAGTTATCAAAAATATGCAAAAAAAAAAAAAAATGTAAATAGCATTTTTTTGCAAGGACGTACCAGTACGTCCATGGGGGTAAAGGGATGAGTTTTGTGAAACGTACCTGTACGTCCATTGGGGGTAAAAGGGTTAATCATGAACCAGTATATACAAGACTAAGGTTTTGAGACATCTCTGTATGAGTTTCAAAAGATTTTTGATTGTGTGTTGGTTATATGTTCATCAAGTTGTCATTTTTCATTTGACACTGCATGTGGAAAGTACTGAGCATAAGCCCCAAAAATGACTTATATGTACTCAGTTTAGAAGTATTTGTCCTTCTTATATTGAAAGTAATCTAAAGACCATATGAACAGAAGTAAAACAAACAGTTTTCTTGTTAATTTGATGTTGATCATTTTGTATATTTTTTTCTTTTTCCACCAAACACAGGAATCATCTTCCAGTGCTTGGGGGAATAAGTTTTTAAAAAGTGTCATGCATATTATCTACATTTTTTATTGGAAGTCGAAGCTTTCCTAGTAACCAAGGTCATCCTTGATACAGTCCACCCACCTTTGCTTTGGTCTCCCTCTCCTTCTCGTTCCCTGTACCTCCATTTCCATCACTCCTCCCAATATACTGTTCATCTCTTCTCGTGACATGACCATACCACCTTAGCGTACTTTCTTGGATCATATCTGATAGTTCTCTAACTCCTGTGGTACCCCTAATTACCTCATTCCGTATCTCTTCTCTTCTTGTCACTCCACACATCCATCTCAACATTCTCATCTCTGCCACATCCAGTTTCTTCTCTTCTGTCTTCTTTATTACCCATGTCTCTGCTCCATACATCATTGCCAGTCTCAAAAATGTCCTGTGTACTTACCTTTCAACCATATCTTACTCTGCAATTCTATTTGAAAGAGTTCTTTGGATGGGAGAGATGGGAAATTTTATCAGCAAGGGAACAGGGCATAAGTGAAATACAGACAGTAATGCAGCTAGGAACTGATGGATACTGTAAGGAACATTTACGAGCTTATACAGATCACCTTCATAAGGGTTTTGAGAGGTTTTATGGTATTATATAGTAGGTGACTTGAACAAGATTACTTAAAGTTCATTTATCTCTACTCCTTAACTCCATTTACAATTAGGAATAATTTCTTCAGACAGGAGTTTGGGTTTATGGTAAAACAGGGAGGGGTGAATCCCATGAATACAGGTAAATTTTAAATAGAAGTATTGTACGGAATAAAGATAACTTTGGAATAAAGATGCTATATTAGATTTTATTCAATTGATATGTCAAAGAAGGTGAATTTAATTTGTTTTCCAGCTGAGCAAGTTCTTGGTTAACAAAAGAAGTCAAGCCACAGTTTACCCCCCAGCTGATCAAGTTTTTTCATGGACTCACCACACTGATCTCGAGGACATAAAAGTTGTAATTCTAGGTCAGGATCCTTATCATGGAATTGGACAAGCGCATGGTTTATGCTTCAGTGTTCAAAAGGGGATAGCTCCTCCACCAAGGTAAAGTGTTATAATTTATTACTTGTATAAAAAGGTCCTCAACTCACAAAAATTTGCCCTGTAGACATTCCATTCCGAGATACAAACAAATCCAATTGAAGTCATGAAATTAATCTCAGAAGCATCAAAAGGTAGTAGGTTGGCCTGGGCACCAGCCGCCCGTTGAGATACTACCGCTAGAGAGTTATGGGGTCCTTTGACTGGCCAGACAGTACTACATAGGACCCTTCTCTCTGGTTACGGTTCTTTCCCTTTGCCTACACAGACACCGAATAGTGTGGCCTATCCTTTACAGATTCTCCTCTGTCCTCATACACCTGACAACACTGTGATTACTAGACAATTCTTCTTCACCCAAGGGGTTAACTACTGCACTGTAATTGTTCAGTGGCTACTTTCCTCTTGGTAAGGGTAGAAGAGACTCTTTAGCTATGGTAAGCAGCTCTTCTAGGAGAGGGACACTCCAAAATCAAACCATTGTTCTCTATTCCTGGGTAGTGCCATAGCCTCTGTACCATGGTCTTACACTGCCTTGGGTTAGAGTTCTCTTGCTTGAGGGTACACTTGGGCACACTTTTCTATCTAGTTTCTCTTCCTCTTGTTCTGTTAAAGTTTTTATATTTTTAAATAGGAAATATTTATTTTAATATTGTTACTATTCCTAAAATGTTCTATTTTTCCTTATCTCCTTATTTCCTTATTTCCTTTCCTCACTGGGCTATTTTCCCTGTTGGGGCCCCTGGGCTTATAGCATCCTGCTTTTCCAACTAGGGTTGTAGCTTAGCATTTAATAATAATAATAAAAGTTCTCATTGAAATGCTGTAATAAAACGATATATGGTTTAATGTAGTAAGCAAGACGGCATAAGCAATATGAAACTGGACAATTTGTTAACTTTTGCAGATGGAAATCATATTATTATTATTATTATTATTATTATTATTATTATTATTACTAGCCAAGTTACAACCCTAATTGGAAAAGCAAGATGATATAAGCCCAAGGGCTCCAACAGGGAAATATAGCCCACTGAGGAAAGGAAATAAAGAAATAAATAAGCATCATAAGAAGCAGTGAACAATTAAAATATTTCACAGACATTAACATCATTGAAACAGATATTTCATGTCAACCTGTTCAACATGAAAACATTTGCTGCAAGTGAGTTGGGTGAAACCTTAATCCAACATTTAACAAAATTCTTCTTGGCAACAGCTTCTTGGAACCGATTAAGTTTGTAAGTTGACGACTGTACTATCCATAAACTGAACAGTACATGTAAATAATACTGTCCTTGCCTATTTTTTTAACGTGTAATTAAAGTATGTTCAGCCATTCACATAATTTTCAAGTGCTGGGAGGAACGTAGAGAGTAGCCCCTTTTTGTTTTGTTTCATTTGTTGATGTCGGCTATCCCCCAAAATTGGGGGAAGTGCCTTGGTATATGTATGTATGTACAAAGCCAGATTCCTACTAGATTAAGCAATGGTCTACTGTATTGTTTTTATTTACTGTAGTACTCTTAAATGAATGTTAACTTTAGATACAATGCAGGTGACAATAAAAGTGCCTACACAATTATTCTATTCAGTTGGAAATCAAGTGATACTATCACTAGATTTGGACATGTGTACCCTTTCACATATCTCTCGAGTATTCAGGCACCAGAAGAATTCTCCCCTCCTTCATGTTACTTCTCTGTGTAACACTGAACATATTCATGCATCCATCCCAGTCTCATATCATTCTTTTCACTCTTATATTTATTTCTGAACCTCAAACCTAACCCCATAACACATATACATATTATCTACTTTCCAGTGTTCAACGTATGATATTACAGAATTAATAAAATGAAGAATTGTTAGATAAGAAGGAAAACATTTATTATCTATCTCTCTATTACGTTTGAGGCAAGTGGATATTTGAACACGTAACTAGATAGTGGGATGAATTATGATTTATGTTTATGGGTCCCTGAATAAATGTGGATAGATGGAACTATTTGAAAATGTATTTTGAAAGGTTTATGGTTGTTGAAAATACATTTCAGTTCCTGAATTTGGATAGTATTTTCTAAAATATACTTAACCCTTTCATCATCATTAAGTACGGGGTGTTCGATGTCGAACGGCCGTGGCCCTCTCCACAAAACTTCTCCATTCATTCCGGTCTTGAGCCTTCCTTTCTAACTCCACCATCGTTAGCCCACACATCTCTTTGATATTGTCACTCAATCTAGTTTTAGGCCTTCCTCTCTTTCTTGTACCATAGACTGATCCAATTAGTAGCGTTCTTTCCAGAGTATTGTGTTTCCGAACCTGGTGTCCAATAAAAGTTAGTTTTCTTTCATCCAAAATGTCAAGTAATCTTTTTTCGATATTGATCTTTTGTAGAACTTCCACGTTAGTCTTTTTCTCAATCCAGCTTATCCTAAGGACTCTTCTGTAACACCATAGTTCAAAACTTTCTAATCTTTTCCTATCTGTAGCTTTTAAAACTTAACATTCTGAGCCGTATGATGCGATGGGGAAAACAAGTGATTTGAGAAGCCGCTTCTTTGTGTTTAGAGTGATATGTCTATCTTTCCACACATTGCTTAGTGCGATGGTTGCATTCTTTGCAATCCCAATTCTTCTTTTGATCTCTTGGGAGTCGTCTCCATTATTGGTGAAAGTTGCTCCGAGGTAAGTAAATTCAGTGACATTATCTAGGGCAACTCCGTCTATTAGGATTTCTTGATCAGACGGGGCTTTTTGACACTTCATGACCTTTGTTTTCTTAGCATTTAGGTACAGTCCCACTTTTTCACTCTCAGCTTTTACTTTTGATACTAATGTTTGGAGGTCCTCCATACTTCCAGCGATTAAAACCACATCGTCGGCATATCTGAGATTAGTGATCTTTTGTCCTCCAACAGTTATGCCTCCTTCGTAGTCTTCAAGCGCATTTCTCATTATGGTTTCCAAGTAGATGTTAAAGAGGTGGGGAGAAACAATGCATCCTTGTCTGACACCTTGTCCAATGTTAAACCAATCCGTTAGGCCATAAGATGTTCGCACTGCTGCTTTCTGTTGATTGTACAGTGCTTTAAGAAGTGAGATGACATGAGGTGGAAAACCCATAGAGTACATGTCGTTCCATAAGATGTCATGTGCAACTGTATCAAAGGCTTTAGTGTAGTCAATAAAACAAAGGAATACGTCGATTCCTCGTTCTTTGTTTTTTTCAAGGATCGTCTTGAGATTCATGATTTGGTCTCTGGTGCCTTTCCCAGGACGGAATCCTGCTTGTTCGTCAGCGATTTCTTCGTTCAGTTTGTTTGCCATTCTCTTAGCCAGGTTATATGGACCTTTCCAACCCTTAACCCCCAAGGTTTTCTTTTTTTCACGCACATTTTGCTGTATATATATTTTTTTAATTGCTCTAACAGCCTTAATTTTCGTCATAGAGAGGTCAGGTTGGTTTCATTCTTTTGGAAAATGCCTGAAGTTTCTCGTAAAGTTATAGAAAATTTGCAAAAAAATGTAAATAGCAGTCTTTTGCAAGGACGTACCAGTACGTCCATGAGGGTAAAGGGATGAGTTTTATGAAACGTACCAGCACGTCCATTGGGGGTAAAAGGGTTAATATATTTTTATGTAATTTTAGGATTAAAGTTAGTCATTTCATTTTGAACATTGAATCTTTCATGAGTTTTTTCTTTTTTCAGTTTGCTAAACATGTATAAAGAGTTGGGGAATGACATAGAAGGCTTTTCCCGTCCATCGCATGGTCATCTGATTGGCTGGGCAAAGCAAGGTCAGTCATGAAATTTGTGTACTTGAAAGTTTAGAATATCAAGTAAGGTAATTATTTTATCCTTTTATGGTCATCAGATACTCTCATAGTTATATTTCCAACTGTGTTGTGCATTGTAAACCTATAGACACCCTTCTATTATATTAATTTTGCCTATAGTATCTTTAGCTGCCTTGTAACTAAGAGGAGATCATGTATAGGTGAAATATCTACCACTTTATGTAGCATTTGTGAGTTAGCTTTTCTTCTACCCTTTGGGCTTCTGCAGTGGACCACTCTTTGTAGGTCTTAGGAATGATGAAACTAATGAGATATGTATGTTTCTTCTCATCTCCTCTAACTAAGATGTCAAAATCAGCAATTTAATGTAATGCCTCTGAATTTCAAGGCAATGGTCCTGGGCATTCACTAGCTCAGAAGCATGACAGAAAGCTGGTTGTGGGGGTGGCAATAGCCAGACCAAATCACAGGAAATGGAGCTGGAAGATATCTCTTTGAATAACAGTAGATACATTCTGAAGACAGAATGAATTGGAGCAGATAAATTTGCATCTCAAAGGATGTTAAGAAATCCACTCTTCCAATGGACTTGTGTATTGACTACTTTTCCAATCCTTTAAGCAGTTTGCTGTAAAAACTTGAGTTGGCTCGAGGCTAAAGATGATCGGTTTCCAGCTACGGGTTAATGTCATGGAGAATTGTCCTGCCTATCCTCTAATAATATTCTCAGATCATCAATCTCACTTTGTCCAAGTCTTGGAACTTGTTGGCATTGAGGGTGTAAGAGTCAAAGACCTTTAGCTCAGATGAGGAAGAAGGGGCTCTTCAAAAGGGACTGTGTACTGCTCAGGTGTTCGCCTTGGTATTATCTTGGGCCCACTTGCAAGGGATACGTCTGTTAATGTATCTGAATGATTGGATTATGCTGGCTTCTGTGGGGCAGTTGCTACAAGGTCAAGATCGGCTTCTCTCTGTCACGATCTGAGAGGTGTGATAAACTGGGATAAGTTGAATCCCACACCCAAGCTGAGGTTGAAATACTTGGGCATCCTGATAGACATTTGTATAAGATATTATTTCATCATTGAAGCTGTTTGATATGAAATTTTTTTTCTAGAATAGGAATGACACTAATCATTCTTTTTATTATTTTGGTAGGGTATAAATTAGTAGCTTAGAACTAAAACCAATTTTATACTTTAAAATTTTTTTTGCAGGTGTTTTGCTTCTCAACGCATGTTTAACTGTCACTGCTCATCAGGCAAATTCTCATAAGGACAAGGGATGGGAAAAATTCACCGACTCTGTCATCACGGAAATTTCGAAGCGTAACCATGGCGTTGTGTTCTTGCTGTGGGGATCTTATGCTCAGAAGAAAGCGGCTGTTGTAGACAAGGTAAAGCTCTCTCTCTCTCTCTCTCTCTCTCTCTCTCTCTCTCTCTTTTTTTTTTTGTTTTTGTTTTATGCTTAGTGGTTTTTAAAGAGGTTGCCTTTGCTATCAGAAGATCCTCAACTCACAAACATTCCGAGATACAAACACAAATCCAATTGAAATCATAATTAAATACTGTAATAAAACCATGTATGATTTAAATGCAGTAAGCAAGATGACATTTCTAATAAGAAACAGGTCTATTTGTTGACTTTTGCAGTTGAAAATTGTAGGCATATGAGTTAGGTGAAGCCTAACCGAGACCAGAATTTAAGAAAAATTTGACTTGCAAACAGCCTCTTGAACCCTATCAAGTTCGCAAGTTGACCTCTCTCTCTCTCTCTCTCTCTCTCTCTCTCTCTCTCTCTCTCCTCTCTCTCTCTCTCTCTCTCTCTCTCTGTATATAGTTACATTCATATTGTTATCATTTTGTCATTTCTCTTTGATGGAGTATTGTTTACTTATCTGTTTGTGGGCTGTGGTACTCTAGCAGTACCAGCCGAACTTGGTTGAATCCCTCGTCAGGCTTGGAGGAACGTTGAAAGGAAAGATTCCCTTTTTTTCATTTGTTTGATGTCGGCTACCCCCCAAAAATTGGGGGAAGTCCCTTGGTATATAGATATGTCTGTTTGTTTTTCTGTACTTTTCCGTGTTGTGGCCTTACAGGTTTTATTTTTGTTTTCCAACTAGGGTTGCATCTTGAATTTTAATAGTAAGTAGAATAATTGATCTGCCTGCATATATGCAGGATGGTTGCACATCAGTAAATCTTTTTTTCTTGGATATTACTTTGAAAAAAAAATGGTAATTCTATTTTAATGGGTTATTAAGAAGAGGAAAATTTGGCTTTAAGAAATATATATTGTTTATGATATATTACAGTATCAGAATTCTCTTTTGGCCATTCTTGTTTTCACATCCCTTATGGAAAGCATCGAGCTGCCATTTTTAAATAAGATTGTAGTTATAAACAAATAATTTAATTAATATAACTCATACTGTTGGTGTGAGGGATCAATCAAATTGCTTATACTAAGTGTATCATTTTGACATGGTATATCTTGAAAATTACAGGAAGAAGAAAATTATAATCTAAGGTACTGTTTACACAATAACCCATAGATTTTGCTTTAAAATGGACTTGAAGTTTGTTTATCTCTTGAGTAGGTGGGGCATTAGAAAAAAAAAAAAGAAGTATAAATGGGAGAAATTTTAAGAGGTACAAGAAGGTATGATCTTTTCTACTGGTAGTCAGAATTCTTAATTTTGTCGTGTGTAGATGATTAGCGTATTGCCCAGAAAATACCTCTGGTGCAGTAACAAAATATTTTAATAAAGGGCTAATTGTTCTCTTTATTAATTTATTTTACTATCAGTATCCAGTAGAATTCTGATGTATGGTACTATCAGGGCTTCGACATGTGATTGTAAAACATCACCTGGTTTCATAGCTGCCTAGATTGGATTGAAGCATTTTCAGTTCTGATCCTCATTCCTGAATACATATTATTATTATTATTATTATTATTATTATTATTATTATTATTACTACTGTATTATTGAAAGCTAAGCTATAACCCTAGTTGGAAAAACAAGATGCTATAAGCCCAAGGGCTCCAACAGAGAAAAAATAGCCTAGTGACGAAAGGAAACAAGGAAATAAACTACAAGAGAAATAATAAACAATTAAAATGAAATATTTTATGAATAGTAATAACATTGAGTTAGATCTTTTGTATATAAACTATAAATACTTAAAAAAACAAAAAAAAAACAAGAGAATTCAGAGAACAGCGTGCCCGAGTGTACCCTCAAGCAAGAGTACTCTAATCCAATAGAGTGGAAGGCCATGGTACAAAGGCTGTGGCACTACCCAAGACTAGAGAACAATGGTTTGGAGTGTCCCCCTAGTAGAGTTGCTCACCATAGCTAAAAGTCTCTCTTCTACCCTTACCAAGAGGAAAGTAGCCACAGAACAACTACGTTGAAATAGTTAACCCCTGGAATAAAAGGAGAATTGTTTGGTAATCTCAATGTTTTCATGTGTATGAGGACAGAGGAGAATGTTGTAAGAATAGGCCAGACCATATGTATGTTTAGGCAAAGACAAAATGAGCCGTAACCAGTGAAAGGGATCCAATGTAGTACTGTCTGGCCAGTCAAAGGACCCAGTACAGTAACTCTAGCGGTAGTATATCAATGGGTGGCTGGTGCCCTGGCCAACTTGCTACTTATTTAAAGGACTCTGGTTGTTAGAAATACGGATCACCTCCAAATTTATTATATTTGAAGAAAATTTGAAAGGGAAATAAATATAAACTTATCTGCCCTCAGGAACTCTCGGTATAAATGCAATGAACCGAGGGAGTGATGGGTGAACTGCAATGGGCAGAGGAATTACTGTACAGTATTATCAAAACAAAATATATATGTCGGTTAAGTGACTCGCAGATAAGATTTATCAGTACAAACAGAATTTTATTAAAAGAATTTATTATTTTGATACTTGCCTGAGTCACATAATTCTCACATTCCTCTGCACTTACAATGGTATATTGGAGTTGAGTCAGGTCTCTAACAGCTTCTATAGAATATGTAAGGGGGATTGAGTTTTTCCCCAAGGTTTCTACGTTTCTACCCAGCTGAATGTTTTTATATTTTAAGGTTGAGGCGGCTATGCTTTGTAAACACTTGGAGTGACTCCTTGGTGAATATCAAAATAATGAATTGTGTTATTAAAATTCTGTTTTTCTCATTCAACAGAAGAAGCACCATCTGCTCTGTTCAACACATCCCTCCCCACTGTCAGCACATCGTGGATTCTTGGGATGTAAGCATTTCTCAAAGTGTAATGAGTTGCTGAAGAAAGAAGGCAAGAAGCCAATAGACTGGGGATTTCTTCCTCTTGAGTTATAATGCTCTAAGCTGCCGTAAAAAAGTGATTGTGCTACTTTCAAGGAAAATTACTTGTGAAATTTTCTCAATCGTTTTGAAGTACTTTACAGTATTTCTGTACATTTTGCTGGTTTTGCTTTGCTATTTTTTAGTGTTGAAAGCCTGAGGAAATGGTTTTAGTTCAGTGAGTTTTCCTGTCATTTAAGACCAAGAATTAATGCTCTTTGGACATTATTTACACTCCAGTGGGTTGTAAGTTTAGTTAATTTTCAACAAGCAATGCGCTAATTTCAGCCATTTACTATGATTATTAAGTTTCCAATTATTGTTTTGAAAGGCAATTTTTATTTTAGTTTATAACATACTGTATATGTTGATTGTTTCAAGACTACGTTAAGTTAAATGAATAAAAAAAATGGAAGTGAATAAATAGATAATGAATTTGGTAGATGTATGTTTTGAAGTTAATGTGCGTTGTATCTAGGAAATCATAGTTGTAGTGGCTGAAAATGGTTTATGGAGAAGATTAACGAGACAAATTTTTTTCTGTATTTTTAATGTTGATGGCTCTTTGGTACTGTGAATGGAGGCTGTCGAATTTTATAGTACAATACTGCATTACATTTAGATATTCCGTTTTAATTGTTATGTTGAGACATTCTTTATTTTATGATAAAATGCTATGATGCAAAAGACTTTCAAATTGAGTTTATATGCCAGAAATAAATGGTTTTGTTTTGTATTAAGAACTGCTGCTTGTCTTAGGTGTGATAGTATCAAATCTTTTAAAAGATTTTGGATGCATCAGATTTCACAACTGTAGTCTGCGTACTTTTAGGTTATTTAGAAAATGGTTGATATGATTTTGTTTCCTACTTTTGAAATGCTATTTAAATCTATTGATTTCTAAAGAATGTAGATACATTTGATTTCCTATTCTTCGAATATATTTTTTTAACTGAATTACTGTATAGTATTTTACCCTTTAATAAAGATGCGGGCCTTATGGATTATTGATGTTGCATATGGGATTAGATATTCAAGCACAGGAAGTTAAAATTTCATGATAGTCTAATAGATGAGGTTTATCATTATGACATGAATATTATTACTAAGTTATTGTACATATCAGATATTCTTGACATGGTTCCATTGGCCGCTTCTGTGTTGTCTTCTCTCTTATATTTCTCATCCAAGGGACCAGCCACCCGTTAAGATACTACTGCTAGGGAGTATTTGATCCTGGTTACAGTTCATTTTTTCATTCAGCTTATTGTGAAAGTCTTGTAAGATTTTCAGTGATCAGTCTACTCTAAAGAAGTGTTTTAATTCTTTCATTCTACCTTGTTTAGAGTATTGTTCTCCTGTCTGGTCTTCAGCTGCTGATTCTCATCTTAATTTCTTAGACAGTAACTTGAAGTATAATAAATTTCTTATTCCTGATGTAGATATTAATCTCTGGCACTGTTGTTCAATTAGTTTGTTATGCATGTTGCATAGGATTTTAAATAATTCTGACCATCCTATACATTCAAATCCTCCAGTACAGTGCCTTCCTGTTCGTAATACAAGGCATGCAGTTAATTCTAATAGTCACGGCATCATCATGAGGCTCAATACTACACAGTATTCTGGAAGTTTTATTCCAGCTGTGACCAAGTTGTGGAATGATCTTCCTAATCGGGTAGTTGTATCGGTATTACAGTACTTCAAAAGTTAACATTTTCAGCAATTGTTTTTATGTTGAAAAGTCTTTTTATAGTTTATGTATGAAAGATCTTGTTTTACTGTTGTTACTGTTCTTGAAATCATCATCGTCTCCTCCTACGCCTATTGAGGCAAAGGGTCTTGGTTAGATTTCGCCAGTCGTCTCTGTCTTAAGCTTTTAGTTCAATACTTCTCCATTCATCATCTCCTACTTTGCGTTTATAGTCCTAAGCCATGCAGGCCTGGGTCTTCCAATTCTTCTAGCGCCTTGTGGAGCCCAGTTAAATGTTTGGTGAACTAATCTCTCTTGGGGGTGTGTATAGAGCATGCCCAGTGAGGAAAGGAAATAAGGAAATACTTGAACTATATGAGAAGTAATGAACAATTAAAATATTTTATTTTAATTGTTCATTACTTCTCATATAGTTTAAGTATTTCCTTATTGCCTTTCCTCACTGGGCTATTTTTGCCTGTTGGAGCCCTAGAGCATATAGCATCCTGCTTTCCCAACTAGGGTTGTAGCTTTAGCTAGTAATAATGATAATAATAATGATAATATTCTAAATAGTCTCGCCTACTCTATACATTCTCCTCTTTCCTCATACACCTGGCAGCACTTAGAAAACCGAAAAATACTTCTTCACTCAAGGGGTTAACTAAAGCAAGGTAACTGTTCAGTGGCTACTTTCCTCTTGGTAAGGGTAGAAGAGACTTTAGCTATGGTAAGCAGCTCTTTTAAGAGAAGGTCACTCCAAAATCAAACCATTGTTCTCTGGTCTGGGTAGTACCATAGCCTCTGTAACATGGAGTTCTCTTGCTTGAGGGTACACTCAGGCATATTCTATTTGTTTCCATATTTCCTTTCCTTACTGGGTTATTTTCCCTGTTGGAGCCCTAGATTTATAGCATTCTGCATTTCCAACTAGGGTTGTAGCTTAGCAAGTAATGATAATAATAATAATCTGTTGTTTTGGTGTCAGGCTCAGTTGTTTGTCTTTACCCTGCGACTGATTTTACCTTTCATTTATGAAAAAATCCTTAAAGCAAAGCCTGTTACCATCTAAGTGTCAATTATCTCTTTACTAAATGATAGTAATACTAATCAGTTACATTTCTGGATTTATTGGACTTTCTAAAAGTGCTTGTACTGTAATTAATGAGGCGGTAAGGCAAAACATTTGGACCATTTGCTTGGAACAGTCAGTTTGTGCTGTGTAAGGTACATTGTGGGAAGTACCCTGCTACTTTGCAAGGGGACTTCAAAGTAGCAGGGTACAGTGAGAAAAAAAATCCCCTGCTACTTTGCAAGGGGACTTCAAAGTAGCAGGGTACAGTGAGAAAAAAAATCCCCTTGCTACTTTGCAAGGGGACTTCAAAGTAGCAGGGTACAGTGAGAAAAAAAATCCCCTTGCTACTTTGCAAGGGGACTTCAAAGTAGCAGGGTACAGTGAGAAAAAAAAATCCCCTGCTACTTTGCAAGGGACAGAAATTCAAACCACCATGTTAAGATTAATTTTTAGTTTAAATTTTTAAAGCTAATGTTTCTATAAAATGTTCCTCTACGGTACTATGCAAACATCAGCACACTGCATTTCAGATTTCCCTTTGACATGACATGTAGAGTTGTTCCCATTCATAAAAAAAATTCCTATTTTCTTAATAAAAGCAGATTTGAGATATTTTAAAGCCCCTCGCCTCGCTCCCCAGATAATAAGCGGTATAAACCTTTTGGATTTTTTCTTGTATTTACTAGAACTGTGATGTTGTACTTACAATTTGAAAGGCAATACATCAGTGAATTTACTGTACTGTATACTGTATTGTACAGTACATTAAAATTTTATACTATTTAATCTCTCTCTCTCTCTCTCTCTCTCTCTCTCTCTCTCTCTCTCTCTCTCTCTCTCTCTCTCTCTCTCTCTCTCTGTTTGCTTTAATGGATAAAAGTTGAAGAAAATATCAACAGAGATGGAGTGATAAAAGTTGCTTTAATGGATAAAAATTGAAGAAAATATCAACAGAGATGGAGTGATAAAAATTGCAGAGGATTTCTATACTGTATAATGCTATACAATAGTGTGAAATAAGAAATAGCTTTGCCAATAGAAATATTGAAACACCTGAGCCTGTACCAAACATAACAGTAGAAGAAATAAAGAAAGCATTACAAGGTATGAAAAGAGGCAAAGTAACAGGAGAAGGTAGACTAACAATTGATTTAATAATGGATGGCGGAGATTTTATAGTATTAAAACTGGGCCAAACTTTACACAAAATGTTTGCAAGAATGCTCTTTGCCTACAGGTTGGAAAAACTGTTATCATACTAATTCACAAAAATGGAGACAAAAGACCTGAAAAATGATTTCCCAATAAGTTTATTCAGTAATATATGGAATTTTTACAAAGATCATATTAGGCCAAATAGAAAAGACAGCTTGACTTTGATTAACCGAGAGAGCAGGGAGGATTTAAAAGCTGGTATTCAACAACTGACCTTATCCATGGAAAACTCGACAGAATATGACAAACGTATGTATGGCATTTATCCGTTGAGAAAGCCTTTGATTCAATCAAAACTTCAGCAGTAATGAAAGCCCTTCAAAGAAAAAGAATAGATGAATCCAATGTTAAAACACATGCAGATATCTATCCAGGAAGTACAGCAATCCTAAAACTACATAAAGATAGTGAGAAAATTCAAATTGAGAAAGGAGTTAGATAGGGAGACCCCCATCTCTGCTATTATTCACAGCATGCCTAGAAAAAGTTTATAAGAATTTACATTGGGAAAATGTAAAAATCAATATTAATGGGGAATACCTTGAGCAGTACCAGCCAAACTCAGTTGAAGCTCTCGTCAGGCTGGGAGGAGTGAAGAGAGGAAAAGTCCCTTGTACTTTTTTTTTTATGTCTGCTACCCCACAAAATTGAGGGAAGTGCATTGGTAAATGAATGAATGGACCTTAACAACCTAAGAATTGCAGTCTGCAGATGACAGTTCTATTTACCGAATCATGGGAGGAATTGCAAAAGATTATAGAAGATTTAAATAGAGAAAGCAGAAATGTAGGACTAACAATTATTATGAGTAAAACTAAGATGATGTTCAAGGAATATGCAGGCAATAAATAAGGGTTATGGGCAAACCTCTAGAGATTGTTAATGAATATATTTACTTAGTACAGACAGCAAATGTTCCCTCAGGGCAGGAAACTGGAATTAAAAGAAGTATATGCATGGGATGGAGAGCTTTTCGTAAATAAAATGAGATTATTAAAAGTAAAATACCATTCTCTAAAGAGAGAAGTATTCAACCAGATGTTCCTACCAGTATCAACTTACGCATTAGAAACTTGGAGCCTTGCTAAAGTCCTAGAACATAAGCTAGTTACAACTTAAGTCATTAATTGTTATACAGTATTTCCCCTTTGAAAGCCTTGCAAATCACTTTGATTTTAATGGTAATGCACACCTTTTACATAAATACCAGAGTATACTTTCATATGTTAGGATTTCTAAACTATGGTCTTGTTACACCCTTCATCAATTATGTAAGTTATGAAAATTATCTTTCCTCCATTTGTCTAAAGGTAAATTTTAGAAGTAACGGTAATTAAAAAGTAGATTGTTCCCATTTCAGATAATGTTTGCTTCACTGAAAAATAGACAGCAGGACAAAGTTTTGGGACGAGGCAGTTAGCCAAATCATGTGAAATAAATTGAAATAACAAATTTAGATTTTTTGCATTTATAGAGGACCTTAAAATATTTTGAGGAATCAGTTGGAATCTCTTCAGGACAATTAGTTCCAAAGTTAATTTTAAGCAACAATATACAAACCTTCTGTCCTTTAAAGTAGACAATGTTTTCAGAGGAGCCGGAACGGCCGTTGAAATTGTTAATGAGGTAGTTAATGGCAAGTAATTAGCGTGAGTAAGAAGTCCCGCTCACTCCTGTCAAGGACAAAGACTCTTCACTCTTGTCTCCAGCTGTAACGAACACATACAGTCTGTATTGTTGGGTCCTATCCAAGGCTATTTAATCTTTTCTCTTACTTTTTTGTAAATGGTTAATTTTGGCTTTGTGTTAGAGATGAAACAAAGCAGGATTTTGCATGCGACCGAAGGATGGACACTTCATTAGTTTATGGAAAGTCGATAGATCCACATTTACTCTGTGAATTTTAGGGGGGTGATTGTGCGTTATTACATTATCTCCATATGCCAAGTAAAACTTGTCTTGTTTGGCTACCGGGGTAACCAGGGACCCGAGCCTTGACCCCTGGTGTCCAAAGCGCCAAGCCATGACACAGGATCACAGCTACGGCCACGTGCATTGTCCCACATCGCTACCGGGGTAGCTGAGGCATGGAGCCACGACATAGGGTCACAGCCCTGGGCCTGAGTATTGGTTCTGTGGTGCAGACTCTGGCCATGGGGTTGTCCACCGCTTCTAAGAGAGTTGGCATGGAAAAGAGCCCTTTCCTATGACTACAGCTGACTGGACATACAGTGAGCCCTCGCTACTTCTCGGTTCGACCATCGCGGATTCACCACTTCGCGGGTTTTTTTCATAACCCATATATATATACATATCGCGGATTTTCCGGAAATTTCGAAAATACCGCGATATCTGAAGACCCCAAATACGATATTTCGTTACCTGTAATTCCATTAATACTGTAATTAGTAATATCTGCTCTTACTGATTGTTCATTGCATTACATATGACATATAATTCAGCTCAGAAAGAATAAAACACGAAAAGAGAATGTGATCATACGATAATTCAGTACTGTATACAGTACGTAGTAAAATTAAATTGAACATGAAACGCAAATCAGATGCAGTCATACCATATTAGAATGGTGTAAGGCTGCTGATGGCTACTACTGTACTACAAATGTAATGGATGTGCATCTTTTCCATGAATCTTTTGTATGTATACGTACGTAGTACTGCATCCAATAATATTCTTTGTTGCAAAAATCACATCTCGAATAAGCGTACAAGAGAGAGAGAGAGAGAGAGAGAGACATATCCTACAACAAAACAAGCGTAAAATAGCGTACGTAAAGCTGTATTATTATTATTATTATTATTATTATTATTATTGTTGTTGTTATTAAAATTATTATTGTTATTATTATTATTATTATTATTATTATTATCATTATCATTATTTATTATTATTATTATTATTATTATTATTATTACTGTACAGTATACGTAGGGTACCTTGTACTTTGAATTGGTAACCTACGTAGCATATAAGACGGGTTGTGATTGGTTCAAGCGCTGATAGATGACGAATCAGAACCCAAGTTTTGTTATCTAGCCTGTGATTGGTGTTTTGCCCGCATCTCCAACCCGCAGCATCTACGTATTCGCGGTCACTTTGTCTCCCGCCGCATTGCTGTGTAGATAATGTTAAGTTATTGTGGACTTTAATCTGTGCTGTGCGTGACTGTTTTAAGTTGAACTTTTTGTTGAACTTTCTGTTAAACCCTACTGTACAATGCCTCCCAAGCGTTCTGCTTCTACTAAGGCTGGTAGTGAGCCTAAACGCCACCGAAAAATGATGACGATTGCTGAGAAGGTGACACTTCTCGATATGTTGAAAGAAGGCAGAAGTTACGCGGCCGCAGACCTCGAAGACCTGACGAAATCGGCCCGTGAAGAAGACAGTGAAACACAGGAAGAGATCCAAGAAATTTTTGAAGAAACGGGCTTAACATTAGAACGGCTTGCCAAGCTCTGCAACCTTGCGAAGGAGTTGAGAGAATTGTCGCAAGAGTGGGACGAGGATATGGTTCGTTCAATGCAATTCTGCAACAAAATCGATGTAGACATGACTCCCTACAGGATGCTCTTAAAGCGAAAAAAGAAGCAGCGGCAGCAACTTCCGATCACAATGTTCTTCCAGCCTCGCAAAAAAGAGCCAGTTCCTCCTGCTACTATGCCCTCGGAAGAAATTGAAGAAGTGTCCCAGGAAGAAGTTGAAGAGTTGTCCCAGGAAAAGACACCTCCGTCTGAAGAGACGTAAAATACTATCATTGGCTGCACAGTAGAAGACATCATCAGCTTCATCATCATCATTTCTACTGTGCAGCAAATTCATCGCCATCATCATTCAAGTTTTTCTTGAACTTCTTTCGTGGTGAGTACAGTAACAATCTTTATTTTTTACTTTAATATTCTAACATTTTAATATTTGTGCCTGTTTTAGTTTAGTACTGTATGCATTAAGTTAAAGGGAAGGTTTTAAAAGTCTGAAGAGTATACATGTTGTAACCTATCATATTTTTTTTGTTTAAAATTTACATTTACAGTACGTACGTAAAACAATCTCTCTCTCTCTCTCTCTCTCTCTCTCTCTCTCTCTCTCTCTCTCTCTCTCTCTCTCTCTCTCTCTCTCTCTCTCTCTCTCTCTCGTAAATTGTTTTCCTGCTTTGCTACGTACAGTATGTACTGAATGATTTTATATAGATACGGTAAATAATATTTGTAATAACATATTTTCTAAAAGCTTTTACTGTAAATATCATTATTTATCACTTTCATCATGCGCGTTAAATGCCTTCTTTGTTTACTGAGCGTGGTTGTTTACTGAGCGTACTTTATGACGCCGTCGTTTCAGGCGGCGTCATAAAGAAAAACATTTCATTTGGAAGTCCTAAGAAAAATTAAGTAAAACATTGGTAATAACAAAATCAACATACTGTATAATCAATATAATCGATGCAAAAACTAACCTATGCACAGATGTGTACACTAAATGCGTTTGTTTCTTCATTATGATCAGAGAAACGTAAACAAAACATTGGTTGCCATTTTTTATCGTGCTTTTTGGCATGTTTAGGAAACGCATGATATAAAATCGCCTTTAATATTTGTGCCTGTTTTAGTTTAGGGTACTGTAGTACATGCATTAAGTGTTCTGTACATTAAAGGGTAGTTTGTTAACAGTACTACGTACAAGGGAAGGTTTTAAAAGTCTGAATATACATGTTAAATAAATAGGTAAATATGGTGTCACTACTTCGCGGATTTTCACCTATCGCGGTCGGGTCTGGAACCTATCTACCGCGATAAACGAGGGTTCACTGTATTTGACTTCTTAGAAGAAGCGAACAGAGTCGGAAGTCGAAGAGGACAACAAAGAAGAAGAATGCACATGTTTCTTCTGTAAAATCTTCCCCTTTGCTTGTGCAAGCAGAGGAGTTGAGGTCTGAGAGACCAAGACAACGATACTCTCCCAACAGGAAAAGCCACAAGTGTTGCTCAAACAGGAACCACAATATGGGGGAACACTGTCATGGGGAGGGGTAGTCATAAATACAGGGGCAAGGAAGACGCTAAACCTCCAGGCAGAAGGGTCTGGGTGAAGCACAGGGTAAGCAAGAGACAAGGGATGTCCGGGCAGGGGGAGATGCACAGGAACCCCTCCCCCCTGGTACCGTGGACACCCTAAGTCCAGGGAGGGGGAACCATTGCAGACATCACTGGAGTCACAACACTGGGAGCATAATAAACATGCACTTCAACAATGGCACTTAGGAGCCTTTCAAGGCCAAAACTTTCCATAGCTCACACTTGAAGTGAGTGTAAGCACAAACAGAAGAGCCTCTAACCTCCCATGGGGTCCAGTGAACACTGGGTGAACCCTATGCGTCACCAAAACCAGAAAGCCCATGAATGTAGTTCCGAGGAATCCTTGCTCCTGACATATACTCCCCAGAGACCGAGTCACGAATGTAAGCAAGGAGTGAGAAACTGGAGGAGTGGAGAAGAGAAATGGAAAATAAAGGACTGAAGATCAGCAGGAAAAAGACAGTGTATTTGAGATTGAAAAATGGCGAGAATGGGGAAGTTAGTTTACAAGGAGAGAGATTGAAAAAAGTTGAAAATTTCAGGTATCTAAGATCAACAGTTGCAGAGGATGGTGATCTGGGGGAAGAAATAAACCACAGAATACAAGCAGGATGGAAGAATTGGAAAAAAATGCGTGGAGTACTATGCAACAGGAAAATAGGGCTTAAGTTGAAAGGTAAAGTACACAGGACAGTTGTGAGACCGGGAATGATATATGGAGCGGAGACGTGGGCAATAAAGAAGACAGAAGAGAAGAAGATGGATGTGGCAGAGATGAGAATGTTGAGATGGATGTGTGGGGTGACAAGAAGAGATAAGATACGGAATGAGGTAATTAGGGGTACTACTGGAGTTAGAGAGCTATCAGATAAGATCCAAGAAAGTTGACTGAGGTGGCATGGTCATGTCATGAGAAGAGATGAACAGTATATTGGGAGGAGAGTGATGGAAATGGAAGTACAGGGAACGAGAAGAAGAGGGAGACTAAAGCGAAGGTGGGTGGACTGTATAAAGGATGACCTTCGATCAAAAGGATTAACCGGTGATGAGGTATGGGACAGAGGTAGATGGAGAAAGCTGACCAGAAACATCGACCCCACATAGAAGTGGGAAAAGATGTAGGCAAAGAAGAAGTCATCATTCTCCTTTCGTCTGCAAAGCCCATCGTCTAAATTGTTCTTACAGAAAGCTTAGTTTACAGATCTGGAAGAATAAAAATAGCTGTTGGACCATTTATTCATATGACAAAGATCCAGTACAAGTGAATCTTCATCAAAGAACACTACTTATTAGAAGAAGTCATAACTTCTTCCTCTTTGTCTGCATCTTTTCCCACTTCTATGTGGGGTCGATGTTTCTGGCCAGCTTTCTCCATTACCTCTGTCCCACACTTCATCACTGGTTAATCCCTTAGATCGAAGGTCATCCTTGATACAGTCCATCCACCTTCACTTTGGTCTCCCTCTCCTTCTCGTTCCCTGTACCTCCATTTCCATCACTCTCCTCCAAATATACTGTTCATCTCTTCTCATGACATGACCATACCACCTTAGTCTACTTTCTTGGATCTTATCTGATAGTTCTCTAACTCCTGTGGTACCCCTAATTACCTCATTCCATATCTTATCTCTTCTTGTCAACCCACACATCCATTTCAACATTCTTGTCTCTGCCACATCCAGTTTCTTCTCTTCTGTCTTCTTTATTGCCCACGTCTCCGCTCCATACATCATTGCCGGTCTCACAACTGTCCTGTGTACTTTACCTTTCAACTTAACCCTTATTTTCCTGTTGCATAGTCCTCCACGCACTTTTTTTTTCCAATTCTTCCACCCTGCTTGTATTCTGTGCTTTATTTCTTCCCCCAGATCACCATCCTCTGCAACTGTTGATCCAAAATACCTGAAATTATCATGTAAATTATTCTCCCAGAAACCTTAGTATACAGATCTTAAAGAATAGAAGTGGGAAAAGATGTAGACAAAGAAGAAGAAGAATGGATGTTGGACCATTTGTCCACATGACGAAGATCCAGTACAAGTAAATCATCAGAGAACACTGCATACTAGAAGAAGTCATTCTCCTTTCGTCTGCAAAGCCCATCATCTAAATTATTCTCTCAGAAACCTTAGTTTACTGATCTAAAAGAATAAAAATAGATGTTGGACCATTTGTCCACATGATGAAGATCCAGTACAGGTGAATCTTCATCAGAGAACACAGCATACTAGAAGAAGTCATTCTCCTTTCATGTGCAAAGCCCATCATCTAAATTATTCTCCCAGAAACCTTAGTTTACTGATCTAAAAGAATAAAAATAGATGTTGGACCAATTGTCCACATGACGAAGATCCAGTACAGGTGAATCTTCATCAGAGAACACAGCATACTAGAAGAAGTCATTCTCCTTTCATGTGCAAAGCCCTCATCTACATTATTCTCCCAGAAACCTTAGTTTACTGATCTAAAAGAATAGAAATAGATGTTGGACCAATTGTCCACATGACGAAGATCCAGTACAGGTGAATCTTCATCAGAGAACACAGCATACTAGAAGAAGTCATTCTCCTTTCATGTGCAAAGCCCTCATCTAAATTATTCTCCCAGAAACCTTAGTTTACTGATCTAAAAGAATAGAAATAGATGTTGGACCAATTGTCCACATGACGAAGATCCAGTACAAGTGAATCTTCATCAGAGAACACAGCATACTAGAAGAAGTCATTCTCCTTTTTTCTGCAAAGCCCATCATCTAAGTTGTTCTCCCAGAAACCTTAGTTTACTGATCTAAAAGAATAAAAATAGATGTTGGACCATTTGTCCACATGACGAAGATCCAGTACAGGTGAATCTTCATCAGAGAACACAGCATACTAGAAGAAGTCATTCTCCTTTTTTCTGCAAAGCCCATCATCTAAGTTGTTCTCCCAGAAACCTTAGTTTACTGATCTAAAAGAATAAAAATAGATGTTGGACCATTTGTCCACATGACGAAGATCCAGTACAAGTGAATCTTCATCAGAGAACACAACATACTAGAAGAAGTCATTCTCCTTTCATGTGCAAAGCCCATCATCTAAATTATTCTCCCAGAAACCTTAGTTTACTGATCTAAAAGAATAGAAATAGATGTTGGACCATTTGTCCTCACGACGAAGATCCAGTACAAGTGAATCTTCCTCAGAGAACAATGCATACTAGAAGAAGTCATTCTCCCTTTTTCTGCAAAGCCCATCATCTAAGTTGTTCTCCCCGAAACCTTAGTTTCCTGATTTAAAAGAATAAAAATAGATGTTGGACCATTTGTTCACATGACGAAGATCCAGTACAAGTGAATCTTCATCAGAGAACACAGCATACTAGAAGATGTCATTTTCCCTTTTTTCTGCAAAGCCCATCATCTAAATTATTCTCCCAGAAACCTTAGTTTCCTGATCTAAAAGAATAAAAATAGATGTTGGACCATTTGTCCACATGACGAAGAACCAGTACAAGTGAATCTTTATCAAAGGTCACTGCGTACAAAAAGTAATTTTCCTTTCCTTTCTAAATTCTATCTTCTAAATTATTTTCACAGAAAACTTAGTTAAGGATTTGAAAAATAAATAAAAATAGAATCACACGTA
The DNA here is from genome assembly GCF_036898095.1 of Palaemon carinicauda. Classification (NCBI taxonomy): domain Eukaryota; kingdom Metazoa; phylum Arthropoda; class Malacostraca; order Decapoda; family Palaemonidae; genus Palaemon; species Palaemon carinicauda. Next base: position 66,065,252 of record NC_090761.1, on the reverse strand, counting down.
AAATCTTAAGTCATACGAGTTAAAGAAACTTTATCAATGCTGAGATCCGGATGTTGAAGAGCAACTGTCCTTGAGTTACTTAGTTTAAGTTTTCTTTGTGCACATGTCCCCTTTGTCTGCACCATGCATCAATTGGACCATATCCACATTTAGGTCCCCTTTGGCGTTCGTCAGGTTGAACCTGTACTTGAGGTGATATATGATGTTCGCAGCATGAATGAGTTTTTTTAGGAGGCCTACTAAGTACGCAATGTGGATTATATGCATGATGTGCACATGGTAGGCCCCAACCATCATCTCTATGGTGAATCCCTATTTGAGGTTTGTTTCGATGTTTAAAGGTAACTCGCCCAGGTTCGAACTTCGAATCACTATATCGCTTATGTTCCTGTAATTCAGGGCATACCCAAGATCTAAACGGAAGCACTCCACTTGGCATACGGTCTACCCAAGGGGGTTTTTCCCAGGGAGGTATATACGGTAAATCTTCATGTTTAATATCATATGGATTTGGGCCTGGCCAAGAAGGTGTACGAAATCCGAATAGTGATTTAGGCTGTCCTGGTATAGGTGGAAATTTGTAAGGATCATCTGTCGGGATGATATCTTCTTTGGGAAAAAAACAGTTACAAACGATCGGCCGAATGTTGCGCCATAAACCACAAAGTCTATGATCAACAAATAACGTGTTTATCCAAATCGTCTCAATATCAGTAAGTGTAGGCCTGCTTGTCGAGTGTCTCATATGGTATTCTAAATTTTGTTTCCCCGTTTCACTTTTAACCAGACGACTAATTGGTGTCTTGGTTCCACTCTTAACTGTATGATTGTTTTTTTCTGGTTCCGCTTTGATCAAATCTAACACTTTCTGTACAATCTCAGTTGCCCATAATTCGTTTACCTCTCTTAAACAATCGTCCTCATGCTTTTCCCATCGAAAAATGTTTTTCATCATCTCGAAAAGCGATTCCTTGAACTTTTCTCCATCTTTCAATTTTGCTATTTCCTTCAAAAACACTTCATATTCTCTCATTAGTTCTTCGTTTGTTTTTTGTTTCGGAAATGTAGGCCTAGGTTCATCCGTCAGATTGAGACTAGGCCTACATTCATGAACCTTGTCGACCCTTTTCTTATGTAATCTATCGACTACATCAGAATGATTATTAATTTCTTCATCAACCTCCCTTTCTCCTCTTCTACTTTCCTCTCCTTCCCCCGATTCTTCGTAATCGCGATCTTTACGTTTATCTTCATGACCATTATTGGTTTTGTGATGTACATATTTCTCTCTGGAAGATTCCTCTCTCAAAGATTCGGTCTCCTCTCTTTCTTCAGTCTCATTAATTTGTTGTTTGAAGACTGCTTTCTCGAGTTCGGAAATGCGTTTGCGATTTTCTTCCAAACTGTTTTGTATTTTCTCAATCTCATCAGCGTTCACCCGATACCAAAGCTCATCATTCTCCAATTTGATTATTTTCTCTTCCGAAGGCAGTCTTACATCTGTTCCTTCCATTCTTTGACTTTCCTCAGAGATTTTTCTCCTCTCATTTTCTGAAATGGAATCTTTCAACCTGAAGGGCAGGTGGAAAGATTCCATTTCCAACTCCGAGACTCGCATACGTTGTTCCGAGTCGTTTGTGTTCTTTTCAGAAGTCTCCCTGGAGATTCTGTCAGTCTTCTGTTTCATTGCGAGAACTATCTCGTAAATGAATTTATGCTTCGAATCCTCCAATAAAGATGGCCGAGGGAATACTCCATCCCCATTTTCTGTGATGAATTCTTCCAATAAGTATAAAAATTCCCATTCATCTTGCAATGTAGAACGTTTACACTCCTTGGATAGGCCAGGTAGGCCATAAGTTCTGAGCCGAAGATGGTCAACTTCATCCATGATTTCGTCTATAAACTTTTCCTTTCTTTCAAGTATTTCTTTCAAAGCATTGCATTCTTTCTGGAGTGCCCTAACACGGCTTTCGTGAGCAGTTTCCATAATTCTTTTATGTCTTTCGTAATGAGCTCTTAACTTCTCTAATCCATCATCTTTTCTTGAATTCCGTGTTTCATTTCTCGCGGGGAAAGCTTTCCCGCATGAATCTATAAAAAATAAAGTTGCCTTTCGTAACAACCCAAAAGTTGCCTTACCCAAAACATTGACGTTTCTTCGGAGGCACACAGTAAAGTCAAAACGTTTTGTAATCATGTTCGCCTGTCTTGGGGAAAGCTGAAATCAAGGTCTAATAATAATAAAAAAATAGTATGGATGTGGGAAAGTCTGTGATGAAGACCGTGAAAGACTGCGTCGGAGTCTCGGAGACGATTTGGGATCTGGTGTTGTGGGGATTCGTTGAGATTCAAGATTTTTCTCGCCAGTGCAAGCGAGGGTTTGGAGCTTCGTGAAGATCCGGATGTCTTCCGAAGGATTTCATGAAGTTCCGTGTAATGGCTTTAATCGCACACACACACACACACACACTCGCGCGCACACACACACACTCACACGCGCGTGCGCACACACTCACACGTGTGTGCGCGCACACACACACACACACTGTATGTATGTATGTTTTTATGGCAACGCTACTTTGCTGCTTAAAATTTTTTAGTGGTAAAACTATCATATAGTATCAAGCATTATGTGCGTCAGTGTGTATTTTATCTGTCATTTAGATCTGTATTATTATGCTTCGTTGCTCAGGTTATGTTTTGAGAAGCTAATGTTTGTATGTCTGTCTGTGTTTATGATTCGTATAACTCAAAAACTATTGGACCGAATCTCATGAAATTTGGTGGGATGATTGGTCATGATTCAAGGAAAATTTGATTAGATTTTGAGAGTGATTGGGTCAATGGGCAAGGTAACGTCAAAAACGTCTTTTTATTTTGCTATATCATAGTCATTTTTTATCCGATTTGCATGAAACTCGCTTTGTTTATTACTGTATTTGAGTTTTCGGACTTATTTCAGATCACTGTTAATGTGTAATCTACTTTTTTGGAATAATGAAAGCTATTTACATAAAATACGACCGCGTTTGCAATCGGAAATAGGTTAATGACGTCATGGAAAAAGCTCACCTATTATATAAAGCTGGTGACATTTGTAGCAATAGAATTATATTTTCTATGAATTGTTATATCAATATAAAATTAAGTCAAGGTAAAATATGGAATTTTAAGACATAAAAGACATCTTTTATATGAAAAATTTATATCTTTCTACCATTCTCCAATCTCCGTAATGTACGATAACTAACAAAGGTGATTACGAAATGAACAGTTCCAAGTTTAATGAAATAGTTCCTTAATATAGTTAAATTAGAAAGAATAGGAAATGGATTATTCAAAGTATTCTCTTTATTTACTTATAACAAATAAATTTAACATTTTGTTGTATAAATTATGTAAAATACGACACTTTATATAAATCTAGTACGATATTGCACAGCAGCTGATCTTTGTCTATTGTTATTGTCAGTCTCAGACTCGCATAATAGACACGGCGAATAGATCAACTGGGGGAAAATTTAATTTAATTCTATGTGATATAACGTTATTTCAGCTCCTCACCATCATTATTGTTCCAGTTATTGTGGTAAGCTTGTTTCTATCTTATTGATAAAGGCAGATATAGAGCCATCATAAGGCTATTGTGACTAACACACTTGTCTATTACAGATGATTTTATAAATTCATATTTTTGCAAAGTACGAATAATACAATTTGTCCATATATATCTTTATTTATATGTTTTTATGATTGAAATTGCCGTTAAGGTTTATCTTAAGGTCCTAATTGTGAAAAATACACGTCCAAATGTTGCCTCAATTTTGGTTATGGTATAATTTTAATTTCTCGACAAATGCATCGAGGCATACAGAGATTGTATTACATAATTCTAAAAGGATAGATGTACATTTGTATACTGTATATTATTTATGTATAAATGTTAATTTACATACAGTATATGTGATGTATTAAATACTGTATTTACATTACAGTATTTATACAGTACAGTACTTTATTTCATGTACAGTATATAATTTATATCAATATTTATTTACATGGTTCTTTAATGTTCTAATGATAACATATGCATATATAGGGTTAATATACACTTAGTTATTATATGTACATGTACACAAAAAAAAAATGTATGTATTCCATAAATAGGGAGGGAACCTACTTCACCGTTTTTCACCTATCGTGGTCAGTTCTGGTCCCCATTAACCGCGATATGTGAGGGATTAATGTACTACATGTGCAGCCTGAACCTAACCTAGCCTAGTACACTGGTTCCTTTATATGACAGCTTCGACCTTAACCCAAACCTAACCTGTCTGAGAGAGGCAGAAATAATAGAAAGTAAGGAAGGAGCCTTTGTATAACGATGGACAGGAACTCCTTTAAATTTTAGGTGTGGTTCTTGATTGCTAATTTACTTTCGATAAATCTTTAAATAGTTATGATTGTTGATTGTAAATTTACTTTTGAGAGAGCAGATTCAGTGTTTCTTCAATTGGACAAAAGAATTAGCTTATTAGGAAAGTCTTCTAAGGTTTTCAGTTATTAATATGCCCTGAAGAAATGTGAATAATATAATTCTATCATTCTACCATGTTTCAAGTGTTGTTCTGTCTGGTTTTCAGCTGCTGACTCATATCTTAATTTGTTGTACAAAATCTTGCGGTCTCATAAATTCCTTATTCCTGAATTAGGTATTAATTTCTGGCACCATTGTTAATTACTTCTCTAATCACTGCAGATGGGCAGTATCTATTAATATTATGTAATCTGTTTTTATTCTCCCCATATCAATTTACTTACTGTATATTTCCCTGTAAAAGTCATGGTTCGCCCATTATAATATATAGGTGATTGTTTACAACACGACGCTCTCCATTTACTCGAAAATAATGCAATCCTGCAGTTCTCATCTTCTTGCACAGTAATTAAGTGGTTATTTAAATTCTGGGAAAGCAATAATTAGCAAGATATGTTGAGGAAGGGGGAAGGAGTTATAAAAAAAATAGCTCGGTTTCCTCACTAAACGACTTGGAACTGACTTGTCAACATAGTCAACCAAACAGAATTCATGATGCCAGCATACATAAACAGAAGTTCATGATGCCAGCATACATTCAATATACTGTATATTCAAAATATACTTAAATTAAAAATGGATTAATTACTCAAAAGTGTCCATAAAATATGCAATTTACAAATAGTGACACTTTTTAGTAATCACTCAATTTTTTATCAAGTATATTTTGAATATACAGTATTTCAAATGTACGCTGGGATCACGAACTACTGTTTATGGTATGCTGGCATCACAAATTCTGTTTGGTTAACTATGTTGACATGTCAGTTCCAAGTCGTTTGGTGAGGAAACCGAGCTATTTTCTTTTTATAACCCCTTCCCCCTTCCTCAACATACCTTGCTAATTATTACTTTCCCTGAATTTAAATAACCACCTAATTACTGTGCAAGAAGAGGAGAACTGCAGGATTGCATTATTTTGGAGTAAATGGAGAGCGTGGTGTTGTAAACAATTACCAATATATATGCTAAAAGATTTATGGTAAAAGTGTAGTAATATTAGGCTTGCCTTGTAATTGCCGTTTGCCCATTATATGGAGTATATGATAAAATGCTTTTTCTACAGGACATTTTTGGGATCGCTCTTTACCTTGGGTCACCCTCTACATGGGTTCGCACTTAACATGGTGTCGTCCTTTACACAAGAATATACGGCATCTTTTATACTGTAGTGTAACCAGACAACAATACTTATTTCTGAAAAGAACTATTAGACAGCTTTGCTTATTTCTGCTTTAACAGATATACTGTTTAGTTTAGTTTAAAAGAAAAAACTTAACCCCACCTAATATTACAATATTACTGCATTTATGTAAACCAGTTAGTACATATCTCTTCAAAAAGATAATGATAAGAGTTTACATATTTATCTTAGTAAATCAACATGGTAATCCACGTTAGTTCAATTTTTATATTCCTCCTTAACTATAGAATTTATATCATGAACAGGATATGATGTATTATATGTATTATGGTTTTGATGAGTCTAAGGTATTAATGTATAGTATATTATTATTATTTTTACTTGCTAAGCTGCAACCCTAGTTGGAAAAGCAGGATGCTATTAGCCCAGGGACTCCAACAGGGAAAATAGCCTAGTAAGGAAAGGAAACAAGGAAAAAAAAATATTTTTAGAAGAGTATCAACATTAAAATAAATATTTCTCTTTCTCTTGTTTTGTTTTATTTTTTTTATTTTATATAGGAGATATTTATTTTAATGTTACTCCTCTTTAAATATTTTATTTTCTTTTCCTCACTGGGCTATTTTCCCTGTTGGAGCCCCTGGGCTTATAGCATCCTGCTTTTCCAATTAGGGTTGTAGCTTAGCAAGTAATAATAATAATGATAATAATACTGTATATAAATTATAAAAACTTTTAAAAAACAAGAGGAAGAGAGATAAAAATGTATATCTTTGGCAGGTAATAAATTCGCCAATATGTTTGGACTGGGTAACTTCGACTTTCCTGACTACAGATCCGAATGCACCTCCATAGCATCCTTTTCGTCGGACGGTGTCGGTTCAAAGAAGAGGAGGGGCTCATTCATGTAAGTCTTTATGACTTCTTCATAGTTACTGCTTTAGATGGAAAGTTAATTTGTAAGCTCAGGATTTTGAGAGTTACTTCAAAGTTACTAATTTTAAGTAATTTGTTTGTTTTTTAATTTGATGGGGAGTTAGATTATAATTATTTATTTTGATGTAGAGTTATTTAATTGAATGATTATGATTTAATTTATGTTATGTTACGGTTTTGACTACAAAATTCTATTAGATTTTCCAATCTTGCATGAGTTTTTTCATGGTTGTTTTTGTATTTTCATTGCTTATTTTGTCCTTAAATACAGTATTGATGTTTTTCGTTTGTTTGAGTTTTTGTGTATTCATAAGGATGTTTAATAATCCAGTAAAGTTGTCATTCTTTGTTTTCTTGCTGCAATGAACAACCAGCATTTATTAGAAATTTGCCATTAATTACAGTACTAACAAGCCAAATAATTTTATAATTGAATAATTTTTTGACTTGGTAGAGTTAAAGAAAATTGGTATATACATTTTTCATAAAAAGTATAAGTTATTGCTTTACAAATACCTTTAAATTTTCCTAGAGGCTGTGATTATATGAGTTTGTCCACCTTGCTGGCTATGATTTGTTGTTTATTCTAATGCATTTACAGTACAGTACAAACCTTTCGTCCTCTAAAATGGGGCTGTCTTCAGTGACGCTTGAATGGCCATTGAATCATTGAAAAGGTAGTTAACGTTAGGTGGTGGGAGGAAGAAGCTCCATGCACACGCATGTCACAGAAGAGTCACTTTTACTTTTGGTTGTGGCCGGCATTGATGTGCCACTGCTTTCCTCTCTCAACTGTTAATTTTTTATTTTCTATTGGAACACGCTCTTAGTTGTAAGCAGAAGCATACTGAAAGGTAGGCATGTGGTGAGGGGGATACAAACATTCCAAACCCCATGTGTTGCATACCTTTGTGAAGGGATAAATTTAAGCAGCTCACCTCCTTTTGTAGTGTTGCTCTCATTCTTCCACTCAGGAAGACAATACTTCGAAGCCTAATTTGTCTTGCCTTGAGAGAGAGTTACCCAGGGCACTGATCATATGTATAAATGTTCAGTCTCTCGGGCATTGTGCTGCTAGCCAGGGCAGTATCACTGTCCCTTGCCTCTGTCATTCACGAGTACCCTTTAAACCTTTAAGGGTAATGTACACATTGCCTTTAAAGCCACCTTTCTGAAGGAGGGTGTGGTTGAGGTCACCCAGTGACTTTTTCTCAAGTGCACCTTAGCATCATAGACTTCTTTAGCACCAGCAAGATCAAGAGAAAGATATTAAAGAACACTGCATCATTCTGGCTTTGTGAGATCATGAAACTTGCCTATCCTTCAACCAGCAAAGGGCTTGAAGGTTCATCTTGGGCAAGGGCTTACGAAGTCAGTGGCTATCGGCTTCTCTATAGCTTCAGAAAGATCCTGTCAGTGGCTCACGCAATGAAAACAAGTCAGGTAATGTCAGATAACTTTTACCTCCCATGACGCTTACCTGTATCTGGTGCCCAGTCCAGCTCATGATTTCCATGACTACTGCACTCCCAAGAGAGGAAAAAAAGTAGAAGGCCAGCCATTGTATGTTTCATTCTAAGTCTTACATCAAATCCTATCTTAGGGGAGGTGCTTCGTGTCTCATGAAGGACTAGCTCCCTCATGAGACAAGAATCACATCTTCTAAGATAGGATTTGATGGAAGCCTTAGATCAAAAGGTAGAATGACTGACACCTTTTTTTTTTTCTTTTTTTTTTTCCCCCTCCCTTGGGAGTGTAGCAGTCATGGAAATTATGAGCTGGACTGGATGTCAGATACAGGTAAGCGAGTAGCCTTTCATCCCGGACAGGATTTATTAGGAAGTTTCTCTCCCATCCTCCCACAGGAGGGGAGAATGGATAAAATGTTTTCAAACCCATTTCTTATAATGAGAACGGACACATGTGGACAAGGTATCCCTTTTGTGGATTTAGGTTTTCCTGTGACCTAGCACAGTTTTCTTGATATGGGCCTAACCTATTGCATGTGGCATCCTTATGCGCAAACTATAAAGAGGTTGGCAGTCATCATCTTTGGTCCTCTCCGAGAAACATTATCCAGCCGGAATTTTTTTGTTCATAGGGACTTCTCCATCCTAAGAATTAGTCTACTAAGGGTTGTGGTAGCCTGTTGGAAACATCCCTGCCTGGCATTCTGATGGATGGGAGTTAGAGATCCACTGAAGCTCGATAGTTTGTAGTAGTGTTTGCAACCTCACTATCCTTGTTAGCTAAGGATGACAGGTTTTTGGGGGAGCTTATAGCTTTACTTTCTGAGTCCTAGCTTCAGTAGAGAGGGGCTTGGGTGCTGCTCATATGTATATATGGTCAATATCTAGGTTATTGTCCTGTCTTTTGCCTCTTGTCATTCATGGTTAAAAGACAATGGTTTGTATTTGTGTAGGAAAAAATCACATATTTTAAAAGTAATTTGTATTTTTCATAACTATACAAACTTGAGTCCTTAACCCTTTTACCCCCAGGCTATTTGGAAATTTCCAACCCTTAACCCCCAGGGGTTATTTTTTTTCAAGCACATTTTGCAGTATAATTTTTTAAATTGCTCTAACAGCCTTAATTTTCGTCATAGAGAGGTCAGGTTGGTCTCATTCTCTTGGAAAATGCCTGAAGTTTCTCAAAAAATTATCAAAAATATGCAAAAAAAAATTTAAATTGCAGTTTTTTGCAAGAATGTACCGGTACGTCCATGGGGGTAAAGGGATGAGTTTTGTGAAACGTACCAGTACGTCCTTTGGGGGTAAAAGGGTTAAGTTGTACCTCCCTGCAAGTCCGAGGCCTAAAAGTGAAAAATGCTTGGGCTTTTGACCAATGAGCAGGTGGGGTCCACCTGTTAGTAGTTATAAGTACCTCGCTAAATTGTCTATGCTGTTCCAGTTTTGCTGTAGTCAAATTCCTATTAAAGGTGTGATATTTATATATTTTTGAAAAGTACAAAATAGTTCAAAATTTTGTTAGTTTTGCTGTCCTTGCACAGAAGACCATTTCAGCTCTTTCTTTCCTCCTAAGTTCCTTGCACAACTGTTTCATAGCAAGCAAAACCAGGTGTTATGCCCCTATCAATCCTGTTCTTGTGCGTACATCCTTCCAATTAGAAAAAAATAACTTTGGTACTATAACCAAATGACCTGCAAATCCATAGAAATAATTTTCAATGAATGGAATTACTTTGCATTTACAACCTTCCCTTTCGTGGTATTGGAATAATTACGGTGTACAGTATTCTATTCATTCATTCCTTTAGAATCTTTCCTTCTGCCAAACATGCCTTATACACCTTGGTCAGCCACTTACACTTATTAATCATTACCATATACCAATTTATGAACTTGTAATTCCCTCAAATTTTAGTTAGTTTCTTTCTTCAACCCCTTTCATTACAATTCTTACGTCCTTATTAATCACTTTCATGGGCATTCTCAAAATGATAAACTCCCTTGCAAAATACAGATCAGCCTGGTTTCTTTATTCAAGTTTCAACAACTTGTTGAGATACTTATTCTATAGACAGGACTGCATCCTCTTTATAGCAAATGTTTATTGTACATTTTCTTGATCATGTTCTATTGTAGTTGCTCATTCCCTTTCGCATTTGATTCAGTCCAGCATAACTCTGATTTTCCCCTATATTTTCGTTGCTTCCTTTAGTCATTCATTTTCTTCTAGACTGCTTTAACCATCCAAATGTACAATTGTACATACCATGTTACCATGTCTTACAGCTGCACATTAAACATGGTCAAACCATCTGAAAATCTTCAGATGTATATATTTATCCTCGCCAGCCTTTTTCTCTTCCCACAGCATTCATCAGACCTCTCCAGGAGGTTAGAATTGCAGGGTTAGTGCTGAGAAAGTTGATAAAAAGCAAAGGTAGCCATTGTTAACGTCAAAACTATCTCAGGAATACCTGGATGTAAGACCAAATTGTTTGATAAAGCTTTTGGAACAATACTTTGTTTACATTTACTAAGGTAACTACAGTAATACCCCTGTGTACGTCTTTAATTGGTTCCATAAACTGTGACATAACCCAGCTTGTTACGTAAATCAACTGTAGTGCCTTATAATGTCCACACAAACTTCTAAAGTAAGTTATATAACTCAAAAAAATTTAGCTGTAGGCCAACATTTGAGTCACTGAAATGTGTTTTGGTCATACATGTATTTTTTAATGAATAATGATCACAATGAATGTAATTACAGTATATTTACTTTGTGATTAACCCTTAAAATGCCTCAAGCATTACAACAAATGCAGTACCTTATTATTAGTGTAAATAACATGTAGAAGAATATATATATATATATGCATGACTGTTGTTAAGGCATTAAATAATTTAAAGAATGTTTTGGACTTACTTTGTAGAGAATGGTAATTAAGATTATTAAGGTAGATGTTATTTACCTTAAATTTGGTGTCTCTTCTACATGGGTGATCTTGGGTTGGATGGTAATGAGAAATTGATTCAGTTAGAGGAGGAGGAGAAAAGTGAGGTAAATATCTGGACCTTCATATTGATGAATGAATTCTTTTACAACTGCAATTTTTCCTGGACGTATGTACGAATATGTTCCCTCCCATGGACAGTAATCGATACTGTCGGTAGGGGAATCCTTAAGGCACTTGCTATCAATCTTCTGATCTCTTTAAAGAGAAAAACTACGAAGAAAATACAGATCTACGTATAGATTTAATTCTTGGTACTGTATTAATCATTTGCTGTTGCCCTTGATAAGTGAAACTTTATACATAAGCATCTTGGTATACAGTAAGCACCTTTCCTGACTTGGGTTGAGTTGATGTGCGTTACCTTGTTGCTAATGCTAATATATAAAGTATTACTAATTTTTTGTACTTTTTTTCTTGCTTCCAGACTGGAACCTCGTACTGGGTAGGTAGACACTGAAGTAGATATGTTCGAATGCGTATACAAACGGCTGGTCCAGTTACATTTATTGTTATCACCATTGCTCTACAAGTGGTACCAGAAGAAAATAACATTAAGATTACATTAAAATTACATTAGATAAAGCATCATTTCCTCTTGATTATTAAATAAGTTTGGAATATTTTTTCCTAAACTTAGTACAGTTTGGTGTTTTTCTTTTCTAAATGGTATTTCGCTTGAAGGCTGAAAATCTTGTAATACTATGCTTTTTACAAGAGGCAATGCAAGAGCTAATAACAATATTTACATACCAATTGGAATTCTTTAGGTCTGCTGATAACTTGAATCTTCAAGTTTACACATACGTATTTAGGTTCTTTTCTGTTTTGCCAGTATTCTTACAATAATAGTGAGGTGCGCATGATACTTTTTAGGTTCAACTTGGCCTCTGAATCTTGGTTGTTGTTCTTGTGACCTACAAGCCTAGGTTCTCTTTTTCTAGCACTCGACTGCACAGTCGGCATCTGCCGATAGATCATGTTGCAGCAACTTGCTTCTAATTTAATTTGCTCTGTAATCCATTTGCATAAGTATAATATACACGCCACATCCTGAATGATATAAGATAAATTATTTATCAGTTAAACTATTCTTGTTAATTCATGATACGACTGTCTATTCCATTAATTTAATGAACTTGTGGATGTACAAGGCATATTGATATTTCTAATAATTGTTTGGGCTTGTCGTGTACCACCATATTTGTTTTGGTCATCATCTTTTTGTGACGAGCAATTTGCCTGCTCAAATTTTGAGTTAAGAGGGATGGAAGAGCAAAGAAGTTCCACAGATTCAACTGCCTGATTTGGAAGAGTATTCTGCTATATGGTCACACTTGGAATAAAACGTGGGATATGTTTTTATTGAGCCCTATTATGGAAAAGACATGATTCTTAGAATTAATTCCATATTTTGCCAGCCTGTACGTGTTCATACAGGATGGTACAGTCTGGGAATATCTTAAATGCTAAGGATGATCAGATTTATGCAAAATCTTTTGCATCATGCACAAAGGACTAACTGAATGACAGTGCCAGATATTAATATTTAGATGAAGAATAAAGAATTAGATACAGTAGACCACAAGTTTTTATCCAACAGATTTAGGGGAGAGTAACAGCTGAAGACCATACACGAGAATAATACTCAAATCATGGAAATGTTGAACAATTTTTAGATTGAAGTCTAGCTGAAGGTCTCTGATGATAACAATAATGGAGGAAAAATTATTGAAAGAGAAGGGAGAGATCCATTTGTAGCTGAGGTGGCCATATTGCTAAAACCATGGGACAGCCCTTAATATTGTAGTAGGTAGTATGTTGGCCAGGGCACCAGCCACCCGTTGAGATACTACTACTAGAGAGTTATGGTGTTTTTTAACTGGCCAGACAGTACTGCTGTATATAGGATCCTTCTCTCTGGTTATGGTCCATTTTCCCTTTGCCTACACATATACCGAATAGTCTGGCCTATTCTTTACATATTCTCCTCTGTCCTCATACACCTGACAACACTGTGATTACCAAACAATTCTTCTTTGCCCAAGGGGTTACTGCACTGTAATTGTTCTGTGGCCACTTTCCTCTTGCTAAGAGTTGAAGAGACTTTAGCTATGGTAAGCAGCTCTTCTAGGAGAAGGACACTCCAAAATCAAACCATTGTTCTCTAGTCTCGGGTAGTGCCATATCCTCTGTACCATGGTGTTCCACTGTCTTAGAGTTCTCTTGCTTGAGGGTACACTTGAGCACACTATTCTATCTAATTTCTCTTCCTCTTGTTTTGTTTAAATTTATACAGAGTAGGAGATAATTATTTTAATGTTGTTACAGTACTCTTCTTAAAATATTTTCTTTACAGTACTTTCTTTTTTTCCTTTCCTCACTGGGCTACTTTCCCTGTTGGAGCCCCTAGGCTTATAGCATACTGCTTTTCCAACTAGGGTTGTAGTTTAGCAAATAATGATAATATTGGACCTATGGTCATGAGAACGGCCAGAAGCTTGAATAGTCATAATTTTTTGTTTCTGTATTTTTAATAGATTACAGTATTTTACTTTGATTTATTGACAACTGTAAATAATATATTGTACAGTAAGTCATTCCAGTAAGATCAAATTTTGTAGATTTGAGAACAAAGCCCGCAGAAGAATATTTGGAGTTGAATGGCAGGACAGGACTTGAAATGAAACTATAAGAGAGATTACTTGAGTGCCATATGTGGATGAGATAATGGTGAGGGGTAGATGGAGATGGTTTGGGCATGTTCTGTGCACTCACTGAGAGAGATTAATTTATCAAACATTCTATTGGTCTCCACAAGGCACTAGAAGAGTTGGAATACCCAGGCCTACGTGGCTGAGGACTATGAAGCATGAAGAAGTATTAAATTAAAGGCTCAAGATAAAGACGAGTGGCAAAATCTATCCGAGGCCTTTTGTGTCAATAGGCGTAGAAGGAGATGATGATGACAGTAGGTCATAGATTTCTTGTACACTACTGTACTGTATTCATTCTGAATGTAATTCAGTGGAGATTTTTACCCTCGGAAGATGTAGAGGTGAGCCATTTTCTTCTGTAAAGTACAGTACTTGCAATGGACTTGTCCTGTCTGGTACATCAATAGCTCCTGTTTGTAGGATGGTAAATATTGTACGGAATACTAAATTTATTTGATTTTGAAATTTATAATTAGGGCCCGAGGTGAAAAGGTTAGGGTTACTCGTTGTAAGTGATCTAATTTTAAAATTACTTTGGATGACCAGATAGAGACTTGAGTTCTACTGAAATGTCTCTGGTTTCTTTTAAAAAGATTTATTTTTGTAAATAGGTGGATTTCCTAATGCATATTCTTGAGTTTCACAGACCTTTTCACATTTGTGAAACTGATAATAGTTCACCAGTTTGAAAAGCCATTCTAGATAATCAGTCTGTCATCTCTTCTAAGAACTGGATTTTATAAGTTTCTAAACCTATGCCTTTAATTACTTCTTATATTTTCCAGTGATATGTTTTAATTTGTAGCTAAAATTTTATTTTTTTTATAGTGACAGCAATGAGGAGGACAATGACTCGATCAAAGTTCCCAGGACTGGTGGCGATTGGAACAAAAGGTAAGAAATTGTATTTCAAGGTAAATGTGAGGTATTAATAGATGATTTTACAAACTTTATAAGTTCCAAGAAGCTGTTAAGAAGTCACATGTTAATTTTTTACCTAGGGTAGGCTTTACCTAATTCACATGCCTGCAATTTTCGGCTGCCAAAGTCAACAAATATAGTCCCATTACATATTGCAAATGTTATCTTGCTTATTGCATTAAATTATATGATAATGTTTTATTACAGTATTTTATTATTAACTTTTGATACAACATCTGAAATTTATGATTTCATTTGGATTTGTGTATGTATCTCCGAATGTTTGCATGTTGAGGGCCTTCTACGTGAATGTTGAGTGATATCTTTAATCTTATAAAAAATTATTTTATTTTTAAAATACTGAATTTTTATCAGTAGTTTAACCCTTTTACCCCCAAAGGACGTACTGGTATGTTTCACAAAAGCCATCCCTTTACCCCCATGGACGTACCGGTACGTCCTTGCAAAATAATGCTATAAATTTTTTTTTTTCATATTTTTGATAATTTTTTTTTAAAAATCAGGCATTTTCCAAGAGAATGAGACCAACCTGACCTCTCTATGACAAAAATTATGGCTGTTAGAGCAATTTAAAAAAAATATACTGCAAAATGTGCTGGGAAAAAAATAAACCCCTGGGGGTTAACGGTTGGAAATTTCCAAATAGCCTGGGGGTTAAAGGGTTAATATACTTTCTAAAAGTTATTACATGGAAAATATAAACACAGTAATTTCAGATATACAGTAAGTTCATTGTTTTCCCCTTGGTAATCTGGTTCAGTTAAGAGTTGGGGATTGGTGCTTAGGTAATTACAAACCATTTTTTCTTATGTACACTTATTACTTTAGTTGGTACTAGGTGGCAGTAAGGCAAGTTAAGAAGAATAGCTGTTATAGTGTATCGTTACCTGGACAAACGGCTTTTATTTATAAACTTAGCTTGAGTTGAATGTACTTAAGAATTTAAATTTTTTCCAGGCAAAATCACAGTGAAATTGAAAAGCGTCGACGTGATAAGATGAACACGTACATAATGGAGTTAAGTAGTATTATTCCAGTGTGTACGTCACGTAAACTAGACAAACTGACAGTACTACGCATGGCTGTACAGCATATGAAAATGTTGCGGGGATCTCTTAACTCTTATACGGAAGGGCATTACAAGCCTGCTTTTCTCTCAGATGACGAACTGAAGAGTTTAATTTTAGAGGTAAACCTTTTTTAGTTAAATTTTTTTCCAGAAATATTTTGTATAAGAGAAATGAGGGACTTGGTTATTAAGTTTCCCACATGAAAATATATTTTTTCTCTTGAATTACTTTAAAATTATTACTGTATGGTATATCTTGCTTTCCAGGCAGCGGATGGTTTTTTGTTTGTTGTAGGCTGTGATAGGGGTCGTATATTATACGTTTCTGAGTCAGTGTATCAGACTCTTCATTATAATCAGGTATGTAGTGAAACATTTCTTTTGGTTATTTTAAATTTCTGCTTTTCATTTCACAGTGTCAATTGGTACTCATGATTTTACTGAATCTTTTTGATTGATTTGCTTTAGCCAAGACTAGTTCTATCCTACACAAATGCTAACTCTTGTCCTTTAATAAGAGTTTGACTTCCATAAAGCTTGAACATTCATTCAAATTTAACAACTTAGTTATAACTGCCGATGTGGGGAGGGGAAGTCCAACTCCCCCCAGACAGTCAACAAGACTAGCACTTTCGACTGCAGCCATAAAGAGTACGGCTGTACTCTTGCTGCCTCTCAAATTTTGAATAAATAGAAAAGTGTCCAAACATACAGTTGTGTCTGGGTAAACCTGGCAAAAAAGGTTTATCATGTTTATATCTACTCCTGTCATTTATCCCCATTTTCTGTGTGATATTTTCAGGGGTCATGACAATTCACAGTCATCCCCTTGTGACGAGTGCAGGTTGGGGCTTCTGGTGCAGCGGATTTTGTTTGCTAAGAAGAGTAGGAAGAATGCTATGAATTACACTTTGAAATCAGCGTTGGGTACTCCAAAACTAATGCTGAGTAAACTTTATAGCTCTTTTCTTTTCTTCTGGTGTTTCTTGACCTGATGTGTCTTTGTCAGGTTCCTCTAGGGCTGGGTTCTCTGGAAAAATTCTGAATTCTGGGGAGAAAGAAACTATGGCTTGCCCTCAGAGCAATCCTCAGGGAAAGCAGAAGTATCACCTTCCCCATTTAAAAGTAATGCTTCTCTGCTTTTTCCTTGTGGGTCTCTTGTTGCTGTACAAACCAATGCTTACATGCTGTGACTGTCCCGTCTTCTGCTACACCTGTAGAGGCATCGAAGGGTGTGGCACCCGCTGGTTTGGTCTTGTCTCTTGTTAAAGAGCCCCCTGTGATCTCTTCCTCCTTGGGAGCCTTGCCGTTAGCTCCCAAGACCTCGACCCTAGAGAAGGCTAGTCAGAAGTAGCAGCATGTGTGCTCCTCCTCATCTTTGTCTGGTTCATAAGATAATGCTGTTTCTAAGAAGAAGTTCTGGAAGATTGATCAACATCAGTTGCAAACCCGAGTCTTGTAAGTTACATTACCCATCTTAACCACACAGTAAGCCCCAGGTCTAAAAGTTAGAAAGCACCATCCTGCAGACCGACAGGTGGGCTGGTCTTCCCAGCCACCTGTTGGTAGTTACAACTACCTTGTTAGTTTTTATTATCTGTTACAGCTTCACTGAAATCAAACTCCTATAAAAGGAATTAGATTTGTATAGTTGGGAAAAGTACAAAATTTTGTGATATTGATGGAATAGTTTATTCAGTGCTATATTAGATAAGGTTATGTACTTTATTATTTTTGCAGAGTGAATTGCTGGGCACAAGTTGGTTTGATATTTTACATCCTAAGGACTTGACCAAAGTGAAAGAGCAGCTATCTTGTTCCGATATTAGTCGTCGGGAAAGGCTTGTTGATGCAAAAAGTAAGTTTTTTTTTTTTATTTCGTGTACCAATTTTATTTTACAATATTGGATATAGTTTTGAAAGTTTTGTTAAATATTGATGTATTTTTGCTAAGAGTATGTTTAGATTTTTCTGAAAGTTTTTTTTTATTTAAGTGTAACACATAGATTCATAAGTTGAAATTGTTTTGATGATAGTTTCTAATGAATCATTGTAGCTTTTACATAATATTAAATTTCATCAATCTGAATTTTCTCAAAGAAAGCCCAGCTGTTATGTCCAAGACTGATGTAACTATTACAAGGGGTCTCAAGTTAGTGTGTGTGTGTGTGTTTTTTTTTTTTTTTTCTATGAATTAAATGCCATTTAGTACTGTGCCAGTTAATTTTGATCAATAAATAGTAGTAGTTTATAGGGTCATGATTTCTTAAGGCAGTCTTTTGATCGAGGTTAGGTATCAAAATGGGTCGGTTCTTGATACTCTATTCATTGCTATGGTCCACCGTCAGTCAATTAATGCACCCTTATCCTTTTCTTTGTGAGAGGGTCTATCATAGCTCAACACGGACTCTCTAGGACTGGATGGTCCAGATCTCTTATAAGGGGGAGAATCACTGTCAAGAGAACACAGAACTAATTCATGAACTTAATGATGTTGGGAAACCATACACAGCAACTCCATTAAATATTATTTTGTTGATGAAGTTCTTATCCCTTTTAGGGTCTGATGATGTCTAGATATCAAACTGTAAAATTGGGGATAAAACTCCAGTGGCATCTTTAGATGTCTGTAAGATTTTTCGAAACGGTTTCTGAAAATTGTTTAAAAAAAAAAATATTATTCAGATGACTTATGGGTATGAAGTGTTCTGGAACTGCACGGGGGAATGATGGTAACAGTAATTTGTCCCAGGAAGGTGTTTCTTTATTAGTTGTTCCCTTTTGTAACTGAAGCGTTAATTTTCATGCGTCTTATAACTTTGATTTCATATGGCAGTATGTTATGTATGGAAATAAAAGCAATTTATTTATTTACAAAGTGAAACGGAACTGTTTTGGTTGTTGAATGCAGTCAGCCCTTAACATTCTTGAATTTAAATATTTATTGTGAGATCCGCAAATTCCACAGTGAAAATTTTTGGTATTTGTGAGATTCATAGTTATTCAAGAGTAAATACATGAAAGTGAATGTACCCCAATTGAAATAACATAAGGTTTAATAAAACTGATAAATGTAATAATGAAAATAAACATTAAAATCATTCATATTTAACCCTTTTACCCCCGGGGTATTTGGAAATTTCCAACCCTTAACCCCCAAGGGGTTATTTTCTTCCCAGCACATTTTGCAGTATATTTTTTTTTAAATTGCTCTAACAGCCTTAATTTTTGTCATAGAGAGGTCAGGTTGGTCTCATTCTCTTGGAAAATGCCTGAATTTTCTCAAAAAAATATAAAAAAATATGAAAAACTAATTTTTATAGCATTTTTTTACAAGGACGTACCGGTACGTCCATGGGGGTAAAGGGATGGCTTCTGTGAAATGTACCAGTACATCCTTTGGGGGTAAAAGGGTTAAAAGCTGTCTACTTAATTTTGTTGATAATTGTACCAATTTATATTTTTATCCATCAGCACTGTTGCCTGTCAAACCTGATGTACCTCAGGGCCTTACAAGGCTTTGTCCTGGATCACGCCGAGCTTTTTTCTGCCGTATGCGATGCAAATCCACTGCTGTTATGAAGGAAGAGGCTGATTCTTCAACAGGTTGCCAGAAGAAGAAATCAAAATCTCAGAGTTCAGGTATGTGTTTTATCATTTATGAAGTTGTTCTCACAGTCTAGCATGAGTTGATGAGTTGATAAAAAAGAAAGTAGGGAAAATGTCTTTGTTTATGTGTTAAGCAAACATTTTATGTCCTGAATGGTATGTGTTAGTTTGTTATCATTACAGTAGTAAACAGAGGGAATCTTACTCTTTTACTTCCAGATTGGTATATTTTTATTATAACAATTAGGTATTTCCTCAAAACAAACCTGAAATTGTATTTGATAGAATACTACAGAAAAAAAATTATGATTGGGTTAACTAAAATTATGAAGATTTTGACATTTCCTTTCTTGTTTAACAAAATTGTATTAAGTGAAAAAGTTTGTGCCAGGACATTTACATAAGAGTTGGCTTTACTAAAGCGCGGAAGTTATTGCATTTGGTATTCTTAGATAAGGATGATGAGACAGATTTGAAAGCAGGCATTTAGTCATTCTAAATCGACTTTTTTTTTTTCGTGAGGCATTCACGTGTCCACTCGAGGTTTTATACTTGAGCCACTTGGATTGACCTGAAGAGTCTTTCAAGGACAAGCTTGAGACTACTTCTTGCTCATATTACAATTTGAGAATTGATTAAGGAGATTCTGATTTCATGCCCAAGCAAAGCATGAAAACCTGGGAATAATGCTTAACTGAGAATTTTGTCTTTGTACTTGCATCAGCAAGTTCAGAAGTTGTGTTTTTGTTCAAGGCTGTTAGGATTCCTACTGCTGAACCCCTCTTGGTAGCAAGGAAGAACTGTTGGCAAGGGAAGAAGAGAGTTTGCTCTCTCTTCTTCCTCCTCTAACAACTCCTATTCTCCTCTTCAGACACTTCTTAGAAGGAAGAAACAGCCTTATTAGTTGTATAGGAGGAATGCTCTGGCCTTTAGGAAGCTGCTCTCATCCTTCGACCAGTGTCTTCAGGGATGATTGAACAGTTGTGAGCCTGATATGATTCTATAGGCCAGGCAAAGTTGAAAATTTTTGCACATCTTCCTCACTACTTCTGTAATAGGAGGATCATCCCTGATTTTAAGAGTCACTAAAGCGCTGGTCGATTCCTTTGGGGTCAATCAAGTGTTGTGTGAGCCTGGTGTGACAGCTACCACTGTGGCACGATTGGAGATGAGCAGTCTCACACGCACCAATCACCAGCACCATTGGCAGATAAGGGTAGGTTATACATTGCCCTTTCTCTTCAGGGAGGAAGTGATGGAGTCCACCCATCAACTGTTTTCCCTAGGACTCTATTAGCCAGACCGTGAAGCCAGTTTGGCCGATACTTTGATATACCGGTAGTAATTAACAGTCCTTCCAGGGATCGAATACTCTACTCATGCTGTCAAGAAATGCAGAAAGGTAAGTAGGGAAGTAACAGGGCATAAATGAAGGCATAGACCTGATGGAAAACCATACAGAAATTTCCTTAGACAAAAGAGAGTAAAAGATATCACACTTCACTGCTACTTCCATGGAGGGAAAAGCTTATTTAGAATTATAAATGATTAAAAGGTCTCTTTGTTCATGAAATTACAAATCCTGGTACAGTATTAGGAAATGCAAGGAAATTATGTTTAATAAAAGAGTCAGTATTAGAGAGGCAAAATATTGCATTACTATTTGAGCAGGGAAATAAATAAGAACGATTGGAATTTTGTTGTTATTGGAATTGTAAATTTGACATCTTGAAATATTCAATGATACTCATTAACAATTACTTGAAGATTACAGCAATCTTTTCAGTAGGATGTTGAAATGTCAGCGTTCTTTGATATTAGAAGATTCCAAGTGTAATTTCTGTATTTTTTTTTTTTTCAGACAAGAAATATAGTGTCATCCATTTTACTGGTTACCTCAAGTCCTGGGCTCCAACTAAGGATCCACTTGAGGAGGACTCAGAGGGGGATTCAGACTCATGCAACTTATCATGTTTGGTAAGACCAATATTTCAAGTTACATAAGTGGAAATGTGGGAGGTTGGGCTGTGGCACCCTAGCAGTACCAGCTGAACTCGGCTGAGTCCCTGGTTAGGCAGGAGGAACGTAGAGAGTAGAGGTCCCCTTTTTTTGTTTTGTTTCTTGTTGTTGTCGGCTACCCCCCAAAAATTGGGGGAAGTGCCTTTGGTATATGTATGTATGTACATAAGTCTACAAGATAAATCATTCAAATTGTAGAATGTAGCAAACCATTGGTAGGATGATGATTGTCATTTAGGTTTTCTTCCCGACTTTTATGGCAGTAGTATTCATGGACTGATTCTACTGAAGGTAATACATGTATACCACCTGAGATTTTGCCCGTTCTCAAATGTCTCCCAAAACTGTTTCATAACAAGCTTTTGAGTACACCCTCTTTATTGCCTAATATATACTGCTCTTGTCCTATCAGTTTTTCAGATATCTGAGTCTTAATCCTTTAGTTCCTAGGAACCTCTATATTTCCTAAATCAGTATATACTACAGACTGCTTTTCCTTACCCATTACATTGGAAACTTTTTTTTCTCTCCAGAAACATTACTTTGGTTATTCTATCACATATTCAGCATCATACCTTTGCATCTTACTCTGATCCCATCTTTTTATTGTTATATTTTTTTAACAATGTTACAAATCTGTCTCCCTCACACCTGTTCAAAATTCTCTTTTACTTTTTATAAAGTTTATGCTTATTTTTTTATGACTTGTAGCCTCTTTTGAAAAAAATTTTCCTTTGATAAGTTTGGCTAGCTGCACAGTAGCTGTATCTGACTAACATTATATTTTCCCTTCCTCAATATATGTATTGCTGCCAAGAAGGTATCCCATTCCCTGTAATGATTTCCTACCTAACATCAAGAAATTGTTTTGCAATAAATGGCAACAGCACTGGGATAGTCTAGATGGCAATAAAATGAGAGTAGTAAGAAATGTCATATCTCCTTGGAGATATATCATGATGCCCTGAAAATGGGAGACGTCTCTTTGTCGTCTCCGTATTGGTCACAATCGGTTGACACATGAGTTTCTGCTGAAGGGCTGACACCAACCGTATTGCGACGACTGTTTAGTACCTTTAACAGTGAGGCATTTGTTGACCGAATGCCCCAATTATAATAACTTGAGAAATAGATATCTGTTAGAGGCTCGAGATGAGGATGGCAGGTTCATCCTTGCCAAGATTCTTGGACATGATGTGTCCTACTATGTGAGTGGCATTTTTAGATTTATTTAAAAAGCAGGTCTTCTGAAAACTATTCAACTCTTATAATCACATTGAACTTTTATGGTTTTAATTGAATACTCTTTTATTTTTTATATAAAATAAATGATATCGACGTCAATGACCTGAAAACTTTAAATCAATCAATCTATATATGTACAGTATGTGTATTTTTGAAACTTAACACAGTAGTGTAGTTTCCTTTTAGTGATCTATTAAATTGTTGATGTTTCAGGTTGCTGTTGGTAGAGTGCATCAGCCAATTTTAGCATCTGGTATGCACGAGGGGATCCAGCTTGGTCGTGGTGCTCCTGCACAACCTGTGGATTTTATTTCTAAACACACAAATGATGGAAAATTTGTATTTATAGATCAAAGGTGAGACGAGTTTCATTGGACTAGAACTAACCAACAATTCACTGTACAGTACTTCATTCCTCTATGTGCCATTGTTAAGAAAACTAATTTTCTTTTGATAATTTACTTGTGTTCCAGTATATTTATTAATTTTAATAGTGCTTTCTATCATATTCCTGGATTAAAAATTGGTGGCTAATTTTAGTTGGCTAAAACTAGCTACCAAACCTGTCTTTGCTTATCTGATACTTGAGATACTTGGTCGCTACCAATTGTATTGTCTATATTTCAGGGCATCATTACTACTTGGCTGGTTACCACAAGAATTGCTTGGGACTAGTATGTATGAATATTTTCACCAAGACGATATACCTTTGTTAGCTGAAACTCATAGGTCAGCTTTGCAAAACTCTGAAAGTTGTAGCACTCAGGTAGGTTTTCCCTATACTTATTCTGTTAAAAGTTGTCACTACTTATTTTAATTTATTATAAATTTATCTTTTTGAATTACAAAATACTAACTGTAGCTGGTACCTTTAATATCTCTTTTGTAGATTTATCGGTTCCGCACAAAAGAAGGATCCTACGTTCGATTACAAAGTAATTGGAGAACCTTTAAAAATCCTTGGACCAAGGAAATAGAATACATAATATCTAGGAACAGTGTTATGACGTAAGTATAAAAGATTTTTTCTAGAATCATGATGCTGATATTGCATTTTCATCATATGATTTTTTTCGTGAATTTTTTTTTCTATACGTGTGAAGTGTAAGTTGTATTTTTAACATATCTATCACTTTATGGAGTGCTTAAAATTTTCTTTAGATTAAGGTATCAAATCTGTTTTTTCCAGAGAAGGAACAGCCATATATAACTGCAAGTATTAGAAGGAATTGATTTTGTTATTTATATGTTTTATTATTCTTAGAAACATTTATTCATTCACAGGTCAGAAGCAGGTTTGGTGGAGAGCACCATGGCAAATGAAGCTGTTTCCCAGTCTTATAATAATTTCAATGAATTCCTCAGCTCACCAGGTAAATGATATGCATACATTCAGTATTTTAAATTATTTTTGTACCATAAGTATGTCTTAAGAACAAGAAATTCATTGGCATTTATTACAGATGTTACTACATACATACATACATATACCATGGCACTTCCCCCAATTTTGGGGGGTAGCCGACATCAACAAAGAAACAAAAACAAAAAGGGGACCTCTACTCTCTACGTTCCTCCCAGCCTAACAAGGGACTCAACCGAGTTCAGCTGGTACTGCTAGGGTGTCACAGCCCACCCTCCCACATTATCCACCACAGATGAAGCTTCATAATGCTGAATCCCCTACTGCTGCTACCTCCGTGGTCATCTAAGGCATCGGAGGCAGCAGCAGGGCCTACCGGAACTGTGTCACAATCGCTTGCCATTCATTCCTATTTCTAGCACGCTCTCTTGCCTCACTCACATCTATCCTCCTATCACCCAGAGCTTCCTTCACTCCATCCATCCACCCAAACCTTGGCCTTCCTCTAGTACTTCTCCCATCAACTCTTGCATTCATCACCTTCTTTAGCAGACATCCATTTTCCATTCTCTCAACATGGCCAAACCACCTCAACACATTCATAGCCACTCTAGCTGCTAACTCATTTCTTACACCCGTTCTCACTCTCACCACTTTGTTCCTAACCCTATCTACTCGAGATACACCAGCCATACTCCTTAGACACTTCACCTCAAACACATTCAATTTCTGTCTCCATCACTTTCATTCCCCACAACTCTGATCCATACATCACAGTTGGTACAATCACTTTCTCATATAAAACTCTCTTTACATTCATGCCCAACCCTCTATTTTTTACTACTCCCTTAACTGCCCCCAACACTTTGCAACCTTCATTCACTCTCTGACGTACATCTGCTTCCATTCCACCATTTGCTGCAACAACAGACCCCAAGTACTTAAACTGATCCACCTCCTCAAGTAACTCTCCATTCAACATGACATTCAACCTTGCACCACCTTCCCTTCTCGTACATCTCATAACCTTACTCTTACCCACATTAACTCTCAACTTCCTTCTCTCACACACACTTCCAAATTCTGTCACTAATCGTCCAAGCTTCTCTTCTGTGTCTGCAACCAGTACAGTATCATCTGCAAACAACAACTGATTTACCTCCCATTCATGGTCATTCTCGTCTACCAGTTTTAATCCTCGTCCAAGCACTCGAGCATTCACCTCTCTCACCACTCCATCAACATACAAGTTAAACAACCACGGCGACATTACACATCCCTGTCTCAGCCCCACTCTCACCGGAAACCAATCACTCACTTCATTTCCTATCCTAACACATGCTTTACTACCTTTGTAGAAACTTTTCACTGCTTGCAACAACCTTCCACCAACTCCATATAACCTCATCACATTCCACATTTCTTCCCTATCAACTCTATCATACGCTTTCTCCAGATCCATAAACGCATATCTGCCTAACTGTAAAAATCTGATTCATACAACCCCTACCTCTTCTAAAACCACCCTGTATTTCCAAGATTGCATTCTATGTTTTATCCTTGATCCTATTAATCAATACTCTACCATACACTTTTCCAACTACGCTTAACAAACTAATACCTCTTGAATTACAACACTCATGCACATCTCCCTTACCCTTATATAGTGGTACAATACATGCACAAACCCAATCTACTGGTACCATTGACAACACAAAACACATTTTTAAATATTTAACTTAGCCGGTGAATATATAATACAGTAGCTGCAACTCTGCGGCTCGACAGAAAACACACTCAAAAAACTCGCGAGCGATCGCTATGAAGGTTGCGGGTGTGCCCACCAGCGCCAACTGTCGGCCAGATACCACTCTTGTATGTAAACAAAACCTCCAATTCTTCTCTGTCGACGTTGACGACAAGACGTATTCATACTCGCTGTAGAACCTGGAGTTTTCTTAACATATTTGGTGAAGTACTTCATTTTGGTTTGAGCTTTCGCAGTACAGGTGTTTTATCTTCAACTTAAATCTTGAACTCGTTTTTGGATAGATTTAATTTTTGATGACTTTGGATTGTTTTTTTTGGACTTTCCTTGACTTTTAAATGGCCGACCCTTCCCTCAGTACGGAAGTGTGTTTAGGCTTTTAGCAATTATCTTATCACGTTATAAATTAATTATAGATTTTCCTCTATATGTTTTATATCTCAACCGCCTTTATTAGGCCTCTTCGATTAGCTTTCCATTTATAATAAACATCAAAATAAATTTTAATGATTTGTTTATATGCGACCTTTCCTGAGAGTAGGCGGTCCTAACTTGAAAACCGAAGTTAAACAACGTTGAGCCCTTTCAATCGTAAATAGCTTTTAAAGAGCTAATGATTTAAAACTTATTAAATGAATATTTTTTCATAGATATTTTATGAAAGATTTTCTTTGAATAGTCTTCGTACTGTTTCAAAGATGAACTAACGTTTAGTTTATTTATGCTACGCAGTTTGCGCTCTATCGTTACGATAGAGAGAGAGAGTATCACGGTTTCACTTTGCAGAAAGAGTAAATCGATTCTGACGTTTTGTTCATTCTTCTTTCAAAGCTTAAATGTTTTAAATTCTATTTTAAAGGAACTTTTTAATTGAAAAACCTTTCAGTTTTTTCCTTTGGTCAAATAACCTGTTTTTTTGACGAAACGTAAGTGGGCTCTTCTCTTAGGTGCGAAATCAAGAGAGAGAGAGAGAGAGAGATAGAGACGGAGGGAGAGAGAGGAGAGAAAACGTTCCGATCTTTATCTCGTCCCAAGCGGGTAACGTTGTTCTCGAGTTACTCTCGTCCCTAGTCTCTGTACGGGGAGAAAGGATAAAACGTTTTTAGTTTTTTATTCTCGTCCCAAGGCAATGTACGGTGAGAGATTGAAAACGTAGTTTTGAATGAACTAGTGTTAAAATCTCCCCAGCCACTGATTTTTTTTTTTTTTATCTTAAAATATGTTTACTGTTTTTTGCGGGTATTAATGTACTTACATTATACGACTGATTTCGCAATTACAACCTTTTGATGAGGGTAGAATTGCGTGCTTCAGGTAGAAATCAGTTTTATTCATACCTAATGTGAATTGTTAAAAAATCCGATTTCAGTGAAATAAGTGCAAAACAGAAAATCGTAGTGATAAAGTGATATTGCGCAAAGTGTTATCAGTGTTGCGACCGAGGGTTCGTCTGTTCGTGCCTGTCGTTCGCCTAGTCCGGGACCTCTTGCAAGCTCCCAAGCCCAGGGGAGAAGTAATGTCGTACGACTTATGGGTTCGAGAGGCCTTGATCAGCGAACAGACGTTCCCTCTATGGTATCGGGTGTATCTTACCAAGATCACCCCTACCATAAGGCGAGAGAGACGATTTTCTCCTCGTCATCCGAAGGCTTTTCGCATAAGAAACCGTGGAACAAGGTTTCGAGGCCCTTTAAGCGAAAGTCAGTCCTTTCAGGACAGGTCCAGCGTCCTGGTTTTAACCATTAGGACAGCTCTGACCCTATGCAGTCATCGGAAGACTGCTCGCCGCCTAACAAAAGCGTAACACAGACTCCGAGAGTCTTTTTGTAGGCAAGGTTTTGCGGTCACAGACGTTACCCTCGTCTCTTACCGCAACCATTCCCGTTGATCCTAAATGGGTTGTACGGCAAGACATGCAGAATAAGCTTGCCTCCCTTATGGAAGACTATTCTGCCGATAAGTCCGTTGAGCCTAGCCGTTTATCTCATCGAGATCCTGGCCTTCAGCCACCCTAACGTTCCTTTGTGCGTCCTGTTGACGTTGGCGTAGCCAAGTCACGTCAGTCAGGTTGTTTAGAACCACACTCGATGCGGTCTCGTGTGGATTTTCAGCCACATTTGGACGTTAGGCCACTTGCTGATGCTCCTGTTGACGTTCAGGACGTTCGCTAACAATCGGAGTTGACTTGTTTTGACGCTGAGCGTCAACCTCCGCATTCTAGAGTTGTTTTGACTGCTCAGTCTAGGCGGTCAAAGCAGTCTCGAGTGGACGCTGTGCGTCCTCACGCACCTGTTGTTGTTGACAGTTCACAGACTGTCAAGCAGTTACATGACGTTGCGTCCTGGTCTCACGCACCTGTTGTTGTTGACAGTTCACAGACTGTCAAGCAGTTACATGACGTTGCGTCCTGGTCCGCTACTAATGCACCAGTGCGTGTGGACTCTGCTTGTAAAGCATTGCCACCACGGTAGGTCTCTCCCTTGCTTGAGACTCGGCTATTATCGGACAAGGTTCCTTCAGATGAGGAAGTTGCTGTTCCCCCTCCTACTGATATTCCCTTGAGGACTCTGTCAGACGGAGAGGAGCCTAAAGCTGCTTAGCCCTCTATGGACTTTAAATAAATCATGCTGATTTTTAAGGATCTTTGTCCGGATCTTTTTGTAACTGCTGCTCCTCGTTCGCCTAAACGTCAGAGCTTACACTAGGCCTAGCTACTTCGAAGCCGTTGTTTTATAAGCTAGTGCTCTCTCGCTCTTCTAAGAGAGCTTTACGTTTGCTAGGTGACTGGTTTATCACCAGGAGGAGTTTGGGGGAGATAGCCTTTGCTTTCCCTTCTTTTAAACTGGCTTATAGAGCGAGAGTCTGATTTGACACGAGAGAAGTTCTCGGCTTGGGAGTTCCTGCCTCTGCCCAGATAGACTTCTCAAACCTCATAGACTCTCCCTGGCGCCTGGCCATGAGACGCTCCAAGATTTTACAGGTCGACTTCACAGCTATTTTCGAGCCTTTGAAGTTTTGCTGTACAATTATGTCATGCATAAACAAGGCTTTCAGGGATGGCTCCAATGATCTGACAGCCACGTTCTCTGCAGGAACAAGTCCCTCAGGGATGGCTCCATGATTTGGCAGCCATGTTCACTGCAGGAGTACGTAAGAGGCAAGTGCGCTCAATGTGTTCATTGTCAAGACAAACTTCACGATGAAGTCTACCAGGCTGTCTTGACAGCATTTATGGAAGCGACTGGATGGTCTCTCTCGACCTTCAGGAGGCATACTTCCACATTCCTATACACCCGGATTCCCAACCGTTTCTGAGGTTTGTTTACAGGAATGTGGGGTACCAGTTTCGAGCCCTGTGCTTTGGCCTCAGTCCTGCGCCTCTCGTGTTTACGAGGCTCATGAGGAATGTGGCAAAATCCCTCCATCTATCGGGGATCCGAGCCTCCCTGTACTTGGACGACTGGCTTCTCAGAGCATCGTCCAGTCTTCACTGTCTGCAGGATCTACATTGGACGTTGAGTCTGGCCAGGGAGTTGGGACTTTTGGTCAACCTAAAAGTCCCAACTGATCCCATCCCAGATTATTCTATATTTGGGGATGGAGATTCGCAGTCAAGCCCGGCTCGAAGTCCAACTAATGCTGAAACGAAACGTTTATTCAATCAGGAGTTGGAACAGTCTCGTAGGGACTCTCTCATCCCTGGAGCAGTTTGTCTCACTAGGGAGACTTCACCTTCTGTCTCTCCGGTTCCATCTAGCCTTTCACTGGAACTAGGACAAGACATTAGAGACGGTATCATTCCCAGTCTCCGAACCAGTAAAGGAATGCATGAAATGGTGGGACAGCAATATCAGTCTGAGAGAGGGACTATCCCTAGCAGTCAAGAACCCAAACCACGTGTTGTCCTCAGACGCGTCGGATTTGGGTTGGGGTGCTACCCTGGACGGTCGGGAATGCTCGGGTCTGTGGACCTCAAGTCAGAAGAGCATGCACATCAACGGCAAGGAGCTATTAGCAGTCCACTTGGCCTTGATGATATTAGAAGGCTTCTTCGAAACTTAGTGGTAGAGGCAACTCAGACAACACCACAACTTTGGCGTACATCTCCAAGCAAGGAGGCACACACTCCTTCACGCTGCTCGAGATCGCAAGGGACCTTCTCTTATGGTCAAGAATTCGAGGCATCTCCCTGTTGACGAGATTCATCCAGGGGGACTTGAACGTCTTGGCAGACTGTCTCAGTCGGAGGGGTCAGGTGATACCCACGGAATGGACCCTCCACAATGACGTGGGCAAGAGTCTTTGGGCTACTTGGGGTCAACCCACCATAGACCTCTTTGCCTCCTCGTTGACCAAAAGGTTACCAATCTATTGCTCTCCAGTCCTAGATACAGAAGCAATCTACATAGACACGTTTCTACTGGATTGGTCTTTTCTGGACTTATATGCATTCCCACCATTCAAGATAGTCAACAAGGTACTGCAGAAATTCGCCTCTCACGAAGGGACAAGGTTGACGTTGGTTGCTACCCTCTGGCCCGCGAGAGAGTGGTGCACCGAGGTACTTCAATGGCTGGTAGACTTTCCAAGAAGTCTTCCTCTAACGGTAGATCTGTTACGTCAGCCCCACGTAAAGAATGTCCATCAAAGCCTCCCCGCTCTTCGTCTGACTTCCTTCAGACTATCGAAAGACTCTCAAGAGCTAGAGGCTTTTCGAAGGAGGCAGCCAGTGCGATTGCAAAAGCTAGGAGAGCTTCTACCATTAGAGTATACCAGTCGAAGTGGGAAGTCTTTCGAGACTGGTGCAAGTCAGCATCTGTATCCTCGTCCAGTACCTCTGTAGCCCAAATCGCAGATTTTCTTTTACATCTGAGAAAGGTTCACTCCCTTTCAGCTCCCACGATTAAGGGCTACAGGAGCATGTTGGCTTCGGTCTTTCGACATAGAGGCTTAGATCTTTCCAACAATAAAGATCTCCAAGATCTCCTTAAGTCTTTCGAGACCTCTAAGGAACGTCGTTTGGCAACTCCTGGATGGAACTTAGACGTGGTCCTAAGGTTCCTCATGTCAGACAGGTTTGAGCCATTACATTCAGCCTCCCTGAAGGATCTCACCCTCAAGACACTTTTCCTAGTGTGCTTGGCTTCGGCTAAAAGGGTCAATGAACTTCATGCCTTCAGTAAGAACATCGGCTTTTCTACAGAAAAAAGCCACTTGTTCACTTCAACTTGGTTTCCTGGCCAAAAATGAACTGCCTTCTCGTCCTTGGCCTAAATCTTTTGATATTCCTTGCTTATCAGAGATCGTAGGCAACGAACTGGAAAGAGTATTATGTCCTGTTAGAGCTCTTAAGTTCGATTTAGCTCGTACTAAGTCTTTACGAGGGAAATCTGAGGCATTATGGTGCTCATTTAAGAAACCTTCTTTGCCTATGTCAAAGAATGCTTTGTCATATTTTATCAGATTTTTTTAATACGAGAAGCTCATTCTCACTTGAATGAGAAAGACCGATGTTTGCTTAAGGTTAAGACGCACGAAGTTAGAGATATAGCAACCTCCGTGGCCTTCAAGCAAAATAAATCTCTGCAAAGTATTATGGACGCGACTTTTTGGAGAAGCAAGTCAGTGTTCGCGTCATTTTACTTAAAAGATGTCCAGACTCTTTACGAGGACTGCTACACACTGGGTCCATTCGTTGCAGCGAGTGCAGTAGTGGGTGAGGGTTCTACCACTACACTTCCCTAATTCCAATATCCTTTTAATCTGTCTCTTGAAATGTTTTTAATATTGTTTTATGGGTTGTTCGGAAGGCTAAGAAGCCTTTCGCATCCTGGTTGATTTGGCGGGTGGTCAAAGTCATTTCTTGAGAGCGCCCAGATTAGGGGTTTGATGAGGTCCTGTTGTATGGGTTGCAACCCTTGATACTTCAGCTCCTGGGAGTCTTTCAGCATCCTAAGAGGATCGCTGGGCTCCGTGAGGAAGACAGACTTACAAGGCAGAGTAATCGTCTAAGTCAACTTCCTCACCAGGTACCTATATATTTTGGTTTTGTTATATTGATAACTGTCAAAATGAAAAAACTCTTAGCTTATACGCTGTAAACATAATTAACTCTGGTCTCTACCTACCTCCTTGGGTGTGAATCAGCTATTATATATTCACCGGCTAAGTTAAATATTTAAAAATGATATTTTAATTATAAAATAAATTTTTGAATATACTTACCCGGTGAATATATAAATTAAATGACCCTCCCTTCCTCCCCAATAGAGACGCAGCGGGACGAGAAGAATTGAAGGTTTTGTTTACATACAAGAGTGGTATCTGGCCGACAGTTGGCGCTGGTGGGCACACCCGCAACCTTCATAGCGATCGCTCGCGAGTTTTTTGAGTGTGTTTTCTGTCGAGCCGCAGAGTTGCAGCTATTATATATTCACTGGGTAAGTATATTCAAAAATTTATTTTATAATTAAAATATATTAAACAATCTCACCAACCATTCAAGTACAGTCACACCCACCTCCTTCAACATCTCAGCTCTCACACCATCCATACCAGACGCTTTTCCTACTCTCGTTTCATCTAGTGCTCTCCTCACTTCATCTATTGTAATCTCTCTCTCATTCTCATCTCCCATCACTGGCACCTCAACACCTGCAACAGCAATTATATCTGCCTCCCTATTATCCTCAACATTCAGTAAACTTTCAAAATATTCCGCCCATCTTTTCCTTGCCTCCTCTCCTTTTAACAACCTTCCATTTCCATCTTTCACTGTCTCTTCCATTCTTGAGCCAGCCTTCCTTACTCTCTTCACTTCTTTCCAAAACTTCTTATTCTAATAAAGTTAAATTGTCATTTTTTCCCGTTTTTCTCAGAGCAGTTAATTCCGGAGATGTTTATTAATGTTAAACTTAATAGAAGCTGTCATGGAAAAAAGAAACATTTTCTTCATATTACAACTGTTTATTTTTATTTCAGATACAAATACAAACCATCTTCAAGAAACAGCGTCTCCAGGAAATGCTGGATCGTCAAACAGCAGTAACCGTCTCTTGGGTGGCGGAATCCACGCTGGTAAGATAGGGAGACAGATAGCTGATGAAGTGCTCGAGAACCAACGTCGTAACGACTCCTCTTCCAACAGTCCGGTTTCTCCATTTGAGGGGATTTTGGGATCAGGTGCTTCTGAAAGATCGTTTGCTGCATTACTAAGGGTAAGTTTTGAGATTAATGACTGACTAGGATGTCTCATTTTGAATCATTTATGAGCTGAAAAGAACTAAAAATAAATAAAAATGTATCTTTATAATCTTTGTCAAAGTTTATCACAAAAAATCATTAATCTAAAGTACTATTATCTTAAAAAATCATTAATCTTAGGTACTATTAACTCGTTTAAGAAAAACTACAAACAACTTAATTACTGTTCTCTATTGATATCTTTAATTTGATCAAATTTTTTCAGAAACCCATTAGATGTGTCTCATGAAATCGTAGACACGTCAGCATTTATAAAAAGAAAACATGGCGAGTAGAAATCTTTAGAAGACCATATACAACAGTACTTTTTCAGTCCTAAAAATGCATCTGACAAATATTTCAAGTGTAAAATCCACAGGAAACAAGAAAGTGAAAGACCAGGGACCAAGCACTACTTTGTACCCCAAAAGAAGTGTACGTAATACATGAAAGTGCTTGGTCCCTGGTCTTTCACTTTCCTTTTTCCTGTGAATTTTACACATATACAGTATGTATAAGTTTTCTCAGATCTCTAGCTAGTTGCTGCTAGTCACCTCACTTCGCAGAGTCCTTGACTTGTGTTTTTTTTTTTTCTTTCAAAAAACTGCTTCATTTAATAATCTTTATACAGTATCACTTTCTTGATTCATTTTCCATTTTTATTTCATCACTAAGTAATATTCTTGGTTAAAACTACAGCTGTTTGTTTTTTTATCCCCTCATAGAGGTAGATGTGAGTTTACCATGAACAAATTGTTATATTTTTGTTTTTTTCAGAATAACGTGAGGAGTGAGGATAGTGATACTAGTCGCCCATCACAAGGTGGAAACAATCATCGTGTATCAAGCGGTCACAATTCATTGTCACAAAGTAACGACCGAGCATTATATAACCACAACAATAATCATGGACAACCTGGTAAATTATTTTTGTCTCTTTACTAGTGAAATTTACGTATTATAATAACTTATTAATTTCTTTGCCTACCTGTCTACCTGTCCAAAAGATATTTGGGAAAACTGTTAATGCATTTGAATGGAATATTTTGGATGGTAAGCCCTGGACTATGGGAAAGTTGATGAGATTTTGAGATGGATGGAATTTTAGGGTTTTTTTTCATACATGTATACAAACCATTCGTCCTTTAAAATAAGGAATGTCGTCAGCAGAACTGTAACAGCCAATGAAATTGTCAATAAGTTTGTTTAAGGTAGGTGGTAAATGAAAAGAAGTATCCTTACCCACTCGCCTGTCATAGACTTCATTTTTGTCTGTGACTGCAATGAGTAGAGACATACTGTTGTATCCTCTTCAAGGCTATTTAATGTTTTATTTTTTTTTTCATCCTTTTTAGTTTGAATTTTTTATGTTGGCTTTGTGTGAAATGATGAAACGAAGTCTCACTTGTGCTTCAAGACGCTTCAGTGTGTAGTCTATGTCACTCTTGCCAAGGCGTCACAGGCAGGCAGAGGTGAAGGCAACTGCTTTGCAGGAATCCCTGATACACTGCATAGTCTTGTTCAAGTGGCCTGGGTCTTTGAGGGTGGCTGTGGATAAACCCTCAGTTGGGGCCATGCTCATGGGTATTAGTGTAAAAGAAAGTAGTCACTGGCTTCTCTAGACCCCGATTGAAATCACCTGCAATTTCTTCAACTTGGAAGGATCCTATGATTGCACAGGTCTTTCTATGCCAAAAACCTGACCAGTTCAGGAAGGGAGGCTGAGGAGAGGTAGAGGGGATATTTATATTACTTATATTGGAGCTCCCCCTCACCTGTTGTGAACAGGGGGATGTCTGGCATGCCACTTGGCAATCTGGCAGAAACACAAGCTAGTGAGTGTCCTTCAGCAGGGGTACTAACTACCTTTCCCCCATCTTGCAGATCCATTGAGTTTTCAACTATCTCTAGTATTACTGAAAGCCATAGCATTGTTGCAGAAATGAAAGGGATATTTCATAAGACTTTGCCCTGGGCTTTTACAGTACTCTTCCTAGTGGAGAAGTCAACTGTCGGTAGAATAAGCAGTAGTCATTGACGATTCTCCCATGAACCAGTTTGTACACCAATCAGGTCCAAGGTGAAAACAGCACAGACTGTCCTGAATTCCACCGGAGAAGGTGGTTTCATACTTTCAGTGAATCTGGAGAATGTGTACTTCTAAGTATCCATTCATCAGTCCTTCTGGAAATACTTCTGCTTCTTCCTCAATGGGGGAACACCATTTCAAGACCCTGCGTTTTGTACTGTGTTCTGTCCCTTAGGTGTTAAATCAAGCGTTTATTCTAGTGGCGGCTCGGGTCCCACTGGTACAGAATATGTCTTTTGATATACGTATTTCAACAACCTCCACAAATAGGCAGTTGCTACAAGATCAAGATCCCCTTGTCATCTTTTGTCATGATCTTGGAATCGTGGTAAGTTGGGAGAAGATGAATCTCACATCCAAGCAGAGGTTGAAATATTTGGGTGTGCTGTTAAAGATGACAACAGCTAGTCTTTTCACCAGACAAGCTCAGAGAGGTAGCACAACCACAACCATTCTTTCCAAGACACCTCAATGTTGCCAGTATTCTTGGCTACCAAAGATGAGTTCATTCATCACTAATGGTTCTTTCCTTACAATCTCAGTTTTCAATATTAAACTTACCCGATAATCATGTAGCTGTCAACTCTGTTGCCCGATAGAATTCTACGGAAGGGATACGCCAGCGATCGCTATACAAGAGGGGGGTGTACTCACAAGCGCCACCTGTGGCCAGGTACTGCAGTACTTCTTGTTGACACCACTTCAATTTTTCCTCTGTCGTGCTTCCGGCAAGACGTTCATGGATACGCTTATAATTTTGGAGTCTTGTTCACGGTTTTTGGTGAAGTATTGCTCTAAGATTTCAGCTTTCGCTATTCAGGAAGTTCTATTATTAGCTTAGCTAGCTTTTGGAATTAATTTGATTAATTATGGTGACGAAGAGAGTATGAACTCTCTTTCACCTTTAAATGGCCGACCCTTCCCTTAGACGGAAGTGTTGGTGTCTAAGAGAGTATAGACTCTCTTTCTTAATTTTGCTTAACAAAAGTTATAGATTTATTTTATATCTCTCCGCCTTTTATAGGCCTCTTCGATTAACTTCCTTTTATTATAAAATTATTAAAATTAATTTTTATATTTGTTTATATTCGACCTTTCCTAATAGTAGGCGGTCTTTTCTTGTACCGAAGTTAATTAACATTGAGCCCGTCATTTCGGTTTTATCTGTTAACATATTATGCTATTTTATTGTTTTTGAAAGAATTTCTTGGATAGTCTCGTACTGTTTCAAAGTTGAACTAACGTTTTGTTTTGTCTCTGCAGTTGTTGACGTTCAGAACGTTCAACTTGCGCTCTATCGTTACGATAGAGAGAGAATTTTCACGGTGTCACGTTGCAGTAAGAGTAAACCGTTTATAACGTTTTGTTCATTCTTTCTTAGCTTAATGGTTTTAATTCTAATAAAGTAACTTTTTATTTGGGAAATCTTTCAGTTTTTTTCCTTTAACAATAATATGTTTTAACGAGTATATATGATTGGGCTCTTCTCTCAGGTTCTAAGTCTAGAGAGAGAGAGAGAGATAGAGACGGAGGGAGAGAGAGCTGGATAAACGTTTCGTTCAAGCGAGTAACGTTGTTATCGTTTTTGCTCTTCTCCCTAGTCTCTTTAGGGGAAGAAGGTAAACGTTTCTAGAGTTTATTCTTGTTCTCAAGCTTTATGCGGTGAGAGATTTTAAACGTAGTTTATTTGATCTAGTGTTTAGTCTCTTTCCAGCCACTGAATTATTTATCTTTCATTAGATTTTTCTGTTACATTGTAATTCTGTTTTCGCAATTACTAACTTTTAAAGAAGGATAGAATTGCGTGTTTCAGGTACAAACCACTTAAAGTTTCGAGTTCAGTGAAATAAGTGCAAACAGAAATTCAAAAGTGATAAGTGATTTGCGCAAAGTGTGTCAGTGTTGTGCGTGAGGGTACTTCTTGCGTGCCAGTCGTCCTCCCAGTCCGGGACCTCTTGCAAGCTCCCAAGCCCAGGGGAGAAGCAATGTCGAAGGGCAAAAGGGTTCGGCAGGCCTTGATCGGCGCACAGAAGTATCCTCGGTGGTTGCGGGCGTGTCTTACAGAGACCGTCACTCCCACCCGCAGACAATTGAGCCCTTATTTTACTCGTCTGCAGAAGAAATTTCGGGGAGATAACGCTGGACTCAGGTCTCAAGACCTCTTAAACGTAAAGTCCAGACCTCTAGAGTTCAACAACCCGGATGCAGTCATTGGGTTAGCTCTGACTCTCCGCAGTCATCAGGTGACTGCACACCTCCTAAGAGAGGTACGGTGATGCCGCAACAGACCTCATCTTCTGTTAAGGCTTTGCCTCAGCAGACCTTAGCGTCTGCCGACCCCAAGATGACTTTGCTGCAGTCCATGCAGTCACAGCTTGCGGTCTTAATGCGTGAGTGTCAGGCTGAGAAGGTTACACCTCCTCCTGCGATCGCTCCGCCTCACCGCAGTCCAGTCTGCCAGGCGTACGATGTTGAGGTTCCTCAGGATACCTTACCGCGTACTGAGTTGCCAGTTACCAGCGGTGTGCAGCAACCTCCGCCTTCCTTAAGGCAACCTCAGCAATGGGAGCAGGAATCTTATGCCTTACTTCCTCCGCTTCCGCTTGCGGTTCCACCAGCGAGGCAACAATCTCTTGAGGTACGACAACCTCTTCCATCAATGAGGCAGCCACCTCAGCACTCGCTGCAGCTTAGGCTAGCACCTCAGGAACCTCAACTCGCGAGACAAGAACTGCGTTCTGCGCAGCCGCTACCTCAACTCTCGCAGCTCACACCTCAGGAACCTTAACTCGTTCCTCAGGAACCTGCTACTGCGCATCCGCAACCCTTACAGCAAGCGCAACTCTTGAGGCAGCAACCTCATGCTATGAGTCAGCCACCTCAACGCATGCATCTGCCACTTTCTCCTCAACTTGAACCTCAACCCATTCAACTTGGAAATAACAAATGACAATATAACACCTCCTTACTTTCATAACTTGCATTTGTAATCATATACATGTATGCCTACACAAACATTATGATAATGGAGGTTATTTGTATTACTTATATAAAAATATATATGTATTCCTTGCAATATATTTTTAACAATATCGCAAAATATGGCAAAAATATCTTCAAAACAAAAATGAATCATGAGTTATGAATGTAAGGTAAATATTATGTTGATATTAAAACCCCATGCAAGCATGCATGAAGTAATGCAGTGTTGCCAACAGGGCGAGTTTCCCTTTCCTGGGGTGAAGTAGATTATAGTACATTTAGTGTAGCTTATTTCTACGATTATCATGCCGGCTATCAAATTCATCAACAAAACAGTCTAAATCAATTCCCTCGGCACGTGCACTTTCAATGGACGGTAATGCGATATTACTCACTCTAGCACTGGTCATGGAATTTCTGAGAAATGTTACACGCCATGCAACACGCTCTGCTTACCTTACAGCATGCTCTACATACAGCATGCTCTGCATACAGCATGCTCTGCATACAGCATGCTCTGCATACAACATGCTCTGCATACAGCATGCTCTGCATTCAGCATGCTCTGCATACAACATGCTCTACATACAGCATGCTCTGCATACAGCACGCTCTGCATACAACATGCTCTGCATACAGCATGCTCTGCATTCAGCATGCTCTGCATACAACATGCTCTGCATACAGCATGCTCTGCATTCAGCATGCTCTGCATACAACATGCTCTACATACAGCATGCTCTGCATACAGCATGCTCTGCATACAACATGCTCTGCATACCTTACCGCATGCTTCTCAGTCACACATCTTTGGTTGTTGCCAACTCACTAGACTGTCAAGCAGTTTCATAACGTTGCCTTCTAGTCTGCTGCTTTTGCACCATTGAAACCCTCACTGAGAGAACTTAGCTTTTCTCGGATATGGTCCCTGTAGATGAGAAAGTGCTTTTCTCCCTCCTTCTGATATTCCCTTGAGGACTCTGTCATTTGGAGAGGAGCCTTTAGCTGCGTAGCCTCCTATGGACTTTTATTTAAGCATAACATGCTTCCAGGGAAGGTAATGGTTCCACTTCAGTCACTAACCCCGTCTGTTACCACACCTGCTCCCATAGACCTTGAGCTGTGTTGCAAGACATGCAGTCCAAGCTTAGTCCTTGTTAAAGGATTTTTTGTTTACGGAGTCAGTGTGTCACTGGGAAGACGTTCAACAACCAGCAGAAGTGACTTGTTGTGACGCAGTGTGGCAACCTCAGCAACCCGATAAGGAGTTGTCTGTACGACCCAGACAGTCTAGACAGCTTCGGGTTGTCACTGTACTTCCTCGCTTCCCCATGGTTGACAGTTCACAGACTGTGCAGCAGTACCATGATCTTGTGTCCGGCTCCGTCAGACGACTGGCTTTTAAGAGCTCCCACAAGTCGTCGCTGTCTGGAGATTCTCAGATGGACTATGGATCTGACCAAGGAACTGGGCCTCCTGGTCAATTTTGAGGAGTCTCAGCTCATCCCATCCCAGACCATTGTCTCCCTGGGTATGGATCTTCAGAGTCGGGCTTTTCCGTCGGCCCCAAGGATCTTCCAAGCCCTAGAATGCATCCAGAGCATGCTGAGAAGGAACCGATGCTCAGTCAGGTAGTGGATGAGTCTAACAGGGACACTTTCATCGCTGGCCCTGTTCATCGTGTTAGGGAGACTCCACCTCCCCCCCTTCAGTATCATCTAGCTGATCACTGGATAAAGGACATGACGCTAGAGACGGTCTCAGTTCCTGTTTCCGAAGAGAGGAGGTCTTCTCTCGCGTGGTGTAAGAACAGCTTTCTTCTCAAGGAAGTCTACCTTTGGCTGTTCAGAAACCCGACCGCCGTCTCCTCTCGGACACATCAGACACGGGCTGGGGTGCGACTTTGGACGGACAGGAATGCTCGGGAACATGGAATCAGGAGCAAAGGACACTTCACATCAATTGCAAGGAGTTGTTGGCGGTTCTTCTGGCCTTGATAAACTTCAAGTCCCTCCAGCTTAACAAAGTGGTGGAGGTGGACTCTGACAACACCACAGCCCTGGCTTACATCTTCAAGCAGGGAGGGACTCTTTCGTGAAGTTGTTCTAGATCGCAAGGGACCTCCTCATCTGGTCTAAAGATCGAAAGCTCACGCTGGTAACGAGGTTCATTCAGGGCGGTATGAATGTCATGGCAGATCACCTCAGCCGGAAGGGTCAGGTCATCCCCACAGAGTGGACCCTTCACAAGAATGTTTGCAGCAGACTTTGGGCCCTGTGGGGTCAGCCAACCATAGATCTGTTCGCTACCTCGATAACCTAGAGACTCCTGTTGTATTGTTCTCCGATTCCAGACCCAGCAGCAGTTCACGTGGATGCTTTTCTGCTGGATTGGTTCCATCTCGACCTGTATGCATTCCCGCCGTTCAAGATTGTCAACAGGGTACTTCAGAAGTTCTCCTCTCGCAAAGGGACACGGCTGACGTTGGTTGGCTCCGCTCTGGCCCGCGAGAGAATGGTTCTTAGAGGTACTGCAATGGCTGGTCGACATTCCCAGGACTCTTCCTCTAGGAGTGAACCTTCTACGTCTACCTCACGTAAAGAAGGTACACCCAAACCTCCACGCTCTTCGTCTGACTGCCTTCAGACTTTCGAAAGACTCTCAAGAGCTAGGGGCTTTTCGAAGGAGGCAGCCAGAGCGATTGCCAAAGCAAGGAGAACATCCACTCTCAGAATCTATCAGTCTCAAGGGGAAGTCTTCCGTAGCTGGTACAAGACCAATGCAGTTTCCTCAACCAGTACCACTGTAACCCAGATTGCTGACTTCCTGTTATATCTAAGGAAAGTAAGATCCCTTTCAGCTCCTACGATCAAGGGTTACAGAAGTATGTTGGCAGCGGTTTTCCGCCACAGAGGCTTGGATCTTTCCACCAACAAAGATCTACAGGACCTCCCTAGGTCTTTTGAGACCTCAAAGGAACGTCGGTTGTCCACTCCAGGCTGGAATCTAGACGTGGTCCTAAGGTTCCTTATGTCATCAAGATTTGAACCTCTCCAATCAGCCTCTTTTTAGGACCTCACATTAAAAACTCTTTTCCTCGTGTGCTTGACAACAGCTAAAAGAGTAAGTGAGATCCACGCCTTCAGCAGGATCATTGTTTTCACATCTGAAACGGCTACATGTTCCTTGCAGCTCGGTTTTTACTAAACGAGCTTCCTTCACGTCCTTGGCCTAAGTCGTTCGAGATCCCAAGCCTGTCCAACTTGGTGGGGAATGAACTGGAGAGAGTACTTTGCCCAGTTAGAGCTCTTAGGTACTATCTAAAAAGGTCTTAACCTTTACGAGGACAATCAGAAGCCTTATGGTGTGCTATCAAGAAACCTTCTTTTCCAAGTTCTAAGAACTCAGTTTCTTACTATTCAGGCTTCTGATTAGGGAAGCACATTCTCATCTGAAGGAAGAAGACCTTGCTTTGCTGAAGGTAAGGACACATGAAGTGGGAGCTGTGGCTACTTCAGTGGCCTTCAAACAGAGCCATTCTCTGCAGAGTGTTATGGATGCAACCTATTGGAGAAGCAAGTCAGTGTTCGCATCATTCTATCTCAAAGATGTCCAGTCTCTTTACGAGTACTGCTACACCCTGGGACCATTCGTAGCAACGAATGCAGTAGTAGGCGAGGGCTCAGCCACTACATTCCCATAATCCCATAACCTTTTAACCTTTCTCTTGAATACTTTTTATGGGTTGTACGGTCGGCTAAGAAGCCTTCCACATCCTTGTTGATTTGGCGGGTGGTCAATTCTTTCTTGAGAAGCGCCGAGGTTAAAGGTTGTGATGAGGTCCTTTAGTATGGGTTGCAGCCCTTGATACTTCAGCACCTTAGAGTTGTTCAGCCTCCTAAGAGGAACGCTGCGCTCAGTAAGGAAGACGAACTTATTTAAGGCAGAGTAATGGCTCAAGTCGACTTCCTTACCAGGTACTTGTAATTTCATTGTTATTTTGAATAACTGATAATATGAAATACGGGATACTTAGCTTCTTGATATACATGTACACTGGTTTTCACCCACCTCCCTGGGTGTGAATCAGCTACATGATTATCGGGTAAGTTTAATATTGAAAAATGTTATTTTCATTAGTAAAATAAATTTTTGAATATACTTACCCGATAATCATGATTTAATTGACCCACCCTTCCTCCCCATAGAACCAGTGGACCGAGGAAAAATTGAAGTGGTGTCAACAAGAAGTACTGCAGTACCTGGCCACAGGTGGCGCTTGTGAGTACACCCCCCTCTTGTATAGCGATCGCTGGCGTATCCCTTCCGTAGAATTCTGTCGGGCAACAGAGTTGACAGCTACATGATTATCGGGTAAGTATATTCAAAAATTTATTTTACTAATGAAAATAACATTTTTGGCGGTTGCGGAAAAAGGCGATTGTACTGTCCCATTAGGTTCTTGAGAGTATATCTCTATAAGAAAAATGTTCCTCTGGTCTCTTCCTTAATGCCTTTGTTAGATACAAAATAGAAGATAACCCCAGTCTTTAAATACACTATCTGTTTTTGGCTTATGTAAGTGATCACAAAGGTGTTTGTTTGTCCATCTTAGGAAGACTCAAGAAGTCCATGTAATGTCCAGCTGCATGGCCTTTAATACAGTTGGAATTATCAACTCTTCTGGGAGATCAAACTCCCAAATATGTATGTCCCTGAAGGAGTGTAGGCAGTTAGTGCCATTAGTGCATCACACACTGTACGCATTATTAAAGGTTCCTTGCAGAGTTCTTTGTTCCCTACCTGCAATTACATTATACCTTTCTAATTACTTTCATTCCGATTTCATTTCTTCCATCTTGCTGTCCAACCTCTTTCAACTGTTACTTCATAATGTAACTGCGGGGAATCCCCCTCTTTAATTGCACTCATCTCAGAATGGCTGCGGCAGGCCCCAGTGCTGGATTACATGTCTAAATTCAATCCAATCCAAAAACATAATCCTCTTTTCTTTGGTTCCCATGGTTTAACTGAATAAAATTTACGATGGAGGGGTGAGACTGATCTAATATTGTACTTCTCCTTCCCCTAATTTTTTTTTAGCAAATA
Organism: Palaemon carinicauda; assembly: GCF_036898095.1. Classification (NCBI taxonomy): domain Eukaryota; kingdom Metazoa; phylum Arthropoda; class Malacostraca; order Decapoda; family Palaemonidae; genus Palaemon; species Palaemon carinicauda. Next base: position 66,021,932 of record NC_090761.1, on the reverse strand, counting down.
CAAATGCCCCTCTGTCAATATCCTCAAGTTAAACTGTTGTTTCTCCAAGTGGGTGTAGACAATGATTTAATTTAAAGTTGGCATCACTTTCATCTTCCCAGCTCCAATATCAATTCAGGCAACTTATGATTAAAATGAATTTTGATGAACAGGTAATGTTGTTATACAAAAACAAATTTTTCATATACAATGTCATGAAGAATAATGGAAATTTGTGCTTCATATCCTGGCACTCTTTTGAATGAAAAAAATTGTAGTGCTCTACCAGCTTAGGCCAAATATTGGGAGCATTTATCATAAATTATTATGGATGTGACCTAGGATACTGTAGCCTCATGATGGATGAAACAAGTTATGATTGATGTTTTTGCATCCTGGAAACATTGCATTCTAGTTGGGAAAGACAAGTCACAATTTTACTTCTCATAGGCTATGCTCAAAAGATTTGTCCTCATATGAGAGGGGAAAATTTACATGTGTTCTCTTTATTTATATGCATTATTCAAATCATTACATTCCTTCTCCACATTTTATGATGAAATTTGTGATTTTTTTTCCCAATTCGTTATATTCTGAAGTACAACCAGACTTCTTTCTGTGTTTGTAGGTACGTCATTAGCCTATATGCAATCTAATATAAATGTTTAATGTTTTCAGTGTCAAATGAAGGAGATCTTATGGATGTCGTTGGCGGCAGAGACATGGAAACGGATGGAACGAGCGACTCGGACGAAGCAGCTATGGCAGTAATCATGAGTTTATTAGAAGCAGATGCAGGTCTTGGTGGTCCAGTTGATTTCTCTCACCTTCCTTGGCCCCTGCCTTAATGTTAAGTGCCATACCGTTAATGATTTTTTTATTTTTATTCTGATACATAAACAAACTTTAGTAAAGTCACTTAGAAAATTCCATCCAGAATGCTTAAATATAATACCATGTAGAGGGCAATTGTTATTTCCCAATTCATTCCTATAGGTTTTCATTTTTTTTTCCATGAGGCTCAAAGCTTATATACTAGGGGGTAGAACTTAATAATTCCAGTTCATAGTACACCATTGATGAAGAGTATTGTTGATTAGCCTTTGTACTGAAATGTGATCCTTAATCTTAGAAAATGTTGATGATTATGTTTCCTAAAACTGCTCTTGAAAAATTTGATGGCAAGTTACTTGCTGTATTATTTTAATTTGACTTGGAAGCTTCATTTGCTTAATACTTGAGAGGATTTATTCCTCCACACTACAAACCTTTCTTCTATCAAAATAGGTATATATATATATATATATATATATATATATATATATATATATATATATATATATATATTTGGCAACATTGCTAAAGACACCCCTATTTTAAGGGACATGAGTTTGTATTGCTAGGAAAAAGGTTAATTACTTTTGAAATTTGTTATATTTTCATTATGAGAATACTGGTTGTGTCTCAGGAGATTTCTGATTTACGAAGTATAAGGAGGAGCTAATTCCAATCTTTTATTTAGAGGATAGAGTAAAACTATCGTTTGTTTTTCTGAGAATATTAGTATCTCAAAAGATTTCTAATTTATGAAGTATAAGGAATTTTGCATTTTCATAGTTACCAAGGTTAACAGACCAAGGCAAGAAAACAGGTGAAGTTTCGCGCATCTTATACTGGCGCACTACTTTTCTGTACCTTTATCTCTTGTTGAAGGGACGTTGGAGGCTGCTAACTCTAATGGTATTTGTTTACAAACGAAGAAACTAATTCACGATTGAAAAGCTTCGTTAAAATCTGACTTCACAGGTTGGCAGATCATCCTTGGTTTGCAGCTATTCATCTAATGAAATATTTTCCCGAGACACGTTGTTGCACGTACTTTGATTTACATGTATGGTTACCTACAGATTCCTTTTTGCTGTAAGCCAGCAGTGTTTGTATCTCAACATTGTTACTCTGAAGAAACCTTGGATAATAAGAGCATTTGGAGAGTTGTTGGAGAAAATAAAAGCCGTCGTACAATCAATATGATAGGATTTTTTTTTTTTTTTTTTGTAGATAGAGTATCCATGAAAAGTACAATTTTATTTGCTGATGCTACAGGACAGTATAGCATAGTAAAAATATATGGATGCTTGAAAATTACGATAATTGCTTTTTTGTTTGTCTCAAAATTGTATTTTTATATGATTGACACAGGTAGTCTGTCTGTCTCTCTCTCGAAAGTTGTAAATGTGCATAGTTTCCCAACTATTATTTGACTCAACAGAAATATTTTCCCAATAGTATTCAAAGTTAGGTAGGAGTTAAGGACATTCAATTGGGTATTACCACATGACAAAAAGTTAAAAAGGGTATAAATTGTGATATTTTAAATAGCTATGAATATATGAATATATTTATGATCTCCAGTGGAGGACATTATGATGATATTGAATTTGTTTTATTTCTAGAAGTCTTAGGTATAATTTATCTCATGATTATATGCTTAATTAACGATTTATTGCCGTGGTGACATTTTTAGAGAAGGATAACTTGTCAAGTTCTTAATTTTCTATAATTTCTGAAAGGGAGAAGTGTATCATTACTTTTGTTTGTTTAAAATTATTACATTTTATTTATTATGTGAAAAGTATTTTATAGAAATGTTTTAAGAATAATGGCTAGAGTATTTGACTAATGTACAGCGATTATTATTTAGCTATTTCCATCACTGAAAATGAAGTTGTATTTCAGTATCAGTTGTTTGTAGAGCATATAATTATTTTCCATTCAATTCAAGCCTAATTTAAGTATTTGATGTTGATGGTAATAATGATAGTAACGGTAACTGATATCAGTACAAATTCTATTATAAAAAGGTTAGATTTCCTCTGAGGCCAGTCTGAATAACAGTACAGTAACTGTTTTTAAATTATGTTATAAGTAGTTCTTTTTTACCTAATCATGAAGAAATTTATTTGTTTGGTTAGACTTTAATGGGGGGGGGGGGGGGGGTTTGAGCTTACACACTTTATTTTGCAGGTTAAATTTTAATATTGTTCAAGTTTTTTTTCTATCATTCAGGGGTTACATTTTACCTGACTTTAATCTATGAAAAAAAAAAAAATGACCAGTGATAGAGGTGAAGATTTGCTAAATTTACAGTACAAAAAAGTATTATGTAAATAGTCAGTCTATTTACATCTTATATAAATAAAATGGTTTACTATAAACCATATCTTTGTCTACATATACAAATCTATCTACATTTGCTTTCATCATCTAGCTTCTTCACTGCCTCAAAAATGAGAAACTAAAATTAGGATAAAATTATTTCATTAATTCTCAATTTTTTATATGTACTATAGATTTCACCATGCTTTTCACATCTTACATACAGAATTCATTAGTTTCTTACTTCCTTGACCTAACAGAAGAAGTACTACTATAGTCCATTTCTTTTAGCGATGCATATTTGCACCGACTCGCGGCGGTGCCCTTTTAGCTCGGAAAAGTTTCCGGATCGCTGATTGGTTGGACAAGATAATTCTAACCAATCAGCGATGAGGAAACTTTTCCTAGCTAAAAGGGCACCGCCGCGAGTCGGTGCAAATATGCATCGCTAAAAGAAATGGACTATAGTTAAGCAAATGAAATATTCTTGCTTTTTTTCAAATGAATTTTATCAGATGTTTATTCCATATACTGATATTGTTTATTCCATATTGTGGTATTCCTTCAAATTATGAGTACATCTCTACTCACTCATACTCTACTCAGTGAGTAAGAGCCAATGCTGGCATAAAGCCTGCCAAATGTCTAACCCTTTTACCCCCGGACTATTTGGAAATTTCCAACCCTTAACCCCCAGGGGTTATTTTTTTTCAAGCACATTTTGCATTATATATTTTTTAAATTAATCTAACAGCCTTAATTTTTGTCATAGAGAGGTCAGGTTGGTCTCATTCTCTTGGAAAATGCCTGAAGTTTCTCAAAAAATTATCAAAATGATGCAATAAAAAATTTAAATAGCAGTTTTTTGCAAGGACGTACCGGTACGTCCATGGGGGTAAAGGGATGAGTTTTGTGAAACGTACCAATACGTCCTTTGGGGGTAAAAGGGTTAATAACAATAAACTATTTGTCCATCCAAATCGTTCATACATTAATGATGATAAAGTTTTTCATGAGGAATAGTATGATCTTAGTTGCTATAGTATTTTCATTCCAGTGTAAAACATACCTCATTCTATTAATTTTGAAGTCCTCGTTTACTGGTTATATACTGGATTATTTATTGCCTAGATCACAACTGGCATTCTAAGTACAAATCTTCTGCTTTAGAGTTTGAATATCATAAATATGTATACCTGTATAGGATTTAAAAAGCAATATAGGGAATTAGTGCCATATAGTTTCCAGCAAGATTAATTATTTGCAAGATGATGATGATGAAGTCGAGTCGTAATTTATGTATATATTGCAAACTGCCGGGTAGGTTAGCTCATGTGGGAAATTAGAAAATGTGCTTAAAAGGAATGATAGTTTTGACTGTATGAGGTAATTGTATGATGCAGACAATTCTTGAAGGTAGTTTTAGCATAGATTCTTCTTATCTTTTGGTTCAAGAGGCTTTGCCTGAAAAAGTTGTTTTGAATTTACACAACTCTTTGAAATAATATACTGTATTTGCAAATTGAAATTTGGCCATTGAACGGTTACAGGGTTGTACATTGTAATGCATATAAAGACCAGTAAAGGTCCCCTTTAATTTTCATAATCATTTTGTGTGAACAGTAAATTAAATTCACATCATCCTCGTGTATGTTTAGTTTTGCGAGTCTATTCTGAGATATCTGTTATGGAAGTTTTTTTATTATTGAAAAAAAAAAATGTGCTTTGCTATTCCCAAGGGAAGAATTCCTGCCCTGGTTTTGTGCATCTTCTGCATCGGAAATAAACATTTCAGTGTGCTTAGTTGTATGCTATATTAGATGAAGTAATTGCTGAACTTGTATAGTTTATGTTGAATATTTATTTATTGATAAGATTTTGTTACTTTATCTAGTCCTTTTTTCATTTACAGTATATAAAGAAGTTCTTTAAATGTAGACTATTGTGCTGTAAAGATTAGTGACAGAGGTTACAGTATTTTGCAGAGGTTGGAAAATAACAATCATAATATATTTACATTGTTGTAGAAGTAGGATTGAGAAAGTCTTTGTTGGAAAAAATTAAAAAGTTGTCTTTGGTTAAAGTTCTCTTATCACTGTGAATATTATGTTAAGGAATATCTTCTTTCATTTGAAATATTACTCTCGTGCAGGGTGTTTACATTAGTTTCAAAATAGAACTTAAATGCATGTGTTTTCAAAATAATACAGTACATGTAGTAGACTCCTGGTCAGTACAGTGGTAACGTGTTTGCCTACCATTCGCATGACAGCAGATCGATCCCAGCCTGGGACACCATGAGTTTAAGCTGTTTACTGGTGAGGCCACTGCTGTGGTTGGGCACCAGAGTGGGGGGAGGGGGCGTTGGCTTGCCTGGCTGATGTTCTGGTGAGCATCTATTCTGATGAAACTGAAACCAGACACCTTTACCTTTTATTATCGTTTCAAAATAAAATTAGTGCATGTTTCATTTTATGGTCTTTAGATCTGTTGGTTTATCCATGGGTCTTCTCCCACAGTCAACATTAGAATGCTCATTTAGTTTTTTTTTACTGGCCAGGTTATTTTATAGTTCGGCATTTACCCTCTGAAGAAAAGTTATTTTTGGCGATAATGCTTTTTCCTTTACAATATAAAAATAAAATAGTCACAAGCAATTTTTTTTCCACAATATCATACAATCTCATTTTATTCTGTTTAAAAGTTTGTCTTGACCTTTGCAGAACAGATTATCAAGGGCAGACATATAATACAAAATTTTCTTTTTGGTCAAGTTAGGTTAACCTCTACAGCATTAACTTTAATTTTACCAGTGAGCTTCATTCCTAGATTACACTATAAATCATGTGTGTGATTACCTTTGGATATTTTTCCACAAATTCAATAGCATCAAAGTTGATGGTTTATTAGTTAGATTGAATAATTGTTTAGTAAACTTGTTTCTTACTAGGTAATTTGATTATAAATTTTGCATTCGTGTCCAATTCTCTGCAGAGTTCTAACTTTTACTGGTTAGAAATACGTTTATGTATATTGTATTTTCCTGTATTTTGGAGATTCTTGAAATTGTATGTAGTATGGAGATGATTTCTTTTAATAATTTTATGTGATCAGTTTACGTGGAGTGTTATTTGTGAATGTTATAAGTGTTAGCAGCATTAGATTTGTGCTGTATAGTATTTGTTATTTGTTGTGTTATATTAATGGCTATGGCTGTATGAACAAGATATATTTGTGTTTGTGTAATTTTTTAAGGAACCAACTGGTATATGGGTCTCTTTTGCTTTCATCAAATTAGTTGTTTTGTTCCAGCGTTGCTTGTGCACAAACTTCAGTTTTCAATGCTCTGTAGAAATGACTGAAGGATTTTAGCGGTGTTCTTTGGCCCGTAAATTAACCCACTTTTTAGTGTTCTACTGGACCTCTTGCAGTTCACCTTCCCTTTTATCTTTCTGTCCAGTCTTGTCAACTTTAGTTTCATACCACAACTTTGGGAATCTTTCTTATCTGTACCTCTGTGCTTAATAGCCTCCCTGATCCAAGTGCTGTGCCATAGGATCTAAATTCCATAAATCAAATCAAATCCAATACTTCAGACCAGCAACCCAAGTATTCACAAGGTTACTGGTGATGGGGATTTCTTGGTTTCACGAAGTATGTAGTTGCCTTCAGTATTTGAGACCCTTTTGGCATTTGCTTCCACTTTAATGTTTCATCACTTCCAAGATTTTTCTCTGTTTTGTATCCCTGTTTATGTTGATCGGTTTCACAGCTTTATGAGACATTTGTTCGATATTCCTCCTCATTTCGAATTAAACGATGATAAGTGAATGTAAAAAAAAAAAAGGAAAAAGAAAATATTACATGTTTAAGTTGAAGCATACAGCACAGCAAATAACCAACATAATTATGTCCAACTATAGTAAATGGAACATAAGGTGATTTTCTATGTTCTCTCCATATTAGGCTCCCTGTTTGGAGGTAGTGCTGTCAGTGCACCTCACATGTTGCACTATAGGCATGACTTAAAGGGTTTTGTAGCGCACCGTCTGCTCCTAGCAGTAACTTTACTTGTTCTAACTTTCTTTCATATTGCTGTTTTACCCTAAATGTAATTAGGCGGTGCATAGACTGCCAGGTCCAGCTCTAGGCTATACACAGTATATTCTAAATCCGGTTGCTGTGGTAGCAGCAGTAAGGGATTCAGCGTGTGAAACTTAATTTGGGAGGATAACGGGGGAGGGTGGGCTGTGGCACCCTAGCAGTACCAGCCAAACTCTGCTGAATCCCTCGTCAGGCTGGAAGGACGGAAAAAGGAAATGTCCCCTTTTGTTCCCTTGGTTTGATGTCGGCTGCCTCCCAAATTTGGGGGAAGTGCCTTGGTAGATGGATAAAACTTATTTTAATATACTTTGTGGACTTTTATTTTCAGTGTTTACTCATCACAGTATAATCCAGTACTGTATTATGTATTTCATAACACATAAAGCAGACATTAGTGTCTCACTACTGTTTTGATTTTTCACTACATTTAATAGTAGCCTTTTTTGCATGTTGGGGGAGAACTACTGAAAACAGGAAAACTTTAACCAAAGACTTGATTTTTTTAGGGTGACAGTTCTTAAAGACAAGGAGAAATCTATTATTTGTGTATTTCCTTAGTTGCAAGAACTTTATTGCACCTGTTTTCCCTTGTTCTTGTCGTTATTGTAGTAAATTGTGTTTTTATGTTGTCAAGATATTTAAACCGTATCCATATTCTTCAAAATAATGGGATGTAAGCCTTAGTCCAGGGCATTCCCAGATGAATTCATTTTCATTGAAAGTGACTTTTTGTTTTGTGGACACTTTAGTTTTAAGAAAAAGGTGTAACCTAAGTGACTGATGTAGTTACTTGTGTTTGTTAAGTGACTGATGTAGTTACTTGTGTTTGTTAAGTGACTGATGTAGTTACTTGTGTTTGTTAAGTGACTGGTGTAGTTACTTGTGTTTGTTGTTGATTAGTTTCACGACAGAAGTGACTGATGTAGTTACTTGTGTTTGTTGTAGATTAGTTTCACGACAGAAAAAATATGAGTAATCAAAGATGTAGTCATATGTATATTTTGCGATCCATTAGTTATTTTTATTGCACACTTACTGGTAAGTGTCTCTGAAGTTGAATTAATGTCGCCATGGTTCTTTGAACTTTATGTTTGGTTATCAACCAAGTTAAAAAACTGATGTGCCATTTCTTTCTAATATATATTGTACTGTACTTATTTTTTAAGGCATTACATTTTAGATAGACATTTAATTTTAAATGACCTCATAGAAGTTACAGAATTTACATGAATTTCTTTTGTAAATATCTATTAAATTAGTTTATGTTGACATACATGATAATGTTCTTTGAAATTGTTTTCCAAATAGCATTATTTATGTAGATAATCATGTTACTATATTTTACGAAAAATGACAGGGTTAAGAGAAAAATAACATTAAATTTTTATAAGTTTAACTAATCAATTAATGATTAAAAGTGCTGTTCAGAATTTGAACTGTTATACCATGTACTTGGCATTTTGTGAAGTAATTTTTCAAGACAGGAAATTATTTCCTGTTGTACTGAAATTGCCTTAACTGATTACAGGTTTATAGTGAACATAAAAAAGCCTTTTATTATGTAGGTAAAAGAAAGTGCTTCAAAATGTGACTTTGGAGAAAGCCATTTGAATATTAATGTGAAATTTGATGTTTATAATTATATAAAATGCAGATATAATTGTATATTTATTTAAAGGTAAATATATATAAAATTTTGTTTGATTTTTTTTTCACATTTTGTGTCAAATGAATTTTCATCAGTATAATTTAAGCGATTTTGCCTAGTAGATTCTATAATTGTTTAACAATCCTGTATGTAGAATGCATATTCTTCCTGGACTTTTGCTTCTTGCTTGGGACAGGAGCTGTCAGAGAGAAATTATTCTTTAGTTGTTTCAACACGGAGTACTTACCTCGAACTACTTTCTTAGGAGTATCTTGGATCTCCTCCCAACCGACCAGAATTTTGTGTAGTTTACCCTACACCCGTTTTCTATGCGGGGTAACCTCTGGCGGAGTGATACGCGCCCAGAGACGACCCGGGGTCAGAGAGCATGCTTGCTCAGGTCTCGATCTCCAGTAAGTTTCTGGTCGCGATTCGGATAACATCCCGACATTTTCTCTTACCCAGTGCGACCCTTTGTGTCCCTGACCCCCTTTGTGTCTCACGCGGTTCCCACATGGTCCCTTTGTGCTCTTCCTTATCCTTTTCCCTCTGTGTTCCTGTGTCTCACGGTGTCTTACTAGTGCGTTATGGAGCATCAACGTCGTTGCCCTGGGCCTGTGGCTGGTAAATCATGTGGCGCCTTCCTCTCTAAGCCTGAAGTTGACCCGCACTCCTTGTGTTCTTCATGTAGGGGCAGTGTGTGTTCTACAGCCACGTGTCTGGAGTGCGAGTCCTGGAACGAGGTGCAGTGGGTGCGCTACGGCACCAAGAAGAAGACCTCTAGATGTTCACTTAGGAAACCGAGCGTCTCTTCGCCTCTCGCTTCGCCCGGCGTTTCTTCGGACAGTCTCTCTCTGCCGCCTTCCCCTACCCAGTGTAGGGGTCGAGGTAAGTCTGTTGCAGGGAAGAAGCCTGTGGGCCTTCCCCAGGAGTCTGATTTACCTGACAGTGGAATTGTGTCTTTGATCCAGGCAAGTGGGGGCCTAAGGGAGGGACAGGAGTGTGTTCGGGGGACGGAACCCTGGTGAAAGCAGGGCCCGTCTCGTTGGACGATCCTATGTGGGGTAAAACTGCTGCAGCTTCTTCTCCCGCCTCTTGGGCAGGTTTTTCAGGTGCGTCAGCAGCCGAGGGTGCCGCCGAGAAGGAAGACTCACCGCCGTCAGACCCCCTCGCGTGGGTGCCTCCGAAGACGCCCTTCAGATCTCCCCTGAGGATGGAAGGGGAGTTTGAGACCTGGTTCCCCAGTGTGGAGCTCCCCCGGTCCCCTCCAGCGCCTTCAACTACGTTCCCGTCCGTCTTCCTGGAGCCTTCGTCGCCGACCGGACACCATGTGGACCCACCAGCAACGAGGCGCAACTCAGGCCCTTCAGTGAGGTCCTACAGGTCTTCAGACTCCTCGGTCGAGGCCTACTCCTACTCATCGGAAGACGGAGCCCCGAGGGACCATAGGAGACGGCGAGATAGGTCCCGCAGGAGACGGTCTCGCTCACGTTCCCGTTCCAGATCCCGCCACGTGGGTAGGCGCTCTAGATCCCCCAGGAGGAAGTATAGGAGAAGCGACTCGCCGGAGGTAGAATGGGTGCGGGTCGCCATCCCCCGTAGCCAGTTCCTGGGGGCTTCAGCAATCCCGAGCATCTCGGAATGGCTCCCTAGGTCCCGCTTACCAGTAGGATTTGTCTCCAGCAGCAGATATGATCGACGGAGGGAATCGTCTCTTCAGGCCCCAAGGGACAGGCATAAGTCCGCAAAGGTTCCGACTCCATCCGCCCAGCGGAGAGAGTCGCCCCTTCGGTCTGGCAGCCGCGTCCCGGCCTCAAAATCTACAACGAATCGTCCGGAACGAGGGAGACTCCTTCCCTCGACAGGCAAGCCCGCAGACCCCTGGTCCGCCGGAAGAAGAGAAAAATCCAGGACGGTGGCCTCCGTCCCTGCGGCGATGCCCGTCCTACACCCTGAACCGTAGAGACTGGACCACTCCAGGAAGATGCCTCCTCCCCGCGCAGCTCCCCCCGTCGGAGGTCCTCCGTCACGAGCACTGGAGCGTCCGACGGAGAATGTAGAGGACGGTGTAGAAGGTTCGGCAGCGGAAGTTTCGGCCTACAGGAGGGTGATAGGCCTCATTAGGCGTCACCACAAGCTGGACGAACCTGAGCCCTCTACTGACAAAGTGTGGCTCTCAAGCCTCAGCAGGCTGGTGGATGCACCTGTGCAACAGAGGCCCTCACTAGCCCTCCCTTTGGCTAGGGATATCAGGCTGGGTATGGCGCACGTTGACAAGATCGTGGCCAACCACGCGGAAGCTCCCAGGAGCCAGAGTGCCTCCAAACTTCTGCAGGGCCTGAAGACACAGAGCCGGTTCTACCTTCCTGAAGGACACCTCGCGGGTCCCTGTACGGTGGAGCCAGCAGTCACCATCCTGAGACAAGGAGCGGCAGAGGAGAGGGCTACCACTGCCCTGGTTTGTTTCTCCCCTGCGGAAACATCCATGATGGAGGAGCTGGCCAAGGACCTGGTGCACGTGTCATCGTGGCTGGATTGGTGGGCTTCCACGCTGGTGGGGTTCCAATCCTCGCCCGACCTCACAATCCCGGAGAATCAGGCTTTGCTGAAGGAGCTGATTAGCTCAGGAGGTAAGGCCCTGAAGTTCCTCTCCTACCAATCCATCGCGCAGGCCGCCAATTGGATACTGCAGAAGAGGGACACTGTGCTCAACAAGCTCGTCAGGAGGCTCCCTGACAGAGAAGCGAGGTCCCTGAGGAGCCTGCCACTGTGGGACGACTCAGTGTTCCCCCTGAAGGCAGTGGAGGAGACGGTAGAGAGGGTTAGGAAGCTAAAGGATGCAGGAGAACCCAGACCCCCTCCGGCGAGAAGACCTGCCCATAGAAGGACACCCTCCGACGTCTCTCTCCCTCCTCGCGCCTCACCTAGCCAGCCCAGGAGAGACGCCCCTTCTATGTCCTGGCAGCAACCTTCGCAGCCCTCCCGTAGAGGAACGCCGGCTGCGCAGTCAGCCTTCAGGCCTTCCTATTCGGCCGCCAGAAGAGGTCGTTCAGGCTGCGCCTCTCGAAGGAGATAGGGAGAGAGGCCCCCTACTCCTGCCAAAGCCTCAGGTGGGGGGATGCCTCAAACATTCTTGGCAAGCATGGCGAGACCACGGATCGGATCCGTAGACCGTAACAGTTCTGAAAGAAGGGTACAGGTTGCCCTTCCTGGGGGACCCCCCACCTCTGATACCAGATCTGCAGGCAGAATGGTTGGCACCGAAAGACCCCTTGAGAAGGACGGCTCTACAAGAAGAGGTCTCTGCGATGCTGGCGAAAGGGGCAATAGAACCAGTCAAGTACCCGGGTCCAGGGTTCTACAGCTGACTCTTCCTGGTGGAGAAAGCGACAGGGGGCTGGAGACCAGTCATAGACCTCTCAGCCCTCAACAGGTTCGTGTGCAAGACCGACTTCAAGATGGACACTCCGAAGTCGATCCTAGCGGCCTTGAGGGAGGGAGACTTCATGATGTCCTAGACCTCAAGGACGCATACTTCCAGATCCCTGTTCACCTCTCCAGCAGGAAGTACCTAAGGGTAAAATGGGGTACCCAAACGTTGCAGTTCAAGACCCTCTGCTTCGGTCTGGCCACAGCCCCTCAGGTCTTCACGAGGGTTTTCGCAATAGTCTCAGCCTGGGCACACGAACAGGGTATCCGCCTGATTCGGTACCTGGACGACTGGTTGTTGCTTTCAGCCTCAGGGGAAGTACTGAGGGAGCAAGGCTCAAAGTTCCTGCAGTTCTGCAACGTCCTGGGTATCATCATCAACCTGGAGAAGTCCCAACTGATACCCTCCACCAAGATGACCTACCTCGGGATGGTCCTGGACTCCCGGTTGGCGAAAGCCTTCCCTTCCACGGAGAGACTGGACAACTTGGGCCAGATCCTACGTCCCTTCTTGTCGGACCAGCCAAGGACTGGCAGAGACTGATAGGCCACATTGTGTCGTTAGAGAAGCTAGTCCCTCAGGGGAGACTCAAACTCAGTGGAGTACAATAGAACCTGAAGGAGACCTGGAACCAGAGAGACTCCCCGCACAAGGTGGTCCCGATGTCCCCAGAGACGAAGGAAGTCCTAGAGTGGTGGCAAGACAGATCGAACACCCTCAAGGGGATGCCCTTCGCAGCCGACCCTCCGGAGATGCTCCTGTTCACGGACGCATCCAAGGAGGGTTGGGGTGCTCATCTCCTCAACAGCACAGCAAGAGGAAGATGGTTAGCCGAAGAGAAGAACCTGCACATAAACGTACTAGAAATGATGGCAGTGCGAAGAGTGTGCCTAGAGTTCGTTCATCGGCTCCGGGGAAACACCATGGCACTGATGTGCGACAACGCCACGGTGGTGGCCTACATAAAGAAGCAAGGAGGACTGAAATCAAAGGAGCTGTGCGACCTCACGTTGGCGTTTCTGGAATGGGCCGAAATGGAGCAGATCAAGATCTCGGCCAGATTTATCCCAGGGAAGAGAAACGTCCTGGCCGACGGCCTCAGCAGAATGGGTCAAGTGGTAGGGTCTGAGTAGTCCTTGCACCCGGAAGTGGTCAAGACTCTCATTCGGAAGTGGGGCTCGCCAGTGATAGACCTCTTCGCCACGAGACTGAACGCACAGCTCCTCGTGTTTTGTTCTCCTGTGCCAGATCCGGGGGCGGCGTTCGAGGACGCCTTCCAACACCCTTGGGACAACCTCGACGTTTACGCCTTCCCTCCCTTCGGAATGCTCAGGCAAGTCCTCAACAGGGTGAGGCGAGCGGACACCCTGTGGATGACCTTGGTAGCGCCCAGGTGGCCGGCAAGAGAGTGGTTCACGGATCTAAAGGGACTGGCGTGCCTTCCACCTTGGCCCCTTCCGGACAGACCAACCTTCTCCAGCAACCGCACTTTCAAAGGTTCCACGAAAACCCTCGGTCCCTCTACCTTCACGCGTGGAGGTTATCGAGTGTCTCCTGAATAAGGAAGGGTATTCGGCGAAGACGGCAACAAGGATGTCAGGGTACCTGAGACGTTCGTCAGCCGCAGTATACCAGGCAAAATGGGCTAACTTCACTAAGTGGTGCGTCTTGAAGAACATCAAGCCGTTGCAGGTCTCCATCCCGGAGATAGCTGACTTCCTAGTCTATCTCAGGGATGAGGTGATTATGTCCATCCCAGCCATTAAAAGAGTCCGGGCTGCCCTGGGACAAGCCTTTCTCCTGAAGGGCATCGACCTGGGTACCTCCAGACACATCTCGATGCTCATCAAGAGCTTCGAGCAATCGTGCCCCCCTCAGGCCGGTAGGTAGCCCCAGTGGGACGTGGCTAGAGTTCTGAAGATGCTGTCAGAACCTCCCTTCGAACCCCTAAAGGACATCTTGGACAGAGAGCTCACCCTCAAGACAGTTTTTCTGTTAGCAATGGCATCAGCAAAACGGGTAGGGGAGATTCATGGACTGTCGTACGAGGTGTCACACTCGAAGGGTTGGCGTAAAGCTACCTTCAGGTTCGTACCATCCTTCGTGGCCAAGACCCAGAATCCAGCAGTCTGGGACCCTAAGTTTGAAGGATTCTCGGTGCCGGCAATCCCTCGTTCGGACAACCCGAGGGACTTGCTTCTGTGCCCTGTCAGAGCGGTACGGAAGTACTTGAAGAGGACAGCCAGATTTCGACCCGAAATCAAGAGTCTGTTCGTCTCCTCGGGACTAGTAAAGAAGCCAATCTCCAAGAATACGATCTCCTTCTGGCTACGGCAGGTGATCAAGAGAGCCTACAGTAGTGCAGGGGTTCCTCTTCCGGGGAAGCCTAGACCCCACGACATCAGATGGATTAGTACTTCGTTGGCCTTTGAGAAGAACATGGCAGTCGGCCAAATCCTGAGGGCAGGTACATGGGCTAGTCAGTCAACCTTCACAACTCACTACTTGAAGGAGTGTTCGAGGAGATCCCTGGACGGATTCTCTTTCGGTCCCGTTATTTCCGCGCTTCAAAAGATTTAAAGGTGTAGCCCCAGGGAAAACCACGGGCAGTAAGTCAAAGAGACACAGGTTCCTTCCGTACCCCCTCTTTTCCCCTATTACCTTCCCTGAAATGACCATAAAATCCTTTAACTGCCATGGGATACATCGTCAGTGAATGAATACGTCTCCAAGGATTTTTACAGAGGTGAGTTACTTAGACACTAAGATAGTTTTTTGGGTAGTTTTCCCTATTTCTCGTATTTTCTCTTGGGGGGTCAGCAGAACCTAGCCTCCTATCTATGTTCCCCTTTTCTCTCCTCATCACGGTCTCTGGGTCCTGTGGGACACTCCCACCTCCTAAGGTATAAGTCTCCTAAGAAAGTAGTTCGAGGTAAGTACTCCATGTTGGAACAAATCACAAATTTCAAGTAATTTGTATTTTTCCTAACAGTACTTACCTCGAACTACTTTCGGGTTATGGCCCGCCCATCCTACCCCGAGTGTCTTACAGGACTTAGTAGAAACCTTTCTGTCAAAAACTTAATGGAGATCGAGACCTGAGCAAGCATGCTCTCTGACCCTGGGTCGTCTCTGGATGTATATCACTCCGCCAGAGGTTACCCCGCATAGAAAACGGGAGTAGGGTAAACTACAGAAAATTCTGGTCGGTTGGGAGGAGATCCCAGATACTCCTAAGAAAGTAGTTCGAGGTAAGTGCTGTTAGGAAAAATACAAATTACTTAAAATTTGTGATATTTAGCTACTTTAGCTATACATTATTAGCAATATTTTTGAAAACTTTTTATTTTTCATACAGAAGTATTGATCTTTGAATGACAACCCTTGTGCAGCGCTGAATGCCATTTTGATTTTTCTTAAAACACAAAGGGTGAGGTTATAATGCATACCTCCTCATCCGTAGGGTCAAGCAAGGTTGATATTTAAGTGTCAGTCTCTGCTCTTAATGCTTCCCCATATGATTCCTCATTTTCATGCAGTTTGGGGGAAGCAGGGGGTTGGTGTGGTGGAGTAGGGTTTTGTACCCTAGAAAGCATTTATCATGCCACTAAAACCAGCTTGGAGCAGTCAGATTTAAACTTGTCAACTTCATATTTTCAAGTACATTACAGTATTCTCTACCCATATCAGAAAGGACCTTTTATTGATGTCTGGTATGACTGTGGACCATCCCTTCAATTTAGGTATTATGTAGTTGGTTACCCTCTGCAATTGTTTTTTATTCCTACACAAATACAAACCATTGTCCTTTACATAGAAGAATGATAATAGTGAAACTGGAATACGGCAGTGAAAAATTATAACGTGGCGTCAACAACCGGCCAGTAGCGGGGAGGCAAAAGCTCCCCTGTTGACTCCCTGAAAAACCATTTAGATATAAGCCGTCAGTGAGGACGGATGTTCTCTCTGACTGGGATATTTGAACTTGATGATAACCATAGATCTAAAAGGTGCGTACTTTGAGAACTGGATCCGTCCATCCTCTAGGAAGTACCTACGAGTAATAGTAGCTGGCAGAGTAATTCACTTTAGGGTACTCTGGTTTAGCATAGGCACATGCCAACTGCATTCATCTCCTTTGTTACCCGGACAACTGGTTGATTCTAGCAGACTGAGAAAACCTTTCTCGCCACCGAGTCAGGCTTCTGTCACGATCTAGGGATTTTAGTGAATCAAAAGTTTGTCCTAGTGTCCATGCAAAGACTCGCATACTTAGAAATGGACATAGACACGGTCCTTGGGAAGAATTATCCGGTACACGGTCCTTGGGAAGAATTATCCGGTACACGGTCCTTGGGAAGAATTATCCATCTCAGGACAGGATATCCCAATTACAAAAAGCGGCTGAAATCCTTGGAATGCCTAGTAACTGGCGGTCCTCTTCACCTTCAGTTGCTTCAATGGGAGCTGAAAGGACAGTGGTCCCAACATCTCGACCATTCTCTCTTGCTAGTACCGATTAAGGAAAGGTTTGTATGGGACCTACTATGGTGGTTAGACGAGTTAATCTCCAAAAGGGTAACCCTCTTTTAATGATGTGTCCAGAGTTCTTGGAGTTCACATACAGCGTCCAAGGAAGGTTGGGACCTCACCTTCATTAACGTATGGTCTCAAGAGTCTGGTCTGAGCAAGAGCACGGAGACCATATAAATGTTCTGGAGCTGAGTGCAGCCTTTCTAATTGTGCATTATATTTGTCCTCTTCTAGCAGGTCACTCAAGGGTGCTGATGAGCAATAACATCACTGTGGTGGCCTGCATAAACAACAAGGAGGTATCATGACACTACGACTACACTATGCAATCTTGCAGTACACTCTAGTGGGCGAATTCAACTTGATTCCTCTGACAGCCTGCTTCATTCTGGGCCAAATGAAATTAGTAATGGACAAGTTGAGTACGAGGACGCAAGTGGTTGGCTCCGAATGGTCTTGTAAGTCCTCGGATAGCAACGAAGTCCTGACTTTAAGGGGTTCGTCGTCAGTAGCCATGTTTGCAACCTCCCTACCTCACAAGCTCCCCATTTACTGCTATCCAGTTCTAGATCCAAAGGCAGCATTTGAGGATGCATTCCAGCACCCATAGGAAAGTCTCAAAGTTTATGGTTTTCCACCATTCTGCCTAATAAGGAGAATCTTAAATCCGGTTCGAGTGATGCCCAATCTCAACATGCTTCTCGTAGTTCTGAAGTGGCCTCATGTAGGATGGTACCTGGACTTTCTACCTCTGCTAGTGGAGACTCCGAGAGAATTGCTTCCTCTTCCCAACCTGTTGTGCTAACCACATGCCCTGATCTTCCACAGTGCAGTGGAATCCCTTCAGCTTCATGCTTGGAGGGTATCCAGCATCTCTTCTCAGAGAAGAGGCTTTTTGTGCGAAGCTGCGCTAGAGATGTATGGATACCTCCGCTGATCCTCAACAGTGCTGTCAAATCAAGTGGTCTTTCTTTTGTGGTTGTTGTATTGGGAAGGGGGGTGTATTTTCTTGGAGCCTCTATTCCTTTAATCGCTGACTTTTTACTTTACCTCCGCATGGAGATTGATTGATTTAAAGTTTTCAGGCATCCTGACATCTAAGATCATTGATGCCGATATCATTTAGTCTATATATCTATATAAAAAGTAAAAGAATATTCAATTAAAACCATAAAAGTTTAATGTCATTGTAAAAGTTAAATAGTTTTCAGAAGACCTGCTTCTGAAATAAATCTAAAAATGCCACTTGCACAGTAGGACACATCTTGTCCAAGAATCTTGGCAAGGGTGAACCTTCCACCCTCACCTCGAGCCTCAAATAAATATCTATTCCTTAAGTTATTATAATTGGGGCATTCGATCAACAAATGCCTCACTGTTAGAGGTACCAAACAGTCATCACAATATGGTTGGTGTTGGCCCTTCAGCAAAAACTCGTGTGTCAACCAAGTATGACCAATACGGAGATGACAAAGAGACGTCTCCCATTTTCGGGGCATCATGTTATACCTCCAAGGAGATATGACATTTGTTACCTCTCTCATTTTATTGCCATCTAGGCTATCCCAGTGCTGTTGCCATTTATTGCAAAGCAATTTCTTGATGTTAAGTAGGAAGTCATTACAGGGAATGGGATACCTTCTTGGTACCAACTCTGATGCTGCATTCTTTGCCAATGAATCTGCCTTCTCATTCCCACACACACGTACATGTGCTGGAACCCAACAAAATCAAACCATTATACCTCTCCTTCCAATAATAAAAAGCCATTCTAAAATCTTTAAAACTAGAGGGTTACTAGAATTAAAAACTTCTAAAGCTTGAAGAACACTCCTTGCATCACTAAAAATGGTAAAATTACCCTCCTTTTCCAACGCTATTTTCTCAACAGCGGTTAGTATGCCAAACAGTTCAGCAATAAATATTGAAGCTGTTAGAGGAAGTGCACCTCTACAATTAAAACCGTTAATATGTACTCCAAATCCGACGCTAGCATCAGAATTGGAGCCATCAGTACATATATATAAGAGTCGATCCCCTATGTTCTTCAACATGTTCCATAAACAGAGACCTGGATTCTAAGTCAGTCATATTCTTCTTAACTCCAATAAAATATTTACAAAAAGATATCTCTGGTAATTTCCATGGAGGCGTTGATGATACCTTAAATGGAAGCACCTTAATTCTAATTATATCAAGACTGTTTAAAAATTGTTTCACCCGAAACCCATAGGGTTGAGGAGATTTTGGGTGCAACTCAAAGTATGTTGAGTGACTTACATGGCTTGCAGTCTGAAAGGCTAAAGAATTAGGGAGTCTTTGCAATCTAAACCAATACCGAATAATAGCAGAAATTTGGTAAAGATCTAGAGGTAACTCTCCAGCATCAACAAGGAGACTTGGGATAGGTGAGGTTTTAAATGCTCCTGTGGACAATCTAATACCACCATGATGTATTGAATCTAATATCTTTAACCGGCTTGGGGTGGCTGAGGAGTATATTTCACATCCGTAACTGATTTTGGAAAAAATCAAGGCCTTGTATAATTTCAAAATAGTATTGCAGTCTGCCCCCCATGATGTATGGGACAATACTTTTAAAATATTCAGAGCCTCGAGACATTTAGCTTTTAACGCTTTTAAGTGAGAAACCCATGTAAGCCTACAATCAAATATCAAACCTAAAAGTTTAGCTTCACTTGCACATGGTATCCGTTGACCTTTAATGTATATATCCGGGTCTGGATGTACTCCCCGGATACAACGAAAATGGACAATAGTAGTTTTACTTGTCGAGAACTTAAATCCATTCATATTGGCCCACTGGATAATTTTGTCAATTGAGAGTTATATTTTTCTCTCAACCATTGCCATTCTAGCTCCAGCAAATGATATGGAGAGATCATCCACAAATAATGTTGAGAGAACATCACAGGGAATGACTGAGGCTATCCCATTAATTGCTAGTGCAAAAAGGGTTGCACTCAGCACACTCCCCTGAGGAACTCCTTCTTCCTGACACTTACTCTCTGATAGAGCTTCCCCAACTCTCACTTGAAAAACTCTGTTTGAAAGAAATGCCTGAATAAATATTGGCAGCAATCATCTCAATCCCAATTCATGAATTGTTTTAAGTATACCATATCTCCAAGTGGTATCATATGCCTTTTCAAGGTTAAAAAAGACTGTCACATGGTGCTGTTTGGAAGCAAATGCTTCACAAATAGAGGACTCAAGTCGTATCAACACATCAGTCGTTGAGTGCATTTTTCTGAATCCACATTGGGTCGGTGATAAAATACCCTTCTTTTCAAGGCACCACATCAGTCTTGCATTGACCATCTTCTCCATAATTTTACATAAACAAGATGTCAATGCAATAGGTTGGTAGTTTGCTGCTAAAAACTTGTCCTTACCGGGTTTTAAAAAGGCTAAAATAATGGCTAGTTCCAAAACACTTGGATAACTATGATCATGCCATATTCTATTAATAATGCTTAAAATAAATAACTTTGTATTAAAATGTACATGTTTAATTATTGCATATGGAATTCCATCGGGTCCAGGGGCTGTATCATTACAAGTGGAAAGTCCCGAATCATATTCTCTTTCAGTGAAAGGAGAATTATACGACTCTTCCCTTCCTGTTGCAAAATTTAAAATTTTCTTTTATTCTATGTTTCTGTACTAGTGACCAGGAGCTGCTACATTCTTGCACGATACATTTGAAAAATGGTTAGCCAGGGCAATGCTAACTTCATTTCCTTCAGTCACATACTGACCATTCACTTTCAACACTGGTGGTGGGTTTGGGGTGAATTTGCCTGCAATCTTTTTTACTTTCCTCCATACAGAAGATGGCGGTGTTCTACTATTAATGGAGGAAACAAAACCC
Organism: Palaemon carinicauda; assembly: GCF_036898095.1. Taxonomy (NCBI): domain Eukaryota; kingdom Metazoa; phylum Arthropoda; class Malacostraca; order Decapoda; family Palaemonidae; genus Palaemon; species Palaemon carinicauda. Next base: position 66,001,187 of record NC_090761.1, on the reverse strand, counting down.
ACCCAAGATTGGCGTCTAGCTTCTTTCATGGCACGACGGAACTGTGCTCTATACATTTTGTATGTTATCAAATTTTCATCCGTACGGCGTCTACGCAATCTAGTCAGAGATTTTCTGGTGGCTCTGTGTAAGGCTGTTAATTCTGAAGACCACCACGGGACTGGTCGTCTTTTGAATAGTCCTGTGGTTTTGGTAATCGAACTGATTCCTGCTGTTTGGAGAGTTCCATTCAGTAGGTCTATAGCATCATCAATACTTTCAAACTTCTGCACTCCCTTCGATTTCACTTAGCTCACAAAATTTAACCCAGTCTGCCCTGTCAAGATTCCATCGTGGCGATCTTTGTAAAGACGGACCCTTGTTGGTGTTTATAATGATTGGTGCATGATCACTAGTATGCCAATCATCTAATGTCCTCCAATCAAAATCAAGAAGGCAGGTAGAGCTTGCAATTGAAAGGTCAATGCATGACAAGATACCTGTCTGAACATGGAAGTGCGTGGGCTCTCCTGTATTAAGGAGTCCCAAATCCTCATTCTCCACAATTGATGAGATAATATTGCCCCTTGTGTTTGCCAAAACATCACCCCACAAAGGATGTATACCATTCATATCTCCCAGTAAGAGAAATGGTTGAGGGAGTTGTTGAGTGACTTCTGCTAAATCATCATATAAAATATTATCATTTGGAGGTAAGTACAGAGAGCATATTGTATATTTTCTCCCTATATCAATTTGTACAACCACTGCCTGCAGGGTTGTACGTATAGATATAGGAATTTGGGGAACATCTCGACGAACGTACATGAGACTTCCGCCATGGTTCCCTGCTTGATGATTATATGGTGTTCTATAGCTAACATACTCTCGAGGACTAGGAGTGTTAGCATCAAGCATACTTTCCTGTAGACATACAATTATGGGGGAATGTTCATGAATTAGAAGCTCAAGTTCTTCAATTTTCACCCTTAAACCCTGATAGTTCCATTGCAAAATGGAGGAGAAAACTATGGATTATTTCTGGAAGACATCTTGGATGAAGTCTTCCCATTAGCAGTTTTTAATCTAACATTATTTCCTGTAGGTTTCTTCAGAGATGATCTTGTTATGTTGGGTTATACAATTGTGTTTTTTTTTGTATCCTTTTGATCTATTTGTTGAGGTGGATGGTGGACCTCAACTTGAATTTCTGATTTATTTAAATTGTCTTCTGGTTGATCGGAAATATCAACAGACAAAACATCATATTTATTTGATGTCATAACTCTAATAGGCCTATTTCTTATGGAAGGGGGTGAGAGAGATGGAGGTCTCTCTCTTTTACGATTAATAGGTTATGAGTTACCAGGTTTTTGTACCTTCCCCACTACAGGTACACCTGAAGTTTCAGGTGGAATCTCCATTAAATCAGGCAAGGATATGGCCTGGGAGAGGTTAGTACTATCCTTTGTAATGAGGGACAAAGGTTTGATAGTGGAGGGCAATGTCTTTTTGTTGATACTCAATGATAAATCTTTAGGAGGAGATATTCTTGTCTTACGCAACACATTATCAATAGGTGATGTATTCCTTTCTCGAGAACTACCTACAGTAGTAGGTGGGTGAGATAATTCCTGAGGAACTTTTTTTTTCCTGTTTTTAATGTCTGAATAGGTATTAGATTTATTTAATAATCTCTTGGCATGCCCCACACTTACATGTTCAATAATTGATTTACTGAGGTCAGCCTCTTTTAACTTATAAAACTGGCAGCTCCTATCATTAGATTAATGATTAAAGTTGCAGTTTAAGCACCTTGCCTCAAGTGTACATTCCCCATGGTAAATATTGGAGCAAGTATTACAAATATTATCATTTTTGCAAACTTAGGAAGGATGCCCAAATTTTTAAACCTTTTTTTCTGACCCCAGCCCTTACTAGATTCAAACCCCGAAAATAGGGACATTTTTCAAGAAAATCATATATCTTCTATAATTTTAGTCGGAGAGCGAAAATATGTGATGACCACATATATACCCATAAAACGACTCTATGCTGCAGTCTAGCACAAAATCTGACACCGTCAATTTTTAGACCTTTTTTCTGACCCCGGCCCTAACTAGATTTGGACCCCAAAAATAGGGACATTTTTCAAGAAAATCTCATATATCTTCTATAATTTTAATCGGAGAGCGAAAATATGCGATGACCATATATATATACCCATAAAACGACTATGCTGCAGTCTAACACAAAATCTGACACCGTCAATTTTTAGACCTTTTTTCTGACCCCAGCCCTTACTAGATTCGGACCCCAGAAATAGGGAAATTTTTAGAGAAAATCTCCTATATCTTCTATAATTTTAGTCGGAGAGCGAAAATATGCGATGACCACATATATACCCATAAAACAAATCTATGCTGCAGTCTAACAAAATCTGACACCGTAAATTTTTGGAAATTTTCTCTGACCCCGGCCCTTACTAGATTCGGACCCCAAAAATAGGGCCTTTTTTCAAGAAAATCTCATATATCTTCTGTAATTTTAGTCGGAGAGCGAAAATATGCGATGATCACATATATACCCATAAAAGGAATCTATGCTGCAGTCTAACACAAAATCTGACACTAAATTTTTGGACATTTTCTCTAACCCCGTCCCTTACTAGATTCGGACCCCAAAAATAGGGCCTTTTTTCAAGAAAATCTCATAAATCTTCTTTAATTTTAGCCGGAGAGCGAAAATATGTGATGACCAAATATATACCCATAAAACGAATCTATGCTGCAGTCTAACACAAAATCTGACAACGTAAATTTTTGGACATTTTCTCTGACCCCCGGCCCTTACTAGATTCGGACCCCAAAAATAGGGACTTTTTTCAAGAAAATCTCATAAATCTTCTTTAATTTTAGCCGGAGAGCGAAAATATGTGATGACCAAATATATACCCATAAAACGAATCTATGCTGCAGTCTAACACAAAATCTGACAACGTAAATTTTTGGACATTTTCTCTGACCCCGGCCCTTACTAGATTCGGACCCCAAAAATAGGACCTTTTTTCAAGAAAATCTCATATATCTTCTATAATTTTAGCCGGAGAGGGAAAATATGCGATGACCGCATATATACCCATAAAACAAATCTATGCTGCAGTATAACACAAAATCTGACACCGTAAATTTTTGGACATTTTCTCTGACCCCGGCCCTTACTAGATTCGGACCCCAAAAATAGGGCCTTTTTTCAAGAAAATCTTATATATCTTCTATAATTTTCGTCGGAGAGCGAAAATATGCGATGACCACATATATACCCATAAAATTAATCTATGCTGCAGTATAACACAAAATCTGACACCGTAAATTTTTGGACATTTTCTCTGACCCCGGCCCTTACTAGATTCGGACCCTAAAAATAAGGCCTTTTTCCAAGAAAATCTCATATATCTTATAATTTTAGTCGGTGAGCGAAAATATGCGATGACCACATAAATACCCATAAAAAAAATCTATGCTGCAGTCTAACACAAAATCTGACACTGTAAATTGTTGGACATTTTCTCTGACCCCGGCCCTTACTCGATTTGGACCCCAATAATAGGGCCTTTTTTCAAGAAAATCTTATATATCTTCTATAATTTTCGTCGGAGAGCGAAAATATGCGATGACCACATATATACCCATAAAATTAATCTATGCTGCAGTCTAACACAAAATCTGACACTGTAAATTTTTGGACATTTTCTCTGACCCCGGCCCTTACTAGATTCGGACCCCAAAAATAGGGTCTTTTTTTCAAGAAAATCTCATATATCTTCTATAATTTTAGCCGGAGAGTGAAAATATGCGATGACCACATATATACCCATAAAACGAATCTATGCTGCAGTCTAACACAAAATCTGACACTGTAAATGGTTGGACATTTTCTCTGACCCCGGCCCTTACTAGATTCGGACCCAAAAAATAAGGCCTTTTTCCAAGAAAATCTCATATATCTTCTATAATTTTAGCCGGAGAGTGAAAATATGCGATGACCACATAAATACCCATAAAACAAATCTATGCTGCAGTCTAACACAAAATCTGACACTATAAATTGTTGGACATTTTCTCTGACCCCGGCCCTTACTAGATTCGGACCCCAAAAATAGGGCCTTTTTCCAAGAAAATCTCATATATCTTCTATAATTTTAGTCGGAGAGCAAAAATATGCGATGACCACATGTATACCCATAAAACGAATCTATGCTGCAGTCTAACACAAAATCTGACACCGTACATTTTTGGATATTTTCTCTGACCCCGGCCCTTACTAGATTCAGACCCCAAAAATATGGCCTTTTTTCAAGAAAATCTCAAATATCTTCTATAATTTTAGTCGGAGAGCGAAAATATGCGATTACCACATATATACCCATAAAACAATCTATGCTGCAGTCTAACACAAAATCTGACACCGTAAATTTTTGGACATTTTCTCTGACTCCGGCCCTTACTAGATTTGGACCCCAAAAATAGGGCCTTTTTTCAAGAAAATCTCTTATATCTTCTATAATTTTAGTCGGAGAGCGAAAATACGCGTTGACCACATATATACCCATAAAACGACTCTATGCTGCAGTCTAACACAAAATCTGACACCATAAATTTTTGGATATTTTCTCTGACCCCAGCCCTTACTAGATTCGGACCCCAAAAATAGGGCCTTTTTTCAAGAAAATCTCATATATCTTCTATAATTTTAGTCGGAGAGCGAAAATATGCGATGACCACATATATACCCATAAAACGAATCTATGTTGCAGTCTAACACAAAATCTGACACCGTAAATTTTTGGACATCAAAGACAGCTTAATGTAAATACCCCCGACATGAAATGGTATTTTTAATGAAATTTAAATTTTCTGAATCAAAAATGTGTGAATGATATGGTATCATGTGTGAATATGCTTGTTGAATAGTTTTAATTAGATTTTATATAGTTAATGTGATTAGAATGTTTATGACAGTGCTGAATTATATAACCAGTATCTGTACTTTGGCTTAACTCTTATAATCCAATTCAAAATATAATCAATCCTGGTTTGCAGTTGGCAAGATGAATCTTTAGGGTGCCCATGTCCCTCTTGGCCCTCCATCTGACCATGAACTTGGGTACAAGGAAGGGATGTAGATGGAGTGGTGTATACTGCAAAGAATCCCTAGTTCCATCTGAAGCTTCAATTTGTGCTACACATAAAGTAAATGTATTTACTCTAGGCAATACTTATTGTAGGAGATACTTCCTTAGAGTATATCTAACCCTGATAGGTTTGTATCATGCATGACCCCTACCTAACTCAAAATGATACACAAAATTTACAAATAAGGTATGAATAGAGGGAAATAAGACAATAATATCAAGATGGGACGAGTATCGAGGGAATGTCTGATCAAACTTATTTTCCAAATTTAACTGAACCCACTTGACTGTAAAGCATCATTAGCAAGGTAATTTTGCTGCGATACATGATGTGGCTGAAACTTAAACAGAAAATAACTTAACGAACTAACAGTAGAATGTGTGATAACCTCTCGACACAGAATCAATAATGGAGCTCGTATTGGGAACCCTGTCCAATATTCTGTAAAATTTAAACTAAGGTCTGTAGAGTACGTATTCTATAGACCTTGATTGAAGCAACTGTATGGATGATAAGAATATAATAGAAGCCAAAAAAAACCCCTGGTATATAAGTCTACACGATCATGATATGATCGAATACAAAAAGTACCAAAATGAATTTCAACATTCAACTATTTGCTGATCTGATTATCAACCTAGCCAGTACATTCTAGTTAAGTTGACCAAGTGAAACATTGATCATTAGCTACAATAATCTAGTTTACAAAAAAGGACTACCGCAAACAAATATATTCATAGTTTTCCATAAATTAAAAAGTTACGTTTAATCGACCCTTTTATATTACTGTCATTAATGGTGATCAAGAATTAAATCTTAAGATCCTACTATTCGCTTCGTATGAACCACACGGCCAGTGTGGATTTAAGAATTCAGGCCATATGACACGGCAGTAGGGCCTAGACGTCTTTCAGCTCAGCCACCGAACTATTATTATTATTATTATCATTATTATTATTATTATTATTACTATGATCATAATTATTATTATTATTATTATTATTATTATTATTATTATTATTATTATTATTATTATTATTACTATCTAAGCTACAACCATAGTTGGAAAATTAAGATGGTATAATTTCAAAGGCTCCTAAAAAGAAAAACAGACCATTGCGGAAAGGAGAAAAGGAAATAAATGAACAAGAAAAGTAGTGAACAATTAATATAAACTATATTAAGAACAGTAACACCATATAAATTGATCTTTCATGTATAAACTATAAAGATACTTATATCAGCCAGTTCATCATAAAAACATTCGCTGCAATTTTTAACTACTGAAGTTCAATTATCTGACTATAGTCATTTATTTTTTAGTGAGGCAGATTTGCACCGACTCGCAGGGATGCCCCAAGTTTCCTGATCACTGATTGGCTGGACAAGATAATTCTAACCAATCAGATAGCAGGACACTTTTCGAGCTAAAAGGGCACCGCTGTGAGTCAGTGCAAATGCGCCTCATTAAAAAAAAATTGAGTATAGGAAGATCATTCCACAATTTGATCATAGCTGGGATAGAACTTATAGAATACTATGTTGTACTGAGCCTTAGGATGAAGACAAAGACCTTAATTATTTCAATTTCCTAGAAACTTCATTTGTTTTCGTTACAGTGAAATTATTTCTATGTCGTACACAGATGCCATTATTACCAGAATTAGGGGGAAAAAATGTTGGAACCCTAAAATCTGAGACTGCGACTTGGCCCAGTTTTGATGACATGCAATATTACAATCGATCATGTGAAGTGAAGGAAACATGATATATATAAACGTTAGGCGAAAGTAAATGACATCGTTGATCAATATAGCAAAACTATTCATGTAAGAAAGGGAGAGTGATTCTTACTCACGTCTTGTAGTGCACTTTCACTTGAAGTTTCGACTCGACGAAAGGGTGCCAATGTTTTAATTAAGTGCAAGGACGTAATAAGAATAATAATTGTCCTTATATGAAAAGTATAAAGTGTAGGATATTCATTATAAGTGAAAATTGTTGGTTCATTAATAATTCATTTGTGAAAAGGCTGCAATGAATTTGAGCCATAACACAACGCTGAGGGGAAAAAGTTCACCAATCAGTGTTGCTAAACAACTTTAGTCATGCCTACAGTGTGCCGAGCAAGGTGCAAAGTCGGTACTATCACATGCCAGGAATATAGGAAAGAAAGGAATTAAAAAATTGAGCTTCAACAACCGTACGAGGAAGACCTACAGAAAATAGTAGGATCGTTTTTATTCCATGAAAAAAATTAAAAGAAAAAAAATATCGAACCTGATGTGGGGAAAAAGATACGCCGTTACATAGGCTTTGCCTCAACCCTGTGCCTGAATCACAATGCGAGGATTCCCTCTTATAACATCTTGGACATGATTTGACACTTATTTTAATCCCAGTTTTTTTTTACCTGATTTATTCCTTTGAATTGTACAACTTTCCTCGACTTATTCCTTTTTTTTAATTACACAAGTTTTCCCAACAAGTGATTGATTGATTGATTTAATGCCTGAAAACTTTAAATCAATCAATCAATCACTTGTTGGGAAAACTTGTATAAATCAATCAATCAATCACTTGTTGGGAAAACTTGTGTAATTAAAAAAAAAGGAATAAGTCGAGCAAAGTTGTACAATTCAAAGGAATAAATCAAGTAAAAAAAAAAAAACTGGGATTAAAATATGTGTCAAATCATGTCCAAGATGTTATAAGCATGAGCAAACGTGCTATAGCAAACAGAGTAAGAATTATATTACATTTCTTGATGAAGCCTTTTTGAAGGAAGGACAATGATTCGTAAGAAGTCATGGCGAGTCATTCCATGGTGACACATTATCTTTTTAGGGTTGTGGTGGCCTATGTGGTAACGTCCCTGATTGGGGATCGCCAGACTGGGGTCCAAGTCCCGTCAAACTTGATATATAGTTTGGTTGCTGCAACCTCACCATCCTTGCGAGCTAAGGATGCGCAGTTTTGGGGAGCCTATAGCTCTACCTGCTGAGTTATTAGCGGCCACTGCCTGGCCTTCCCTGGTCCTAGCTTGATAGAGAGGGGTCTTTGGAGCTAATTATATGTAACTACGATAAGTCTCTAGGGTACTGTCACTGTCCCTTGTATCTGTCATTCATGAGAACCCTACATTATTATTATTATTATTATTATTATTATTATTATTATTATTAGGAAGATTCTATAAGCCCATGGCTCCAACAGGGAAAATAACCCACAGGGGAAAGGAAATAAGGAAGTAAATAAAATACAAAGTTATAAATGAACAATTAAAATAAAATATTTTAACAACAGTAATAACATTACAATAGATATTTCATATATAAACCATGAACACTTAAAAAAAAAAAAACCAATAAAAGAAATTAGATAGAATATTGTGCCCGAGTGTACCCACAAGCAGGGGAACTCTAACACAAGACAGTGGAAGACCATGGTACAGTGGTACAGAGACCATGGCACCATAAACAACATAGGAAATATATATATTTTATGTATCTTGGATATTAAGTACAAACTTCTTGCTTTATGCAGCAAATGTTCAAGTTACTGATAAAGTATTACGAACATATATTAGTAACTATATAAAGCATTAACTCTTTTCGATTATGTTTGGGTTACCTGATAACTCTATAAGGAATTTAAAAGACTTTCCAAACACATAATATATATACTGGAAAATATATTCCGAGCGTATTTCAGATCTATGTTGATGTATGATTTTGTGTTTAGCTTTTAAAGGATAACAATAACTCAAAATAGTTACAGGCACAAATATATATATACAGTATATATATATATATATATATATATATATATATATATATATATATATATATATATAGCCTATCTATATATATATATGTATGTATGTATGTATATATATACATATATATATATATATATATATATATATTATATAAATATATATTAATATATGTAGCATATATACATTAAATATATATATATATATATATATATATATATATATATATATATATATATATATATATATATATATATATATATATATTTAATATAGGTAGCATATATACATTATATATATATATATATATATATATATATATATATATATATATATATATATCTTACATCAAAGCGGAAATTATTCACACTTATAAAAAAAAACCGTTTCCAGGTAGGCCTAAATCCATGATAAATATCGAAACCAAAATACAAAAAAATGAGTAAATTTCAATATGTAAATTTCCCCCCAAGCAAATAAAACCGACCCGAATACAAGCAACTATGGCCCAACCCACTTCCGGTACACGTAAAATGCATGGCAGTCCTTTCCTATTAAGGAGAGACAATAGGATGCCTCACAAGGTCGTATACATCACCACGCCTCGATCATTATCTTAATAATTATCCCGACTCGTCTGATGCTTTGGGGGTTACTAACCTTCATTAAGGGACCCGGTGGTGATGCGCGTGTTGTATAGATTTTTGTTTTTCTTACTGTTAAAATAAAACGTAATTTGAATCCGAAATTCCCCGTAAAAATAAACTGTTCTCAGCCGTATTTCAGTAAAATGCAGGCGGGCGTAATTTTTTTACCCTATTTTGTTAAAATCACTCCTTTACGTTAAAATATCCGTTTTTATAACAGTAAAGGCCAGGCAACATTTACTCCATGATTTTTTTTCCGTACTTTTAATCGAAAATTCTCAGTAAAAATGTACTGTTCTCAGCCGTATTTCAGTAAAATACAGGAGACCGTAATTTTTTCCCTACTTTGTTAAAATCTTTTACGGGTTGGTGACCGTAATATCACTCCTTTACGTCAATATATCCATTTTTATAACGGTAAATGCCGGGCAACATTTATTCCATTATTTTTACCGTTTTTTTTTTTTTACATCAAGTTTTTAACAGTGTACCTCAGAAATAAAGGTTTTGGAATCCTACTGGTTTTTTTTAATCCCAGTGGTTTTCAAAGTCTTTTAGGGAAAGGTTGTAATGATGTATTGGAATCTGTGTGAAAAAATGTGATAGTGACAAATGTACTTTACAATACAGGTGACCTGAATTTGGTTTTAGAATCAATATGCTTTCCAAGGAAAGTGGTCACGAAGATATATGAGAGAGAGAGAGAGAGAGAGAGAGAGAGAGAGAGAGAGAGAGAGAGAGAGAGAGAGAGAGAGAGAGAGAGAGAGAATCACTCGTGTATAATAATCTACTTTATGCTACCCAGCTAAAAGTATTTGGAGAGAGAGAGAGAGAGAGAGAGAGAGAGAGAGAGAGAGAGAGAGAGAGAGAGAGAGAGAGAGAGAGAGAGAGAGAGAGAGAGAGCTGAGTCACTCATGTATAGTACTTTATACTACACAGCCGAAAGGAGAGAGAGAGAGAGAGAGAGAGAGAGAGAGAGAGAGAGAGAGAGAGAGAGAGAGAGAGAGAGAAACTTCACGTCAGAACATCTGAGGTAATTCCAGTCGGCAGAAAACACAATCATGGCTGAAGTTGAAGGCAAAGTTCAAGGTTACCAAATAGTAAAAGAAGTTGAAATTTTCATTCAATATTATTTTGAAGATTCAATTAAACCTCAGCTGACTTAAAACATAATTCTTAATTACCTTAACCTCGACCGATTGTGGGATGTCAATTGCATTGAATAAAAGAGTAGATAATTTATATACATCTCTTTCATTCGAGGCACTATATCCAGCTAGATTTTTAAGGTGTAAACACAAATTAGTCAGACTATCCAAATATTGTTCCCGAAAAAGATGAAGGCAATTAGTAAATTTCTGAATATTGGACAGGTAATTTAATGAAAAAACAATAAGATAATTTGAAAAATGAGATAATTACGAGGAAGAGGAACTGAAGTCTATCAAAAAGGTAAATAAGATGAATGAAAAAAAAAAAAAAAAAAAAAAAGATAATTAGGGTTACGGTGGTCGATGCGGTAACGTCCCTGACTGGTAAACGCCAAACTGCGGTTCCAGTCCCGCTCAAACTCGTTAATTCCTTTGGCCGCTGCAATCTCACCATCCTTGTTAGCTAAGGAGGGGGGGGGGAGTTTGTAGGCCTATCTGCTGAGTCATCAGCAGCCATTGCCTGGCCCTCCATGGCCATAGCTTGGGTGGAGAGGGGGCTTGGGCGCTAATCATATGTATACTCGTAAATGGTGAGTCTCTAGGGCATTGTCCTGCTTGATAGGGCCTTGTCATTGTCCCTTGCCTCTGCCATTCATGAGTGGCCTTTAAGCCTTTATAAATAGGAAATGCAGTCTATTAAAAGGCCTAAATCATATGTATACTCGTATATGGTGAGTCTCTAGGGCATTGTCCTGCTTGATAGGGCCTTGTCATTGTCCCTTGCCTCTGCCATTCATGAGTGGCCTTTAAGCCTTTATAAATAGGAAATGAAGTCTATTAAAAGGCCTAAATCATATGTATACTCGTATATGGTGAGTCTCTAGGGCATTGTCCTGCTTGATAGGGCCTTGTCATTGTCCCTTGCCTCTGGCATTCATGAGTGGCCTTTAAGTCTTTATAAATAGGAAATGAAGTCTATTAAAAGGCCTTAATCATATGTATACTCGTATATGGTGAGTCTCTAGGGCATTGTCCTGCTTGATAGGGCCTTGTCATTGTCCCTTGCCTCTGGCATTCATGAGTGGCCTTTAAGTCTTTATAAATAGGAAATGAAGTCTATTAAAAGGCCTTAATCATATGTATACTCGTTTATGGTGAGTCTCTAGGGCATTGTCCTGCTTGATAGGGCCTTGTCATTGTCCCTTGCCTCTGCCATTCATGAGTGGCCTTTAAGCCTTTAAAAATAGGAAATGAAGTCTATTAAAAGGCCTAAATCAATAAAGTATTGTAATTTACACTATATCAAGATCGCAAAGCAAAACATAATCATTTTGCGAAATATTGAAGCGCCTTATTAATGCGGACTATTTATAACTTTTCATTACGGTATGATTACGACACAATGACTTCCACTTACAAAGAGCAACGCTTAATTAGGAAGAGTTAAAGCGTTAATTGTAGCACAGATCGAGGATTGCAAATGCAATTGTATAAATTGCAATTCCCATCAAGACTGTTGATACGCGGTAAAGGGCAAACCAACAAATTACGCAGTAAATCACAACACTTATGAACCAATATACGTGGCGTTGTAAAAACCATAAAACTTGTGAATAAAAATACGCAGTGAAATGCATATCAAAAACATATGAACAAATATACGTGGGGAAAATGAAAGCCACAAAACTTATAAACAAATATACACGGTAAAATGTAAACCACAAACTTATGAACAAATATAAATGATAAAATGTAAACCACAAACCTATGAACAAATATACATGATAAAATGTAAACCACAAACTTATAAACAAATATACATGATAAAATGTAAACCACAAAACTTGTGAACAAATATACATGAGAAAATGTAAACCACAAACTTATGAACAAATATACATGATAAAATGTAAACCACAAAACTTAGGAACAAATAGCTAAGCATATAATTGTTGTTCTTAAGCTGACAGAATAATTAAGAAATAATAATTTACCCTGATAAGTGGGACAATCTCCCCCATATAATAAAGAGCAAGTGTCTGGTTATATATACGTGTATATATATATATATATATATATATATATATATATATATATATATATATATATATATATATATAGATAGATAGATAGATAGATAGATAATATATATATATATATATATATATATATATATATATATATATATATATATATACAGTATACTTACCTTTATAGTCACGCGTCGCTTCCCCAGCCCTCAGGTAGCGGGGAGGGGGGAGTATTCATACCATAATAAGAGGGGAATACGTATGCGTGTGTACATATCTATTTAAATATTCAGCTGACATTTTTGACGAGGTCGCGTACACTAATTACACAATATTCATCAATGAAACATAAAAAAGAAGTGTCAGTGGACCTTATGAAAATGTCAAAAATGACTTCTTCACCAAGATGAGGAAATACGCTTCGCACCGAGACGAAGCCTCTCAGATTTTTCTCTTTCAGGTGTTGGATTCCAAAGAGGGGCGGGAAAGCATGATTGGCACGCCAGAGGAGGCAGAGGAATGCTGCTGGGGTGGGGGGAGGGGAGTTAGGGAAGGGGACATAGAAGAAGAGCGAATGAAAGGAATGACGCGTGTTCATAGGACGCAGGTGTTCAACCTTCGCTTTACTTTTCGGGGGCAATGGTCTCAAGGTTATCAGAGTTACGAATATGAAACGTAGATGATTATACCAAGACATCATACTCTGGAAAGCATCACTGAGTAGGATTCAATAAGGTAAAGCTGTGAGATGTAAAGATGGTTAGACCAAGACGTCATACTCTGAAAAGCATCACTGAGTAAGATTCAATAAGGTAAAGCTATGAGATGTAAAGAGGGTTAGACCAAGATATCATACTCTGAAAAGCATCACTGAGTAAGATTCAATAAGGTAAAGCTATGAGATGTAAAGATGATTATACCAAGACATCATACTCTGAAAAGCATCACTGAGTAAGATTCAATAAGGTAAAGCTATGAGATGTAAAGATGATTATACCAAGACGTCATACTCTGAAAAGCATCACTGAGTAAGATTCAATAAGGTAAAGCTATGAGATGTAAAGAGGGTTAGACCAAGATATCATACTCTGAAAAGCATCACTGAGTAAGATTCAATAAAGGAAAGCTATGAGATGTAAAGATGAATAGACCAAGACGTCATAATCTGAAAAGCATCACTGAGTAAGATTCAATAAAGGAAAGCTATGAGATGTAAAGATGAATAGACCAAGACGTCATACTCTGAAAAGCATCACTGGGTAAGATTCAATAAAGTTACGAATATGAGACGTAAGAGATGAGTTAAAGTTTAAATGTATAGATGTCTGGTTTCAGTTCCAGTTCCATCAGAATAGATGCTCACCAGAACGTCAGCCGAGCAAACCCAACCCTCCCACTGTGGTGCCCTACCACAACAGTGGCCTCCCCATTAAACAGCTTAAACTCATGGTCCCGTGATGGGATCGATCTGCTGCTATGCGAATGCTAGGCGAACACGATACTACTGTACTAGCCAGGATCATTTGACACCCGGAATAAGCTTCACTATATTAAGATTCAATTTAGTAAAGCAATATAAAAATGAATGTTTATTATTAACCATAAATATAAATTTTTTTCTAGCATTTTACTAGCGTGAATTATTATCATTATTATTATTATTATTATTATTATTATTATTAGCCAAGCTACAACCCTAGTTGGAAAAGCAAGATGCTATAAGCCCAAGGGCTCCAACAGGGAAAAATAGCCCAGTGAGAAAAGGAAATAAGGAATAAATAAATGATGAGAATAAATTAACAATATATCATTCTAAAAACTGTAATAGCGTCAAAACAGATATGTCGTATATAAACTATTAACAACTTCAAAAACAGATATGCCATATATAAACAATAAAAAGACTCATGTCAGCCTGGTCAACATAAAAACATTTGCTCCAACCTCAAGAACATTTAAGAAATATATATTAAAATTAAAGACAATGCACTTTAGTAAAGCTAAAAACTATCATTCTAAAAGCACATATATGCATATGCCAATCCACGTGCGTCTGCACAAATATTTGTAGCAGCAAAGGTTAAGCAAATTACGTGTAATAATTGGGTTTGATTCCTACGTGAGTCTTGAGACCCAATTGCGCCTCTGTTTATGGTCCTGGTTATTTGATGGTTGTGGTGGAGGGTAACCTAAGCAGAGAAGCACATGGGTGTATAGCGAAAAGGTGTGTGTGTGTGTGTGTGTGTGTGTGTTTGGTATGTAAGAAACGTAATTAGATGGATATCTTAGCGGGCACAAACACATGCATATATACTGTACATGTGCATATATACATGTACATATATACACACACATACAATATATATATATATATATATATATTATATATATATATATATATATACACATATACATATACATATATATACATATACATATATATACATATACATATACATATATATATATATATATATATATATATATATATATATATATATATATATCTACTGTATACACCCACCCACCCACACACACACACACACACACACCCACATATATATATATATATATATATATATATATATATATATATATATATATATATATACATTTGTGTGTGCGTCTGTGAGTAAACTCTACACACTAACATGAATTTCAGTGTTGAATGTAAATAAATTTTAATAAATAAAGAAAATTCAACACCACTCTTCAGCTGAAAAAAAAATACTATATGATTCAAACCAGTTGTATCCGGATTTTTCAAAAACTTGTCCGTCCAATGGTATTGTAGTACAGGAGAGATGGAACCAGTTTTCAGAAGTAAAAAGAATGTATCCTTTCCTGTTTTCTAAACCGGATTTACAAATTATCTCTATTTCTTACACGGTTCCTGAGGCTAAGTCTAATAACTTCCACATACTACAGTTTGTCTTAGAGCAGACATATTCCACATACTACAACTTGACTTAATCATCATCTCCTACTACGCTTATTGACACAAAGGGCCTCGGTTAGATTTCGTAAGCCGTCTCTATCTTGAGATTTTAAATCAATACTTCTCCATTCATCATCTCCTACTCCACGCTTCATAATCCTCAGTCATATAGGCCTGGGTCTTCCAACTCTTTTTCTAGTGCCTTGTGGAGCCCAGTTGAAAGTTTGGGGAGTGCGAAGAGCATGCCCAAAACCATCTTCATCTACCCCCTCGTCATGGATCTCACCTCAGCAACTTGACTTAGAAAATATATTCCTGAGAAGGAAGGTGGAATAGCAAGGCTTCCGCATGCCTGTGTCGATACCATTAGCATTTGTGACGACAGAACATTCGTTAAATGAATCAACCAATCCTGCTTGACGCTACACACCTGTCCAATACACACGCAAAGGTTATCGGCGGTTTTCTGAACTCTAACTTAGGCCTTTGGCAGCTCTTTCTGATAAAGCTTGCATCAGTGATGGAGTGGAGCATAGATTTTTTACGTGATTTGGGTAAACATAGATAATTCAATACGATAAAAGATATGAGAGAGAGAGAGGAGAGAGAGAGAGAGAGAGAGAGAGAGAGAGAGAGAGAGAGAGAGAGAGAGAGAGTTACAAGGATTTTGGGTATCTAAGACTTTTTAGTCCATACGTGGAGAGAGAGAGAGAGAGAGAGAGAGAGAGAGAGAGAGAGGGAGAGAGAGAGAGAGAGAGAGAGGAGAGAGAGAGAGAGAGACACTTACTAGGATTTTGGGTATCTAAGACTTTTTAGTTCATCCCATGGAGATATCATTGGCTCTTGGAGAGAGAGAGAGAGAGAGGAGAGAGAGAGAGGAGAGAGAGAGAGAGAGAGAGAGAGAGAGAGATTTCTAGGATTTTGGGTATTTTAGTTCATCCATGGAGATATCATTGGCTCTTGGAGAGAGAGAGAGAGAGAGAGAGAGAGAGGAGAGAGAGAGAGGAGAGAGGAGAGAGAGGAGAGAGAGAGAGAGAGAGAGAGAGAGAGAGGTATTACAGCCCAATAAGGACCACGTGTTCAAGGCAAGGACATGACATACAATTCATCATTCGTACATGAATCAAATCAAAGTTTTAATGATCGTCTCGTTAAAGCTTTGATCGAAGTCAATTTTATTACTTCACAGTGATAAGGGGGGGAGGGGGGGGGGTTTGTAGACTCAGCCAATGGCTACTCACGTATAGTCCTAGCGAAAAGGTTTTCTGGGACTTCAAGGTTGTGTTGGCTGAGGTGGTAACGTCCCTAAGTGCTGAACGCCAGACTGAGTTCGAGTCCCTCTCAAACTCGTTAGTTTCTTTGGGCACTGCAATCTCACCATTCTTTTGGGGGAGCCTAAAAGGTCTATCTGCTGAGTCATCAGCAGCCATTGCCTGGCCCTCCTTGATCCTAAATTGGGTAGAGAGGGGGTTGAGCGCTGATCATATGTTTATATGGTCAGTGTCTAGGACATTTTCCTGTCCCTGCCTCTGCCATTCATGAGCGGAATTTAAACCTTTAAAAGCCAACGAATCAACCTCGGTTGGGAGATAAAAAAAAAAAAAGTTCAAAGACAATATGCAGCAGAGTTAATGAAGCACACTGCCCGGTGGCTGGCTCCTGAAGAGTCCTTCCCAAACCCCACTTGAAGTATGGTGAAGCCAGGCCCTTGCTGAAGGGAGCCTTGCTAATATGACAATTGGACACCGATGAAACAAATGCCTGAAGTTAATCACCTCGAAAGTGACACCTTAATGTTACTGTAACTCCATTTTTTTCATTATTATTATTATTATTATTATTATTATTATTAAGCTAATCACTTCGAAAGTGACACCTTAATGTTTACTGTAACTCCATTTTTTTCATTATTATTATTATTATTATTATTATTATTATTATTATTAAGCTAATCACTTCGAAAGTGACACCTTTAATGTTACTGTAACTCCATTTTTTTTCATTATTATTATTATTATTTATTATAATTATTATTATTATTATTATCATTATCATTATTATTATTACTAGTTAAGTTATAACCCCAGTTGGAAAAAGCAAGATGCTATACAGCCCAAGGGCTCCAACAGGGAAAAATAGCACAGTGAGGAAAGGAAACAAGGGAATAAATATACTACAAGAGAAGAATAAACAATCATAATAAAATATTTCAAGAACAGTAAAAAACGTTAAATCAAATCCTCCACATATAAACTATAAAAACTCAAAAAAAAAAAAAAAGAGGAAGAGAAATAAGATAGAAAAGCGTGTCCGAATGTACCCTCAAGCAAGAGAACTCTAGTCCAGGGCAGTGAAAGACCATGGTATAGAGGGCTATGGCACTACTAAACCATAGATAGGTAGGATATACCTTGAAAACCTTGTAGGGGGTGGATAAGAAAGTAATTTCAAGAGAAAGTTCAATAAGAAAGTGATATGTTCGATAAGAAAGTAATATTTCAAGAGTTCTCGATAAGGAATCGATATCTGGGGAGAGAGTTCATTACTAATATTATAATCTAATGGAGGTTTAGTATGACAACGGGATTTATATAGCCACATATCCTCAGCAAAAAAAAAAAAAAAACTCATTCATTATCAATTATCTCAAAAACATCCACTAATGCTCTCTGCTCTCGATCTGATTTCTATATTTTTTTGTAACAAATATTTGATTTTTTTTTCTTAAAGAATAATCGAATTTTGAACAAACTATTCCTCTAGATCTCCCTCCTACGCCTATTAACGCAAAGGGCTTTCGGTTAGATTTCGTCAGTCGTCTCTATCTTGAGCTTTAAAATCAAGACTCTCCCCTCATCATCTCCTACTTCACGCTTCATAGTCCTCAGCCATGTAGGCCTGGGTCTTCCAACTTTTTTAGTGCCTTGTGTAGCCCAATTGAAAGTCTGGGTGAACTAATCTCTCTTGGGGAGTGCGAAGAGCATGCCCAAACCATCTCCATCTACCCCCTCACCATGATCTCATCCACATATGGCACTAGAGTAATCCCTCCTATAGTTTCGTTTCTACTCGAGTAATCTCTCCTATAGTTTTCGTTTCTACTCGAGTAATCTCTCCTATAGTTTCGTTTCTACTCGAGTAATCTCTCCTATAGTTTCGTTTCTACTCGAGTAATCTCTCCTATAGTTTCGTTTCTACTCGAGTAATCTCTCCTATAGTTTCGTTTCTACCTCGAGTAATCTCTCCTATAGTTTCGTTTCTAATCATTCCTCTACATGAAAACAGTAGTCTATTGATTTGTTATTATGGATTTGTGTAACAAAAGAGTGACGACAAACTGCTGAAAGTGTTACATTCGTGACATTGAATATGTTTTAAAGTTTTAGCTCATATCCACGTAGTGTCTTAAGATTACGTAGCAAGAGAAAAATCTCTCTCTCTCTCTCTCTCTCCTCTCTCTCTCTCTCTCTCTCTCTCTCTCTCTCTCTCTCTCTCTCCAATACACATAAATGAGATAATGTATACTACGGTGAACTTTCCCTGTTAGAGCCCTTGGGCTTATAATATTCTGCTTTTCCCAACTAGGGTTGTGGCTTAGATTGTAATAATAATAATAATAATAATAATAATAATAATAACAATAATAATAATAATAATAATAATAATAACAACAATAATAATAATAATAATAATAATAATAATAATAATAATAATATATTGAATTACATTACTTGAACTTTGACAACAAATCAAAGATGAATTTCTTTAAAAATATATATAATAAAAGTTTAGTTACACAAAGGCCAACTTTTCTAATAACCAAAACTTTGTTTTAATAACTTGCAGGATATTTTATGGCAATTTTTTCTTGCGAACAAAATGCTTGAAAGAAATAATTAATAATTATTCATTTTTACCTCATTAAAAGTCATTTTCCACCATCGATATTCATAACAATTAAGCCATATCAGTGGTACAGAAATTATTCAATTAATAAATTCTTCGAGATTCGATATATCTAGTCTAGCTGGCATTCGGGATCAACTTCGTATCCTATAACTAGTGTACGCGACCCGTCAAAAATGAAGGCTAAATATTTAAATAAATATGCACTCCCCACCCACCCACCCCCTTTTCACCAGGGTAGGTATGACTATTTCCTCTTCCTCATACCCGAGGGGCCGGGGAGCTCAAAGTGAACGGGACAATATATATATATATATATATATATATATATATATATATATAGATTATATATATATACTTACATATATATACATATATATATATACTTACATATATATACAATATATATATATTTATATATATATATATATATATATATATAATATATATACTTACATATATATACATATATATATATATACTTACATATATATACAATATATATATATATATATATATATATACTTACATATATATACATACATACTGTACATATAAATTATATATATATATATATATATATAATATATATATATATATATATAT
Organism: Palaemon carinicauda; assembly: GCF_036898095.1. Classification (NCBI taxonomy): domain Eukaryota; kingdom Metazoa; phylum Arthropoda; class Malacostraca; order Decapoda; family Palaemonidae; genus Palaemon; species Palaemon carinicauda. The sequence goes on along the minus strand of NC_090761.1, from coordinate 65,980,957 downwards.
ATATATATAGTATATATATATCTTTACTTAATATATATATATATATATATATAAATTATATATATTGGTATATATATATGTATATAAATTATATATAAATATATTGTGTGTATATATATATATATATATATATATATATATATATATATATGTATATACTTGCTCTTAATTATATAAAGGACTTGCCTTTTTATCATATCACAAAAAAAAAAAACCTTAGAGAATAAAAAAATAAAATAATAAAAACCGAATAAGTGAAAAAAAAAAACAGACCACCAGAAACAACTTAACCCTTAGGTCTAATCCCTGGTGCCCAGAGAGAGAGAGAGGGGGGGGGGGAAGCCCCATCATGGCCACCTGGTATCGGCCGCCTTTCATGAAGCGAGTTTGACCCTTGGTCTCGCCAATCGCGATGGGCTGATAGAGAGACCTCCCATGTCAATCATTCTTCATTTTGAGAGAGAGAGAGAGAGAGAGAGAGAGAGAGAGAGAGAGAGAGAGAGAGAGAGAGAGAGAGAGAGAGAGAGAGAGAGAATCGCTCGTTTATAGTACTGCATGCTACAGAGAGAGAGAGAGAGAGAAGAGAGAGAGAGAGAGAGAGAGAGAGAGAGAGAGAGAGAGAGAGAATCACTCTTGTATGGTACTTAATGCTACATAGCTAAAAGTATTTGGAGAGAGAGAGAGAGAGAGAGAGAGAGAGAGAGAGAGAGAGAGAGAGAGAGAGAGAGAGAGAGAGAGAGAGATCATCACTCGTGTATAATAATTTACTTTATGTTACACAGCTAAAAGTATTTGGAGAGAGAGAGAGAGAGAGAGAGAGAGAGAGAGAGAGAGAGAGAGAGAGAGAGAGAGAGAGGAGTCACTTATGTATAGTACTTTATAATACACAGCCAAAAGGAGAGAGAGAGAGAGAGAGAGAGAGAGAGAGAGAGAGAGAGAGAGAGAGAGAGAGAGAGAGAGAGAGACATGAGTCACTCGTTCGTGTCCTTTACCACCTCACAGTCAAAAGTATTGATAAGGAAGAGCCCGCATGACCGAGGAAGGCAAGGTCGATGAGTGCAGTGGGGTGCAAGTGCACCCGTTCAGAGGGGGGGGGGCACTGAATACATCCACGATGGAAGAATTTGTTACTATGATGCTAATGTTCACAATAGTGTATAGGACTGCCACAGGGGGAAAACTGGCTTTTTTTTAAATTTCTTATTCCTGATCTAGATATCAATCTCAGGCACCGTCGTTCAATTAGGTCGTTATGCAATTTGCATAAGATTTTTCATAATTCTGATCATCCTTTACATTCAGATCTTCCTGCAAAGTTCCATCCTGTTCGTAATACTAGGTATGCAGTTAATTCTAATAGTTAGGCCTTATCCATCATGAGGCTCAATACTACACAGTATTTTAGAAGTTTTAGCAGTTAATTCTAATAGTCATGCCTTCTCCATCACGAGGCTCAATACTACACAGTATTCTAGAAGTTTTAATCCAGCTGTGAGGAATGTATAAAATTATCTTCCTAATCGGGTAGTTGAATCAGTAGAACTACAAAAGTTCAAACTTGCAGAAAACATTTTCATACTGAACAGGATGACTTAGTTTTTTTTATAGTTTATACAGGAAATATCTGTTTTAATGTTGTTAGTGTTTTTTAAATATTTTATTTTAATTGTTCATTGCTTCTTATATCGTTTATTTATTTCCTTATTTCCTTTCCTCACTGGGCTATTTTTCCCTGTTAGAGCCCTTGGGCTTATAGCATCATGCTTCTCCAACTAGGGTTGTAACTTAGTTAGTAGTAGTAGTAATAATAATAATAATAATAATAATAATAGTTTATGGGAGTGTCCTTGGAAAGGGGTGTCAACCACTGGCTTATATATATATATATATATATATATATATATATATATATATATATATATATATATATATATATATATATAAATTTAGATAGATATGTGCACACACAGACTCAAACCTTCCCTTCCCACTTTCCTGACTACAACCCGCTGGTTCGGCAATTTGTGGGAAAATGTGGTTTCCGAGTGTATCTGTTAGGGTACCCACTCTCACCAGAGTATGACTGTTCTCTCTTCCCTAAGCGTGATAGGGGTGTGTATATATATATATATATATATATATATATATATATATATATATATACATATATATATACATATATATACATACATATATATATATATATATATATATATATATATATATATATATATATAGAGTGAAGATTGTCGTCGATTTTTATAGGTCAGATTAACCTTTAACGTATCTGGATGTAATTACAAGAGAAAGTAATAGTTAATAGCAATAAGGACCCTTGGATACATATTAAAAAAAAAAAAAAGCTACTAATCCAAGGACATTAAATCTGAACTTTGATTCACTCCAAACTGAAGTGACCTGATCTGATAACGACGTATCATTTAATTGTCACTTTACTCTTTGGGAGATGCAATTTCCTTTTGGATATTGATCCTAAGAATTCCATGAGAAAAACTCGAATAAGTTGTTTTAAAAAGGGCTATTCAACATCGTTGCTAAAAATCCTCATGATGCCAAGAAACTTTTCTGAGAATTTGTAACGTCTAGTTATATATCAAAATGAAACCGAAATATATATGAGGTTCAATTGCGATTCAATTATACGTTTCATTATTTCAGTGGCTACTTTCCTCTTGGTAGGGTTAGAAGAGACTCTTTAGCTATGGTAAGCAGCTCTTCTAGGAGAAGGACACTCCAAAATCAAACCATTGTTCTCTAGTCTTGGGTAGTGCCATAGCCTCTGTACTATGGCCTTCCACTGTCATGGGTTAGAGTTCTCTTGCTTGAGGGTACAATCAGACACTCTATTCTATATGATTTCTCTTCCTCTTGTTTTGTTAAAGTTTTTATAGTTTATAGAGGAAATATTTATTTTAATGGCATTACACTTCTTAAAATAATTTATTTTCCCTTGTTTCCTTTCCTCACTGGGCTATTTTCCCTGTTGGGGCCCCTGGGCTTATAGCATTCTGCTTTTCCAACTAGGGTTGTAGCCTAGCAAGTAATAATAATAATAATAGTAAATGAGATCTGCAAAGGAATATTAAGTTAAAATCTGAACTTTCTGGGGGACCCAGCTTCAAGTTACGATCTGAGAATCCCTTAAAATAAAGAGAGGATTTGAGATCTGGGAATATTCTCTTTTCTTTTGGATCATCAATTCTTCCACAGCTGAGAAAACATGAGAAATGTCAGATAAGATCCAAGAAAGTAGACTGAGGTGGCATGGTCATGTCATGAGAAGAGATGAACAGTATATTGGGAGGAGAGTGATGGAAATGGAGGTACAGGGAACGAGGAGGAGAGGGAGACCAAAGCGAAGGTGGATGGACTGTATCAAGGATGACCTTCGATCAAAGGGATTAACCGGTGATGAAGTGTGTGAGAGGTAGATGGAGAACGCTGGCCAGAAACATCGACCCCACATAAAAGTGGGAAAAGATGCAAAGAAGATTCATCTGTTTCTGATAATGTACATCTGATAATGTACATCAAATTACCTTATATAAGTTTTTATCGCGAATAGTATTACCTATAACATTACCTTTAGCCGTAATTTCTGTATTTCTACGGAATTTATTAACATAGAAAATAAAATTTATTCTCTGAATTTCTGTCTTCATCAAATAGAACTGTCCCACTAATTCTTCTACAAATAGCTCCAATAATCGGCTTATAATACCGGGAGCTTTTCAATGCTTTCTTTATTTACAATATGTTTTAACGGAACACTAAAACTCTGAGAGATAGACAAGGAATTTTTTTTTTTAACTTTTTCCTTATATATTGTATTTTCTTGCTTTTTTTGTGGGGGGGGGAGGGTGATGAATGTTAAATCCTATTCTTGTTTATCTGCTATTTTTTATTGTTATAAATAATTTCGAAATTTTTACTGATACAATTTTCTAAAACTATATCTTTTAATAAAATTTCCTGAAAGATCACATATAAACATACATATCTTGAATATATATATATATATATATATATATATATATATATATATATATATATATATATATATATATATATATATATACACACACACACATATATACATATACATATATATACATATATATACATATACATATATATATATATATATATATATATATATATATATATATATATATATGTATATATATATATATATATATATATATATATATATATATATATAAAGTCTCTAAGGCATTGTCCTGCAAGCTAAGACAATGTCACTGCCCCTTGAATCTGCCATTCATGAGTGACCTTTAAATATCCCTTCAGTGTCATTTTGAACATCTACTGACATTTACGTACCACTTGAAATTCCAATAATTGTTTTTATTTCTTGAAAAAAAAAAAAACACGCAAATATATGGTTTCAAAAGAGCTTATGAGCAAATAACCGTCTACCAAGTTCGAGATGAATCTGTCTTTCATAGTCTATTGTACATAATTTCAAATCATAAAAGATAATTATGTAATTGAAGTCAAATACATTTTATAATATCATCAAGCATTTCCCTTCTCCGGTCTAACTCATAAATTCCGTGTAAAAAATTCCTATATAAACCACCATAGCTTGAAAATACCAAGAAAAAACTGAAAAAAGCCTTTAACTTGCAAATGTATAATTGATAGCAAGAATAAGGACCATTAAAGGACCAACGTTATCATATGTATTCTGCCTTAATTCGACAGACTGTGTTGACATTAGTGATAACTGGTTGGGCCATTTCGTCCTAATGATTTACAAATAACACTGGTCGTAGAATGGTTTTATATATATATATATATATATATATATATATATATATATATATATATATATATATATATATATATATATATATATATATAGATAGATAGATAGATAGATAGATAGATAGATAGATAGATAGATAGATATATATATATATATATAATATATATATATATATATATATATATATATATCTATATATATATATATATATATATATATATATATCTATATATATATATATATATATATATATATATATATATATATATATATATATCTATACATATATATATATATATATATTATTATTATTATTATTATTATTATTATTATTACAAGTTAAGTTAAAATCCTAGTTTTAAAAACAGGATCCTCTTAGCCCAAGGGCACCAACAGCGAAAAATAGCCCAGTGAGGAAAGAAAACAAGGAAATAAATAAACTACAAGAGAAGAATAAACATTCAAAATGAAATATTTCAAGATCAGTAACAAGATTAAACTAGATCTTTTATATATACACAATAAAACCAAAAACCAATGGAGGAAGAGAAATAAGATAGAACAGCGTGCCCGAGTATATCCTCAAGCAAGAGAACTCTAATCCAAGACAGTGGAAGGCCACAGTATTATCATTACTGTAATAGTAGACAAACTACAACCCTAGCTGGAAAAGCAGGATGCTATAAGCTCAAGGGCTCCAACAAGGAAAAATAACCCAGTGAGGGAAGGTCATAAGAAAATAATCAAACTATAAGATAAGTAATGAATAAAGAATATAAATAGCCTAAGATCAGTTAATAAACACTGAAATGAAAAATGACAGATTATTTTCAGTAATCACTACCGAAAAAAATGTCGAAAGAAATTTCAAAAGCAGATGACTGGCAGCCTACAGAAATAAATCCTTGGCAGATGACTGGTAGCCTACAGAAATAAATCCTGGGCAGATGACTGGCAGCCTACAGAAATAAATCCTTGGCAGATGACTGGTAGCCTACAGAAATAAATCCTGGGCAGATGACTGGCAGCCTACAGAAATAAATCCTGGGCAGATGACTGGCAGCCTACAGAAATAAATCCTGGGCAGATGCCTGGCAGCCTACAGAAATAAATCCTTGGCAAATGACTGGCAGCCTACAGAAATAAATCCTTGGCAGATGACCGGCAGCCTACAGAAATAAATCCTTGGCAGATGACTGGCAGCCTACAGAAATAAATCCTTGGCAGATGACTGGTAGCCTACAGAAATAAATCCTTAGCAGATGACTGGCAGCCTACAGAAATAAATCCTTAGCAGATGACTGGCAGCCTACAGAAATAAATCCTGGGCAGATGACTGGCAGCCTACAGAAATAAATCCTGGGCAGATGCCTGGCAGCCTACAGAAATAAATCCTGGGCAGATGCCTGGCAGCCTACAGAAATAAATCCTGGGCAGATGCCTGGCAGCCTACAGAAATAAATCCTGGGCAGATGCCTGGCAGCCTACAGAAATAAATTCTGGGCAGATGCCTGGCAGCCTACAGAAATAAATCCTAGGTAGATGACTGGCAGCCTACGGAAATAAATCCTTGGCAGATGACTGGTAGCCTACAGAAAAAATCCTTGGCAGAAGACTGGCAGACTACAGAAATAAATCCTTGGCAGATGACTGGCAGCCTACAGAAATAAATCCTTGGCAGATGACTGGTAGCCTACAGAAATAAATCCTTGGCAGATGACTGGCACCCTACAGAAATAAATCCTTATGAGATGACTGGCAGCCTACAGAAATAAATCCTTGGCAGATGTCTGGCAGCCTACAGAAATGAATCCTTGGCAGATGACTGGCAGCCTACAGAAATAAATCCTTGGCAGATGACTGGCAGCCTACAGAAATAAATCCTTGGCAGATGACTGGCAGCCTACAGAAATAAATCCTTGGCAGAAGACTGGCAGCCTATAGAAAAAAATCCTTGGCAGATGACTGGCAGCCTACAGAAATAAATCCTTGGCAGATGACTGGCAGCCTATAGAAATAAATCCTTGGCAGATGACCGGCAGCCTGCAGAAATAAACCATTGGCAGATGACTGGCAGCCAACAGAAATAAATCCTTGGCAGAAGACTGGCAGCCTACAGAAATAAATCCTTGGCAGAAGACTGGCAGCCAATGGCAATAAATCTTTGGAAGATAACTACCAGCCATTCTGAGGTACTTTTAAGTGTTCAAAAGTAACCAGGATTTAGAACACTTTCTTAAAGTTCCAGAATTTGAAGTTTCATTGTGACCAGCTTGTTCTTTTCTCTGTCAAATTCTGTCAAACCAGCTGTTTTTATTTTTCTATTTTTTTTATCACTGTAGTCTGCCAGAATGTATTTTTATACATTTATTTTTAATTTACCTTTTTCACTATTTATGACAAAATTTCTATATAAAATCAAATTAATCGCTATTCCATCTGAAAAACCGAAAAGTGAGTTTGTGAACTTCAACTTTTGCTGTAAGTCGTCTCAAATCACTTTAGTTTTGTTTTCTTAAAGTTCTTGCCAAGGTGAAAAAGGTGACCTTCAGGAGTTGCTCGTTCCTTGACGCCCTTTCGAGATAAAAAAAAAAAAAAAAAAACTTTTATTTTTGAAAGCGCTCCAATGTGTTTTTGTTTAAGTCAGCATAAAGTTTTTCCTTCAGGGAATATTTCTTGCACCATTTTTTCTTTTATATAAAAACGTCAATACCACATGATAAATATTCCTCCTTTAGACTTCAAAAATTTCTGTACACCTATAATATTTTAAGCTGATTATATTCACTTCATTATTATTTTATCTAAGATAGAAAAATCGGTATTATAAAGGACATGAAAAATTAATTAATTAACCAAGTAATAGTTCAAATAAATGGCAACTAGAAATTATTAGAAAATTCACGTTCCTAAATAAGTATTTGAAGAAAAATTTCTTGAATTTATAAGAAAAAAATGACATAATTGTAAAAAAGAGCTTTTATTTTTCATCTGAAATGTTTATTTTATATATATATATATATATATATATATATATATATATATATATATATATACATATATATATGTATATATATATATATATATATATATATATATATATATATATATATATATATATATATATATATCCAATAGGAAGGGCAGCCTCTACCCCTCCTTTAGTACTGCTACGGTCCACGGTTCCGCTCCGTGGTCCCACCATGCTTGCCAAGATCTCTTGAGGCATCCCCCCACCTGAGGCGTCGGCAGGAGTAGGGGACCTCCCCTCCTAACTCCTTCGAGAGCCGCGGCCTGAACGCCCTCTCCTGGAGCCCGAGTAGGAGGGTCTGAAGGCTAACTGTGGAGTCAAAGCTCCCCTACGTGGGGCAAGGCAAGGGGAAGATTACCTGTGCCTACTTCTACATCCAACGGGCGGACGGAGCCGAAGAGGCACTGGGCAAAGGTGCGGGGGCCTCTCTCCAGCGGCCACTGAGGCAGGCACTGGAGAGGCAATAGCCCGTTCGACCCGCTAGGGGGAAAACCACTTTGCCTTCGTCACAGATGGAGCCGTCAGGAACGGGGGTAGCCGTCATGGGTCTACCCCGTCCCGGGGAAATCCGTGGGGTTTAAGCACCCTGCCATGTCAGCAGCTGCCTCCGATGCTTGGATGGGGCTGGCCGGGACGATGGCATGGATGGAGCCGCCGGGACGGAGGTAGCCGTCATGGATGTGTCAGCGGCCACCTCCAATGCTTGGATGGGGCTGGCCGGGACGATGGAGCGGCTATCTCCATCACGGATGGAACCACCGGGACGGAGGTATCCGTCATGGGTCTACCCCCTCCCGGGGAATCTGTGGGGTGTGAGTACCCTGGTATACCAGCGGTTGACCACGAAGCCTAAATGGAGCTGTCGTGGTACCGGGTATGGATGCCATGCTGCCAGGTCGAGCCAGCGGCTGCCTCCGCTGGAAGGATGGAGCTCCTGCGGAGATCCATGGAGCCGCGGGCTTCCCCGTGCTGGCTGGTTGGCTCCTTCGTTCAGGGCGGGCCATCGAAGAACCGGAGGCCAAGGACAAGGCTGCCAATCCGAAGGGGCGACTCTCTCCGCTGGGCGGGTGAAGTCGGAACCTTCACGGGCTTATGCCTGTCAACCGAGACCTGGTGCGATGACTTCCATCGGATATCGAGTCTGCTGGAGGAGACGTACCGCAAGGATGGCGAAGGAGCCCTAGGGAGCCAGCCAGTGAGGGCCTCTGCTGCACGGGGTTATCTACTAACCTGCTGAGGCCCGAGAGCCAGTCCTCATCCGTCACGGGCTTCGGTTCGTCCAGCCTGTGGAGCCGTCTGATGAGGGCTAGTACTTTTCTGTACGCGGGGGCCTCGTCCGTTGAGCCTTCCGTCGGATGCCCTTCTGCCTGAGAAGGAGTACCTATGACGGGGGGACCCGCTTAGGGTAAAGGCATCCTTTGTCGTGGTATGACTTCGGCGGTTCTGGATGGAGGACGGGCATCGCCGCTGGGACGGAGGCCTACGTCCTGGACTTGTCTATCCCCATGGAGGACCAAGCCACTACGGGCTTCCTCGTGGCTGCTGGTTGTCTTTCACGTTCTGGCCGGCCTGTCGAAGTCTTGGAAGCTGGGACACGGCTGCCAGACCGAAGGGGCGACTCTCCGCTGGACGGAAGGAGTCAGAACCTTCGCGGACTTATGCCGGTCTGCCAGAGCCTGCTGTATGGTCGCGGGGGTTTGTAGGTACATGAAAAGACACATTTCACATGTACCAGTATTGTCATGATTATTATTATTGTATGTACCATTTACTGCATTATCATGATTACCATTATTGTACGTATTATTAACTGTATTATGTACTTTCAACCATTATTTCAGATGTTGCATATCATTAGATTAATTCCTGTAATGTCATTGATATGATATGGCAACATTGAGTCAGCATTGGCAACACTTATCTGTTGTGTTGCCCTGATGCAGTCTGTTCGTCTTCGTCCCTTTAGCTGATAAGTTATCTTTCCTCGTGTCCCACGTATCTTGTGTATTTACTCTAATATACATTGAGAACCTACTTTTTAAGTTGTATCCTTGCCCCACCAATTAAGGTTAAGGAAGTTATCAACACGTACAGGGTTCTCGTCGAAGGACGGGCATCGCCGTCGGGACGGAGGCCTCCGTCCTGGGCCCAACATCTCTTCCGGAGGTTCTCGTATCTGCGGGCCTGCCCGTCGAGGAAAGCCGAGGTCTGCGCTCATGACGAGCTAGGTGGCCTTTGGAAGTCAGGACTCGGCTGCCAGACCGAAGGGGCGACTCTCTCCGCTGGGTGGATGGAGCCGGAACCTTCGCGGACTTACGCCTGTCGATTGGAACTGGCCATGATGAGTCCCTCCGTCGGGTGCCGCTGCTGCCGGAGGAGTATCTATCCGGGCAGCTCGTCCTCGGACACCCTTCGTCTCCTGAACTTCCTCAGCGCCTCGTCCTCCGAAGAGAAAGAAAGCTCCTCCACTGAAGAGAAAGAGTATGACTCGAAAGAGGAGCCCGAAGATTTGTAGGGCCGCACCGAAGGGTCCGAGTCATCCTGCGTGGCTGCTCTTCTGTGGGGGACCAGGTCCCGAAGCCCTCTTCCATCCTCAGCAGCGACCTGAAAAGGCGTCTTGGGGGGAACCCACGCAATGGAGTCCGACGGCGGGGAAGGCTCCTTCTCGGCGGCGCCCTCGGCTCCAGAAGTGACTGAAAAACACACCAAAGAGGCTGGAGAAGAATTAGGGACATTTTTTCCCCACATGGGGTCATCAGAGGAGACGTGGCCTGCTTGCACCAGGACTCCGTCTCCCATACACACTCCCGCCCCTCCCTCAGGCCCCTCACTCGCCTGGAACGACGCCACAACCCCACTATCCTGAAGATCAGACTCTTGGGGAAGGGCCGCAGGCCTCTTCCCCGCAACGGACTTACCTCGTCCCCTACTCTGGGTAGGGGAGGGTGGTAGGGAAGCTCGGTCAGACGAGACGCCCGGCGAAGCTAGGGAGGAAGAGACGCTCGGCTTCTTAGGCGACCTCTTCGTCGCCTACTTCTTCTTGGTGCTATACCGCACCCATTCAGACTCCTGGGGAAGAGCAATGGGCCTCTTCCCCACAACTGACTTACCTCGTCCCCTACTCTGGGTAGGGGAAGGTGGCTGAGAAGCTCCAACCGACAAGGCATCAGGAGAAGTAAGCTGCGAGGAGAGGCTTGGCTTCCTATGTGACCTCTTGGACGCCTTCTTCTTCTTGGTGCCGAAGCGCACCCACTACACCTCGTTCCAGGACTCGCACTCCGGACACGTGGCTGTAGGAGAACATAAGCTGCCCCTACATGACAAACACAGAGGAGAAGGGTAGGAAAGGGTATAGAATGAACACAATGGGTCCACGCGGGGACCGCGTAAGACACAAAGGGTCGCACTGGGTAAGGAGAGAGCGTCGAGATGTTATCGCGACGCGACCAGAGAACTTACTGGAGATAGAGACCTGAGCAAGCATGCTCTCTGACCCGGGGTTAGCCTCAGGGCTCGTATCACTCAACCTGAGGTTACCCCTCATAGAAAACGGGAGTAGGGTAAACTACACAAAACTCTAGTTGGTTGGGAGGAGATCCCAGATACTCCTAAGAAAGTAGTTCAAGGTAAGTACTCCGTGTTGGAACAAACATCTATATACATATCTGTATATATATATATATACATATATATAAACACATGTATCATTTATCTATGCATCTATCTTCCTATCTACTGTATATGAATAATCAGACAAGTTTCCCATATGAGCACATGAAATGTGGAGTTTCTAAGAAAAATTACCTTTGTCACAATACTCTTCTATATAATAAATAAGGAATACATTATTTAACAAAAGCTTGCATTTCCAGTACTCACATTGTGTGGTTCTTCGTACAAAGGACTAATCAACAGCACGTCGGCTTCTCTTCCAATATTACATCTGAAATAATAATAATAATAATAATAATAATAAGGAAAATAATAATAATAATAACAATAATAATAATAATAATTAGAGGGGCACTCAGTAGAACGCAGGCCTCTACCACGGCAGCTTATTTGTCAACCTTTTGCTCGACCTTGACCTTGACCATTGACCTTAATTGTATTATTTGGCGTGGATTTTCATACACTCAAATATGAACCAAGTTTGAAATCTCTGTGACAACGATGTCCAAACTTATAAACTTATGGTTGATTACCTGAACTGGACATTCTGCTTGACCATGACCCTGACCTTCCAAAAATTTATAATTTCCATCTTTTTACACTACAGTTAATCCCTGCAAGTTTCATAACTCTGCGATTAAAATTGAGGCCAGGAAGCTGTTCAAAAACTAACACAAACATAACCTCCTTCCGACTTCGTTTGCGGAGGTAATAATAATAATAATAATAATAATAATAATAATAATAATAATAATAATAATAATAATAATAATAATAATAATAATAATAACAACTAATAAATATATAAATAAATGATAATAATAATAATAATAATAATAATAATAATAATAATAATAATAACTAATAAATATATAAATAAATAAATAAATAAATAATAATAATAACTAATAAATATATAAATAAATAAATAAATAAATAATAATAATAATAATAATAAAGTGAGTGCAGTACTTATTTAGATCTGCATTATTAAAGAAATGGCAACTGAACTAGTGTATCCTGTTTACAGTAAGATTATAAGTAAACATCAGCACTGTTGAAAAACCACAATTTTAATCGGAAATTCTCCGTAAAAATCTACTGTTCTCAGCCGTATTTCAGTAAAATACAGACGACTGTAATTTCTACCCTACTTTGTTATTATCTTTTACAGGTTGGTGACCGTAATATCACTCCTTAACGTCAATATATCCGTTTTTAAACGGTAAATATCCGGCAACATTTATTCCAGGATTTTTTTATGGCATATTCTTAACAGTATCATTTGTAGGGTGGTAAACCTTCCAGAAAAATCTTAAGAAACTCTTTGAATTGTCATACGAGTGACCCTTGCTTTAAATAACTTTAGATTTGGTTTTGATTACTCTAAATGATACATGATTATTTTACTTAATTTTAAACTTTGTCATTTACTCCTATTATTTACCAGTCTGTGCAAGGATTTCCTAGTGGGGATACCTTGTGGTTGTGAAAGGGCTTGCGTATAGTCTTGATCAGCAAAAGTGCACTAGTCAGACGAAAATCTCCCACTATCACTAATCTGAGCTGGCCAGAGTGGTAAGTAAAACTGGTCAAACCACAGACGTGAATAAGGACATGTCTGAGGCCTTTGTCCTGCAGCGGACTGAAAACGGCTGCATTTGTTGTTGTTGTTATTGTTATTGTTTTTGTTGTAAGAAGTCATGACGACCACAAATAAAGGATTCGAAGTTAGAATGCTGAGTAAGACATACATGATAATATTTAATTGGACTAGAAACGGCTGCATTTGGTGTTGTTGTTGTTGTTGTTGTTGTTGTTGCAAGCAGTCATGACGACCCCAAATAAAGGATTCAAGTTAGAATACAAAGACATATATGACTTTTCTTTCGATGCAGGCTATTTTCTTCAGTCATTTTCCGAGACCTAAAAGAGAATTACTTCCCGTAGTTTGTGGTCTTAACAGCATCATTCAACGTGGACCTGCAATTCCGCTTTTTAGCAGTTCCAAAAGACTCCAGTCATCATGACAATATCAACAACATAAACGTGACCTTTCTCTTGTGTCCGACGTCTCCGACGATAACAACTTCGCTACACGAAGTCGAAATCTTGAGTCATATAACTCCCTCGTCCAATATGATTTTTTAACGACATATAATGACCTTTTAACGACCGTTTAGTATCTTAGCTTGTATTTTGTTTACCATGATAACTCAACCATAGATTTTTCTATATGGTTTGAGATTTACTACAAAATGGACACGAACTTGATTTCGAGGATAAAAACGGAACCCAAATGGGAGAATAATTGGTTTTAGTGACCACCATACCAGTATACATACTGTATATGTGCGTGTGTATGCATATATATGTATATATATATATATATATATATATATATATATATATATATATATATATATATATATGTATATATATGCATATATATATGCATATATATATGTATACATACATATATATATAAATATAAATATATATATATATATATATATATATATATATATATATATATATATATATATATAGTATATACATTATACATACACTTGTATACAGTATACACACATATATATCTATATAAGTATATTTATATATATATATATATATATATATATATATATATATGTATATAC
>NC_090761.1:65954284-65961784 GCF_036898095.1 Palaemon carinicauda | reverse complement strand
CACTACCAAATTCATCCTTTAACTGATGAATCATGGATGAAACCCTGCTCAGCAGAACTTCAAACTAATTAGTCGCATAATAGAGAGAGAGAGAGAGAGAGAGAGAGAGAGAGAGAGAGAGAGAGAGAGAGAGAGAGAGAGAGAGAGAGAGAGAGAGCATCTCGTGTTGGTAAATTTAATATGATTTATAACTGATTCATATCAAGATATATCTTAATATCCTACGGGCCAACCAAGGGAAAGGCCCGTGCCAACAACAAGTGTTGGGTTTAATACCCCAACAACAACATCTTAATATCCTTTCAAGTTTGATTTGATAATACAGATTAGCTTCGACTGCATTAGCGATTGGCTGTAGACTGAAACACACACGCGAGCCACTGAACGCTATTCCTAGACCTTGGAAGCTAATTGGCGTTAGATAATAGTTATAATATTAAGAGAAAATTAGATTAAAGCTGCATAATTGCTCATATGCGTGTCCCTACTATTATGAAGGTGGTAGAAAATCTGCACGGTAGCCATAAGAGGTCAAATTAATTGCAGTGACCTTGCTCTTTGCATGACATTTGAGGTTAAGGGTTGTCGAAATGAAAGATTATAATAGAAGGAGAATAGGTTTGAATGGTTACACTTCAGGTCGAGAAGAAACTCAAAATGTTTCTGGTTGTCTTTATTAATCTTCATTAATCATGAAATGATGGTTCCAGTTCAATCAAATAAAACGCTTGGATTTCTCGTTTTGGTTTGATTGGTTAAATTTGGTTTTATTTCGTTGTTATTGTTCTTAAAATAATTCATTTTACTTGTTCATTACTTCTTTTGTAGTTTATATATTTCCCTATTTACTTTATTGACTGGAGTATTTTTCCATGAGCCCTTGGCTTTCACAATTAGGGTTGTAATACATTTTAAGAAATTATGGGTGCATAAAAATGTTAATTTTATCTTTTATGTAACATAAGTTGTCAAAACTCACTATTTGGGTTATGCATTGTTGAAAATGTATTTTCAAATTTTGAAAGAAAGGGAAGCAACTGTGGAACAAAAGAACCCAACCTAATCAACTGGACTGTACCTAAATAAAGAGGTTTAAAGGTCGGTCATGAATGGCAAAGGCAAGGGATAGAGACAATACCCAAGCGAGAGAATGTCTAAGCCCCCTCTCCAAACAAGCATTGACCAGGGAGGGCCAGGCAATGGCTGCTGATGACTCAGCAGGTAGACCTACAGGCTACACAAAACCCCCACCCCTAGCTCTCAAGGTTGGTGAGGTTGCAGACACTACTAGAAACTATCGAGCATGGGAGGGCTCGAACCCCTGACCAACAGATTGCCTTCCTCTCCATAGAGCTAGGAACTGGGAGGGTCTGGCATTGGCTGCTAATGACTCAGCAGGCAGAGCTACCGGCTTCCCTAAACACCCCATCCCTAGCTCATAAGGATGGTAAGGTTGCAGATACTATAAGAAACTAAGAGCTAGAGCAGGTCTCGAAACCCTGCCCACCAGATTGCCAGGTAGGGACGTTCAAATAGACTATCAAAACTCTTCAAATTCCTATAGGCATTCATTTCAGAAAAATATAAATGATTCTCTAAGAATTCGATATGAACATATACTATAGCCTCTGGACCATGGTCTTCCACTATCTTGAGTTAGAGATCTCTTGCTTTAGGGTACACTCGGGCACACTATTCTATCTAATTTCTCTTCCTCTTGTTTTGTTAAAGTTTTTATATTTTATATAAAAATTATTTATTTTAATGTTGTTACTGTTCTTAAAATATTGTATTTTTCCTTGTTTCCTTTCCTCACTGGGCTATTTTCCCTGTTGGGTCCCCTGGGCATAAATTATAGCATCCTGTTTTCCAACTAGGGTTGTAGCTTAGCAAGTAATAATAATAATAATAATAATAATAATAATAATAATAATAATAATAATAATAATAATACAAGTTGGAAGCATAAGCAATAAAAGCATTATTCCAATTCGCATCAAAAGGCTAAGCCAGGGAATGAACTACTGAAAAATTCAAATAAAATTAATATAAATATTTTTCACTGCGAAGTGCAGTGTGATAATTCACCCTAAGTTCCAGCTAAAACTTCTCATTACAGCATAATATGGATTGTGAAGCAGTGCAGAGCTGAGGCCCTCTATGTCTGACCTTCAAGTAACAGAAGTCTCGACTGAAATCGATGGAAGAAGAATTTCGAGTCACGCGAATTCTCGATTTCATATTGAACGTTCTAGTTTTGGTGGCGGATGATGTTAAAGTTTGTCCATTTGCTCAATTCTGAAGATTTTCTTTTATATATATATTTCTTACGTTGTATATTTTGTGAAAAATGATAAAGTTTGTCCATTTGCTCAATTCTGAAGATTTTTTCATATTTCTTACGTTCTATAATTGGTGAGAAATGATAGTTTGTCCATTTGTACAATTCTGAAGATTTTCTTTTATATATATTTCTTACGTTGTATATTTTGTGAAAAATGATAAAGTTTGTCCATCTGCTCAATTCTGAAGATTTTTTCATATTTCTTACGATCTATATTTGGTGAGAAATGATAAAGTTTGTCCATTTGTACAATTCTGAAGATTTTTTTTATCATATTTATTACGTTCTATATTTGGTGAGAAATGATAAAGTTTGTCCATTTGTACAATTCTGAAGATTTTTTATCATATTTATTACGTTCTATATTTGGTGAGAAATGATAAAGTTTGTCCATTTGTACAATTCTGAAGATTTTTTTTATCATATTTATTACGTTCTATATTTGGTGAGAAATGATAAAGTTTGTCCATTTGTACAATTCTGAAGATTTTTTATCATATTTATTACGTTCTATATTTGGTGAGAAATGATAAAGTTTGTCCATTTGTACAATTCTGAAGATTTTTTATCATATTTATTACGTTCTATATTTGGTGAGAAATGATAAAGTTTGTCCATTTGTACAATTCTGAAGATTTTTTATCATATTTATTACGTTCTATATTTGGTGAGAAATGATAAAGTTTGTCCATTTGTACAATTCTGAAGATTTTTTTTATCATATTTATTACGTTCTATATTTGGTGAGAAATGATAGTTTGTCCATTTGTACAATTCTGAAGATTTTTTATCATATTTATTACGTTCTATATTTGGTGAGAAATGATAAAGTTTGTCCATTTGTACAATTCTGAAGATTTTTTATCATATTTATTACGTTCTATATTTGGTGAGAAATGATAAAGTTTGTCCATTTGTACAATTCTGAAGATTTTTTATCATATTTATTACGTTCTATATTTTGTGAAAAATTATAAAGTTTGTCCATTTGTACAATTCTGAAGATTTTTTATCATATTTATTACGTTCTATATTTGGTGAGAAATGATAAAGTTTGTCCATTTGTACAATTCTGAAGATTTTTTATCATATTTATTACGTTCTATATTTGGTGAGAAATGATAAAGTTTGTCCATTTGTACAATTCTGAAGATTTTTTCATATTTCTTACGTTCTATATTTGGTGAGAAATGATAGTTTGTCCATTTGTACAATTCTGAAGATTTTCTTTTATATATATTTCTTAAGTTCTATATTTGGTGAGAAATGATAAAGTTTGTCCATTTGCTCAATTCTGAAGATTTATATATATATATATATATATATATATATATATATATATATATATATATATATATATATATATATATGTATGTATGTATGTATGTATATATATATATATATATATATATATATATATATATATATATATATATGTATGTACGTATGTATGTATGTATATACATATATATATATATATATATATATATATATATATATATATATATATCTTACGTTCTATATTTGGTGAAAAATTAAGTTTGTCCATTTGCTAAATTCTGAAGATATTTTTTCATACTTTTACGTTTTAGATTTTTTGAGAAATGATGTTAAAGTTTGTCCATTTGCTCAATTCTGAAGATTTTTTTTTTGTATATTTCTTAAGTTCTATATTTGGTGAAAAATTATAAAGTTTGTCCATTTGTACAATTCTGAAGATTTTTTTTTTCATATTTCTTACGTTCTATATTTGGTGAGAAATGATGTTAAAGTTTGTCCATTTGCTAAATTCTGAAGATTTTTTTTCCATACTTTTTACGTTCTAGATTTTGTGAGAAATGGTGTTAAAGTTTGTCCATTTGTACAATTCTGAAAATATTTGTCACATTTATTACGTTCTATATTTGGTGAGAAATAATAAAGTTTGTCCAATTGTACAATTCTGATTTTTTTTTCATATTTATTACGTTCTATATTTGGTGAGAAATAATAAAGTTTGTCCATTTGCTCAATTCTGAAGACATTTTTTCATATTTCTTACGATCTACATTTGGTGAAAAATGATAAAGTTTGTCCATTTGCTAAATTCTGAAGATTTTTATTTTATATTTCTTACGTTCTATATTTGGTGAAAAATTAAGTTTGTCCATTTGCTAAATTCTGAAGATTTTTTTTCGTACTTTTTACGTTCTAGATTTTGTGAGAAATGATGTTAAAGTTTGTCCATTTTCTCAATTCTGAAGATTTTATTTTATATATATTTCTTACGTTCTATATTTGGTGGGGCATGATATTAAAGTTTGCCAATTTACTCAATTCTGAGGATTTTCTTTTATATATATTTCTTTCGTTCTATATTTGGTGGGGCATGATATTAAAGTTTGCCCATATGCTAAATTCTGAAGATTTTTTTTTTTTCATATTTATTACGTTCTATATTTGGTGAAAAATTATAAAGTTTGTCCATTTGTACAATTCTGAAGATTTATATATATATATATATATATATATATATATATATATATATATATATATATATATATATATATATATCTTACGTTCGATATTTGGTGAAAAATTAAGTTTGTCCATTTGCTAAATTCGGAAGATTTTTTTTCATACTTTTACGTTTTAGATTTTGTGAGAAATGATGTTAAAGTTTGTCCATTTGTACAATTCTGAAAATTTTTTGTCACATTCATTACGTTCTATATTTGGTGAGAAATAATAAAGTTTGTCCAATTGTACAATTCTGAATTTTTTTTTCATATTTATTACGTTCTATATTTGGTGAAAAATAATAAAGTTTGTCCATTTGCTAAATTCTGAAGATTTTTTTCCATACTTTTACGTTTTAGATTTTGTGAGAAATGATGTTAAAGTTTGTCCATTTGCTAAATTCTGAAGATTTTTTTTCATACTTTTACGTTTTAGATTTTGTGAGAAATGATGTTAAAGTTTGTCCATATGTACAATTCTGAAAATTTTTTGTCACATTCATTACGTTCTTTATTTGGTGAGAAATAATAAAGTTTGTCCAATTGTACAATTCTGATTTTTTTTTTCATATTTATTACGTTCTATATTTGGTGAAAAATAATAAAGTTTGTCCATTTGCTAAATTCTGAAGATTTTTTTTCAATATTTCTTTTCGGATAACTCAGAGGAAAACTTGCAGCTGCTCGCTTGGGTATGATTTAGTGGGTTTAATTTTATCTATTTTTTTTTTTTCCGAGATTGGCTTGATCTTGGCGGCTCCGTTTTGATTAAAGACCTTCACCTTATAAATCAGATAATTTTCTTTGATTAATTTCTTTGATCTGTACCAAAATTAAATTTATTAATGGTAAATACTAACTGAAAATTTCAAACTTTCTTTGATCTGTACCAAAATTAAATTCATTAAAGGTAAATACCAACTGAAAATTTCACACTTTCTTCGATCCGTACCAAAATTAAATTCATTAAAGGTAAATACCAACTGAAAATTTCACACTTTCTTCGATCCGTACCAAAATTAAATTCATTAAAGGTACATACCAACTGAAAATTTCACACTTTCTTCGATCCGTACCAAAATTAAATTCATTAAAGGTACATACCAACTGAAAATTTCACACTTTCTTCGATCCGTACCAAAATTAAATTCATTAAAGGTACATACCAACTGAAAATTTCACACTTTCTTCGATCCGTACCAAAATTAAATTCATTAAAGGTACATACCAACTGAAAATTTCACACTTTCTTCGATCCGTACCAAAATTAAATTCATTAAAGGTACATACCAACTGAAAATTTCACACTTTCTTCGATCCGTACCAACATTAAATTCATTAAAGGTACATACCAACTGAAAATTTCACACTTTCTTCGATCCGTACCAACATTAAATTCATTAAAGGTACATACCAACTGAAAATTTCACACTTTCTTCGATCCGTACCAACATTAAATTCATTAAAGGTACATACCAACTGAAAATTTCACACTTTCTTCGATCCGTACCAACATTAAATTCATTAAAGGTACATACCAACTGAAAATTTCACACTTTCTTCGATCCGTACCAAAATTAAATTCATTAAAGGTACATACCAACTGAAAATTTCACACTTTCTTCGATCCGTACCAAAATTAAATTCATTACAGGTAAATACCAACTGAAAATTTCACACTTTCTTCGATCCGTACCAACATTAAATTCATTAAAGGTACATACCAACTGAAAATTTCACACTTTCTTCGATCCGTACCAACATTAAATTCATTAAAGGTACATACCAACTGAAAATTTCACACTTTCTTCGATCCGTACCAAAATTAAATTCATTAAAGGTACATACCAACTGAAAATTTCACACTTTCTTCGATCCGTACCAAAATTAAATTCATTACAGGTACATACCAACTGAAAATTTCACACTTTCTTCGATCCGTACCAACATTAAATTCATTAAAGGTACATACCAACTGAAAATTTCACACTTTCTTCGATCCGTACCAACATTAAATTCATTAAAGGTACATACCAACTGAAAATTTCACACTTTCTTCGATCCGTACCAACATTAAATTCATTAAAGGTACATACCAACTGAAAATTTCACACTTTCTTCGATCCGTACCAACATTAAATTCATTAAAGGTACATACCAACTGAAAATTTCACACTTTCTTCGATCCGTACCAACATTAAATTCATTAAAGGTACATACCAACTGAAAATTTCACACTTTCTTCGATCCGTACCAAAATTAAATTCATTAAAGGTACATACCAACTGAAAATTTCACACTTTCTTCGATCCGTACCAAAATTAAATTCATTACAGGTAAATACCAACTGAAAATTTCAAACTTTCTTCGATCCGTACCAAAATTAAATTCATTAATGGTACATACCAACTGAAAATTTCAAACTTTCTTTGATCCGTACCAAAATTAAATTCATTAATGGTACATACCAACTGAAAATTTCAAACTTTCTTTGATCTGTACCAAAATTAAATTTATTAATGGTAAATACTAACTGAAAATTTCAAACTTTCTTTGATCGGTAACAAAATTAAATTCAAATAAAAAGAGGCCATGAGAGAAAGACGGAAATAACGCAAATTATATAATAGTACTGTTTAATACTGGGCTGTGGTGGCC
>NC_090761.1:65934284-65936784 GCF_036898095.1 Palaemon carinicauda | reverse complement strand
CCCTCCAGTTCCCAAAAGCATAGAGTGCTATTCCTAACCCCCCCCCCCACCCTCCACCCCCACCCCAGGCTCCAAAAAGCATACAGACTGCTAATTCACACCCACCCCTCACGTACAGTCCAACCTGATCTTCAAACCCATCACATGGCTATTAACCTATCAACAATCCATCTATCATGAGGTTGGGACGTGCAACCGGGCCCCTGTCGATCAGTCTATTAGTCTATTAGGAGTTCGTGGAAATGCGATGAGAGAGGAAGATTAGGTCTGACGGGAAACAATTTATTAGAGAATTGTGTGAATTTTGAGTCATCAGTTCTAGATATGAAGTGAAGATTCCTCGATATAGAGATGGTAATATTATGATTCATAATGATGCTGATGAAATACAGATCTCTCTCTCTCTCTCTCTCTCTCTCTCTCTCTCTCTCTCGTTTTAAATTGTGCAATAACGTTAAGAGAAAGATGGTCAATTGAAGTATCGAGTAGAAGGGAACTCAAGATGTAATAAATGCCATAAACTTGTCAGTGAAACCGTAATATAGAAATATATCAAGGGTTTCATAGATGCACATACACGCACACACACACACACACACACATATATATATATATATATATATGTATATGAGAGAGAGAGAGAGAGAGAGAGAGAGAGAGATGTGTTTATAAACACATTATGCAAAGATGAAAAAAAAGTCGTAACTTGTTCAAGATGCTCCTGAAACACACACACTCTCTCTCTCTCTCTCTCTCTCTCTCTCTCTCTCTCTCACATGACAGACGACACGAGACATTTCATCACCGGTGCACCAGTCAGAGCGTGTATAAGCTCACGTGCACAAAAGGAGTTTCAGTCCGTGAACACTCTAACAGACGATGATGATCAACTGCAAGTATGGCGCAGAATGTGTTGCAGGTTAAGAGAAGTCCTTCGGCAAAGGATTTATTTTTTGTTTATTATGATTTGATCCTGTTAGAAATCCTTAGCTCTTAAGATTCAGTACATAATGTGAGAGCTAGATTGCCCGGTTGTTGTTAAGTTATTTGCTGTTTACATCTTAAAGTTAATATTTTCTTCTCATGTAACATGTAAGTGTGCTGGGGTTGCTGTTTGGTTTGTGATAAACCACACACACACACACACACATATATATATATATATATATATATATCATATATATATATATATATATATATATGTATATATATTGACTGAAATAGGAGATAATGATTGGAGAAGTATTGAATTAAAAGCTCAAGATAGATGCTGCTGGCGAAATCTAACCGAGGACCTTTGCATCAGTAGGCGTAAGAGGAGATAATGATGATATACTGTGTGTATATATATATATATATATATATATGTATATATATATATATATATATGTGTGTGTACGTGTATATACACATATGTATGTATGTATATATACAGTATATATATATATATATATATACATATACATATGGATGAAAATCAACATAATACCGTGCTTGAATAGAAATAAATTTCTATCTCATACAGGGATCGAATCCTAGCCTCTTCAAATGAAAGGCCAGGTCGCTTCCAACCATGCCACCGAGGCTCAAAAGAGGTCGGAACCTAACTGCTAACTGCAATTCAGGATTTACCTGGTGAGACATCAGTCTCTTACCATATATATATATATATATATATATATATTGTGGCCTGATTGGTAACATCTCTGCCTGGCGTTTGCCGGACGGGGGTTCGAGTCCCGCTCAGACTCGTTAGTGCCATTAGTGTCTGCAACCTTACCATCCTTGTGAGCTAAGGTTGGGGGGTTTGGGGGAGTCTATAGATCTATTTGCTGAGTCATCAGCAGCCACTGCCTGGCCCTCCCTGGTCCTAGCTTGGGTGGAGAGGAGGCTTGGGCGCTGATCATATAACATATGGTCAGTCTCTAGGGCATTGTCCTGATTGCTAGGGCAATGTCCCTGTCCCTTGCCTCTGCCATTCATGAGCGGCCTTTAAAACCTTTAAATATGTGTGCGTGTGTGTATTACTTCTATTTATCTTATGATTTTCATACTTTGAAGGAAACAACTAACTAATAATTAAATTTTTCCTATAACCTGAAAAATAAAATACTCCAGACACTAATTCCGTTCATTTCATCGAACGATTGGCGATTATCCTAAAAAGGCAAGAAAACGAACGCATTACTAAGAATATATTTGATTCTAATAATCTCATTCTACATTATTATTCTTGGGAATGTAGGTTAATAGCTTAGATACACGAAGTTTAACAATACCTCAAATCGATGATGGCACGCCCCCTTTTATCATTATCATCATCATCATCATCATCATCATCATCATTATTATTATTATTATTATTATTATTACTTGCTAAGCTACAACCCTGGTAGCAAAAGCAGGATGCTATCTGCCCAGGGGCTCCAACTGGAGAAAATAGCCCAGTGAGGAAAGGAGACAAGGAAAAATAAATTATTATTATTATTATTATTATTAT
>NC_090761.1:65905497-65922997 GCF_036898095.1 Palaemon carinicauda | reverse complement strand
AAAAAAATCATATAAAAATCAATTGGCAATATTTGATAGCCATTCGTAACATTGTGGTACTGAGCTACACTAATGGCTGACTAGACTTCCAATAAAAATGTAATTTGCATAGAGATCAAATCTATTCAAATCCTCAAATTTATCTCTATTTACATAACAGTTTATACCGTTGTTAATTACATTAATTTAACTTTAAATGACACTAAATATTGGCGTAAAACTGCTGGTTCTCCCGCTGGACGTCATTACCAAAATTTTTACGCTAGCCTATCACACCCTTTGCCGGTTAAGGTTTAGTAAGATTGAATTTAATATTCAATCCCCATTTAATGAACATTTCATCAAGTTGTATCCCTGAATTTAATTACACTACGATTAAGGTCTAACCTTGTTCTTACGTAGGAGTGATGTCCACATTGTAGCTTACAATTGTCCATGTCCTTTCACTTGGGATATCAGGTTTCGAGTTTCTTCGGGTTTTTAGACGTGCAACTTTCACAACTTCTTCATTTTAACAACAGTTGATGGAAGTTAATCACGACATTGATGATCTACGATGTAATTAAATAACCAGCACTCACGTCACATGTATAACGTATCACTGTCTTCGGCCCCTCAAAACCATTACCACGAGTCCACGATTCCTGGAGTAAAGTGTAAACAACACAGATTTAGAGTTCCTAAACCTTGCAATTTTTTTACTGGGTTGTCAGGGATCCACCAAACGGTCGAATTTATAGACAAATTTTGGGAAAATAATGTACATTATTATTATTATTATTATTATTATTATTATTATTATTATTATTATTATTATTATTATTATTATTATTATTATTATTATTATTATTATTATTTACCAAATACGAATTAATGCAGACATGACTTGTCTGTTCCGATTAAAGTCGTGTCCAAGTGACTTCCTTCAAATAACTAGACGTAAACATTAAGAACAAGTCAAGTGAATAGACACCAATAAAGCTGTCAAACTGGGGAAGTTTTACCCTTGGAATAACACAAAGATACTTTTTATAAAAGTTATATACTATAAAAATTTTTATAATAGACTACGAAAAAAGTTGTTCCTGTTTTTTTCCTTTGTCTTGGGAGGGGTAAGATGGTGGGCCAGTGACTTCACTTCATTCGACCAGTTGACAGCTCAGATTTATTGGTGCAAATATTTGTCAAGGGCTTCTCTGAGAACAGTTAACATATCATCTGTAGTATTTCACTCAAGACTTCCAAACAATGAGTATATTGACTATTCCAGTATCCGAGACACGCTTAGGGTAAGGAGATTCTCAAATCCAAGGTTCATCATAGACGGCTCACTTCCATTAGGTCTAACGAGTTTCTTGAGTTTTAACAACCTTTATTATTATTATTATTATTATTATTATTATTATTATTATTATTATTATTACTATCTTGAAACTTGATAATACTGCTGTTACCTTCTTTCAAAGCCGATTAAGCCCTTGAGTGATTTTTTTTTTTCATAGCAACACGTACTGTAGGCCTAGGCTACACACTTACTGATCTTACTCACATATGACACACACACAAATAAATAGGCTTTGTAAGAACAGCACACATATTTATCCATGACTAGATCCTTTGCTTAATATCATTATTCATAGTAATTTTGCATTTTGCATCTTTTTTTCTCCACAGTTTTCTCCAGTCGTAGCACCAAGTAAACATGATAAGTTATCTATGTACGTGAGGACATGTAAATGATAAAGGTAATTTACTCTCTCTCTTCGTTGTTTATATATGATAGATCTATTGTAGATTTGTTATTAGTCTCAATACATTTGTTATTTTTTACTATTTGTTCTCATATATTGGTTATTTATTTCCTTTTTCCCTTTCTCCACTGGGCTATTTTCCCGTTGGAGCCGTTGGGCTTATAGCATTACACCTTTCCAACTTTGGATGTAGCTTAGCTAATAATAATAATAATAATAATAATAATAATAATAATAATAATGATAATAATAATAATAATCATCATCATCATCATCATTATCATCTTCAAAGGAACTGACCTCTTTCAAGTTTTTTTTTTCCCAATGTCATAGTAATTTTCACATTTTGAATACTCCTCCTTATGTCTTCAGATGTGAAGAATAATTCTTAGTAGATCTTAGAGACCTAGAAATATATTTCGCTTTTATATGAATAAACAATTCGTATGATAATCCCTTTTAGGTACACCTGTACTGAGATAAGGAAAATCACGTGTGGATGTCTTTACTCCTTCTTCTTCTTCTTCTTCTTCTTCTTCTTCTTCTTCTTCTTCTTCTTCTTCTTCTTCTTCTTCTTCTTCTTTGATTTAGCAATTCCAATCATTTACTTAACGCTAGAAGTAGAGGACATTGTTAACAAACTCAAAATATTACCATCAAAGACAATATTCTGTTGGAGTCCTTGGGCTTATAGCATCCTGCTTTTCCAACTGGGGTTGTGGCTTAGCTAGCAATAATAATAATAATAATAATAATAATAATAATAATAATAATAATAATAATAATAATAATAATAATAATAAAATCTCTTCTGAATTCGACTTTCTCAGAGGGACCTTCAATCAATTTTATCTACACATGTTTGACTTTGAATCTGGTTTCGTCCGGAAAATCCGCATAATAACATTTATATTTGTATGGGTTTTCCTGTGGGGTAGAAACTTAAATCTCTCTCTCTCTCTCTCTCTCTCTCTCTCTCTCTCTCTCTCTCTCTCTCTCTCTCTCTCTCTCTTTTTAACTCAAGCCCATATACTGTATATGTTATATGTGATATATATATATATATACATATACATATTCAAATAAGCCATATATATTTTTGATACATTAATGTCTGGATTCTCTTAACGACCTCGGGATCAGAGCCCCAGGCGAAATCACACAAAGACAAGAGCTTGGCTCCGGCCGGGAATCGAACCCTGGTCGGCAAGCTTGTACAGACAGTGACTAACCCACTTGGCCACGTGGGTTAGTCACTGTCTGTACAAGCTTGCCGACCAGGGTTCGATTCCCGGCCGGAGCCAAGCTCTTGTCTTTGTGTGATTTCGCCTGGGGCTCTGATCCCAAGGTCGTTAAGAGAATCCAGACATTAATGTATCAAAAATATATATGGCTTATTTGAATATGAAAAACACGTAAAAATGTGCAAAATTTATCATACATATATATATATATATATATATATATATATATATATATATATATATATATATATATATATATGTACATAAATATATGTGTATATACATGTGTACATAAATATATGTATATATATATACTGTATATATATTATATATATATGTATATATATATATATATATATATATATACATATATATTTATATATATATACATATATATATGTACATATATATATATATATATATATATATATATATATATATATATATATATATATATATATATATATATATATATAATTTTTGAAGAAGTGATCGCTTCACGAATAATATTTATATTGTGAAACTGATATTTTCGAAATCTCAGGATACTTATTATATACATCAAATACTCTCTCTCTCTCTCTCTCTCTCTCTCTCTCTCTCTCTCTCTCTCTCTCTCTCTCTCTCTCTCTCTCTCTCTCAAAATAGGAAGAAACTATATATAGAAAACAATATCTATCAGTCAGAAATGGTCTCGAAGCCCAAATTCTCGTTAAAGGGATGGATTTAATCCTAGAAGATTATCAAACCAAAAACGCCGTAGGAAAATAACCAAATAACAACATTTCAATATTTTGGTTTTTGGAAATATAAATCATTTGGATCTATTTCTGACTGGTTCAGTTGGTTGGTGGTTCTGTTGAATAGTTTCTAGATCTTGAATTTTTTTACGATTGGTTTTAACCTTGAAACGTTACTAAAATCTTGATTTTTCTCATGATTGGTTTTAACATTGAAACGTTACTAAAATCTTGATTTTTCTCATGATTGGTTTTAACATTGAAACGTTACTAAAATCTTGTTTTTTCTCATGATTAGTTTTAACATTGAAACGTTTCTAAATCTTCTTGTTTTTTTTCTCATGATTGGTTTTAACATTGAAACGTTACTAAAATCTTGATTTTTCTCATGATCCGTTTTAACATTGAAACGTTACTAAAAATCATGATTTTTCTCATGATTGGTTTTAACATTGAAACGTTACTAAAATCTTGATTTTTCTCATGATTGGTTTTAACATTGAAACGTTACTAAAATCTTGATTTTTCTCATGATTGGTTTTAACATTGAAACGTTTCTAAATCTTGATTTTTCTCATGATTGGTTTTAACATTGAAACGTTTCTAAATCTTGATTTTTCTCATGATTAGTTTTAACATTGAAACGTTTCTAAATCTTGATTTTTCTCATGATTGGTTTTAACATTGAAACGTTACTAAAATCTTGATTTTTCTCATGATTGGTTTTAACATTGAAACGTTACTAAAATCTTGATTTTTCTCATGATTGGTTTTAACATTGAAACGTTTCTAAATCTTGATTTTTCTCATGATTGGTTTTAACATTGAAACGTTTCTAAATCTTGATTTTTCTCATGATTAGTTTTAACATTGAAACGTTTCTAAATCTTGATTTTTCTCATGATTGGTTTTAACATTGAAACATTTCTAAATCTTCTTGTTTTTTCTCATGATTGGTTTTAACATTGAAACGTTTCTAAATCTTCTTGTTTTTTTTTTTCTCATGATTGGTTTTAGCATCTAAACGTCTTTAAACTTTCTTGTTTTTTAGCTCATGATTGGTTTTAATTTTGAAACATTTCTAAATCTTCTTATTGGTTTGAACATTTGAACGTTTTTAAACCTTTTTGTTTTTCACCTTCTAACATTGAAACTTTTCTAAATCTTCTTGATTTTTCTCATGATTAGTTTTAACACTGAAACGTTAATAGATCATTGAAAAGTTCATAAAACTCCTCAATTTTTTTCATGTTTGGTCTCAGTCTATATTTTCGGCCTAAAGATTGCCCATTGGAAGAGGTTGATAAATTTCTTTTCTTCCTCTTCAGTCTTTTATCAATCAAGGTTGACATAACCTTACATATCCAACTTTATCATAAAACTCCTTAATTTTCTTCATCTACGGTCTTAGTCTATATCTTCGCCCTAAAGATTGCCCATTGGAAGAGGTTGATAAATTTCTTTTCTTCCTTTTCAGTCTTTTATCAATCAAGGTTGACATAGCCTTACATATCCAACTTTACTGTAGAGTAGAGGTACTCGATCTGTGTCCACATATCACATCTTGATCTTCAGATTGATAAAACACGTCGGTGGGATTCCCCAAGATACGAGGTGCCGTTTATCACGTATCTTAAATTAATGGTCTGTTATGGTTCATTTAAAGGGTTTTCACCTTGTCCTTCTGGTTTTTCAAGCGATAATTGCGTATCGTGAATAGTGTCAATGTCAGTGTGTTGAAAAATATCTATACGAATGCAATCTATATATACACATATATACATATATATATGTATATATATACATATATATATATGTATACATATACATACATATATATATATATATATGTATATATATATATATATATGTATCTATATATATATATATATATATATATATATATATATATATATATATGTACTTCTATTGTACACTGTTAAAAATTGCCGTAAAAACTGTAAAAATTCTGACATAAATGTTGTCAGACATTTACTGTTTTAAGCACGGATATATTGAGGTGAAAGAGTGATATTACGGTCACCAACCCGAAAAAAAAATAACGAAGTAAGGTAAAATTACGGTCGCCTGTATTTCACTGAAATACGACTGAGAACAGTATATTTTTACGGAGAAGTTCCGATTAAGATTGCGTCTTTTCTTAACAGTGTAGGTAGAAATATCTTATGTAACACAATTCAGTATCTTTGGTATTATGACGAGGTACCAATATCGTGAATAGTATCAATGCTTGTTATTGTTATTATTATTACTAGCCAAGCTATAACCCTAGTTGGAAAACCAAGATGCTATTAGTCCAAGAGCTCCAGTAGGGAAAAATAGCCCAGTGAGGAAAGGAAATAAGGAAATAGATAAATGATGTGAATAAATTTACAATAAATCATTCTAAAAACAGCAACAACGTCAAAACAGATATGTCCTATATAGACTATTAACAACATCAAAAACATATCTGTACGAATGTGCTCAATATACTCGTGCTTTTTAAAGAGGGACATTTTTTGTACTTATGCTGTATTAAAAAAAAATTGTACTTATGCTGTATTAGAAATAAATGTAATGTCCTCTGATATCTATGGTGTTGTGACGTGGAATTAAAAGACCACCCAAAACTGTAATATTTGCCAAAGATCTTCAATATATACTCATGCACACTTGTCTACCTGTTTCCTGGTTTCGTTTCCTCATTGGGCTATAATCTCTTTTGGAGCCTTTTGACTTATAGTTTGCTGCTTTTCCAACTAGGGTTGTAGCTTAGCTAGTAACAATGGTTTATAGTTTAAAGGCCACCGTGAATGGCAGGGGCAAGGAACAGTGACATTGCTCTATCGAGCAGGGCAATGCCCTAGAGACTGACCATATACACATATGATCAGCTCCTAAGCCCCCTCTCCACCCAAGCTAGGACCAAGGAGGGCCAGTCAATGGTTGCTGATGACTCAGCAGATGATATAATAATATAGTCATTGTTGCTCACACTGAGACTCGCCTCCTTGTTGAATGTCCTCTTACCAAAGTAGGCGAAGGATACACCTTCTCAAGAAGTTTACCTAAACTCCTAAAGAGTCTCCTTGGATTCATAGCGTTGGTTTTGTTGGTAAGACTAGAGTAGGCCTACTCTCAAAAACCTACCTGAAGCTCCCATAAGTATCAATGAAAGACTTATGACCTGGTGTATTCTACTGGTAATAAGTTGTTTCTTGACGCTCAGTTCTTATGTCTGATTATAGAATGCTGATCACATAACTTGGGACAACTTCTAATATGCTACAAAGTATCCGTAAGAACTCAACAATGGTTATGTCTCAACATTGATTGCTAACGAAATAATTAAAGACAATTTCTACCATGCCTAGTGCCACAAAATATCAATAGAATTGACAAGGTAGCCAGGCTTGGTGGGAGATGATTTCAATGCAAGGTTGAGTAAAAATAAGGATATGGGGAGGTACCATATATGCCATAGGACACAATGGCACATGTAATATGAATTATGGTGGTGTCAGACTGCTCTCTTTTTACGCTGAGCATGATCTTGTAATTAAAGACACATTATTCCAGCTTAAGGACAAGCTCAAAAATATATGGGTGCATTCGTGATCCAAACACAGACATATGCTAGACCGCGTCTAAGAAATTGAAGTGTGCTGCACTGGAAATAAAAATCATGAGAAGTGAGATCCTTTTCGGGCTTAAAATGCCGATGGCCTCTTTTCCTTGCCAGACAATACTGAAGAAGACCTAGACGCTGAATGGGAAAACTGACACGAGATGCTTCATAAGCAACAAATTGCTTCACTTAGCGTTCCCATGCAGACTGTTTCAATGAGAACTTTGACACCATGCACCAATTCCGGACCTTAAATGATCCTGAAGAAGATCTTGACGTTGAGTTGGGAAAGTTTAGCAAACTGACACGAGATGCTTCATAAGTAACAAAGGTCTTCACTTAGCGTTCTCTTACAGACTGGTTCGATTAGATCTCTGACACTATATACCAATGCTTGGCAGAAAAAAACCACATGACTCATATTTTGCAAACTCCCACTGATCTGCTCTGGCCAAAAGATGGTCTGCCTGAGGTCAGGAGTGCAATGTCAGATACGTGTATGATACAGAAGTAACAGAACAGCTAGTGGGTAGAAAGGCCTATGGAAATTAAAGCCTTTGCTGACCAAAACAATATGCAAGAATTTTATAATGCAATTAAAACCATTTATAAGCCTAAGGACAACAAAATCCCTGATGAGATTCTAAACCACTTGGCTGAGTATCCCCATGCTATACTGAACCATCTTAGCCCTGTTGGTGACTAGGCTCTAAATACTCTGCCTAAATTACCACTCATCTAGGACCAGGACTAGCTCCCAGAATTTCACACATTTCTGGATGCAATAAAAAGCTTTATCGAAGGCATTCCTGCACTGTTAAAGATTTGCCGGAAAAATAAAATCCTAGAATAAATGTTACCAGGCATTTGCCGTTTTAAAATCAGATGCATTGACGTCAAGGAGTGGTATTACGGTCACCAACTCGTAAAAGATAATAACAGAGTAGGGTAGAAATTACGGTCTTCTGTATTTTACTTAAATACGGCTGAGAACAATATATTTCTACGGAGATTTTCCGATTAAAATTACGGTTTTTTTAACAGTGTATGGTGAAATTTTCAATCACGGGGCCTTTTCTCAAAAAGCATCTGCACGAGATCATCTGTGTCCTGTGGAGGGGAGAGCAAATGTCAGAATAGTGGATAGACTCTAATGCTTTCTATCAATAAGAAAAAAGGTGAGAAAAGCGACTGCAACAACAGCAAAGGTATTTTCCATATATCTCCAGCTGGTAAAATGCTGGCTCTTGCTCATAACTAAACATGTACGGTATTTGAATAAGTAGTTAACCCTTTTACTGCCGCTGGTGACTTAATCAAAATTTGAAGATTGGAAGGCCCCTTTAAAATTACCCAATCCATAGCAAGTTGATATTTATTATGAAAGCTTTCCAATACATATCAACAAGCTAGACGCTGCTAGAGTATCCGCGGTATTGAAAGATTTTGCTACATCGGAAGTTTTGTTAAATTTATCACTGGCAGTGAAAGGGTTA
This sequence comes from Palaemon carinicauda, assembly GCF_036898095.1. Classification (NCBI taxonomy): domain Eukaryota; kingdom Metazoa; phylum Arthropoda; class Malacostraca; order Decapoda; family Palaemonidae; genus Palaemon; species Palaemon carinicauda. The sequence goes on along the minus strand of NC_090761.1, from coordinate 65,914,135 downwards.
AATATGTGCTGTCACTCCAGAGACTCAATACAGGCTTAGTAAGGGAAAGGGACCATTGATATGATATTTTTTCCTGACTCAAAAATACAAGAGGTTGTAGTAGTCTATTCCCTAGTTTGCAATTTGGTTTTCGTAAAGGCCTTGGAGCATGTGATGCCCTTCTTACAATCTCCAATGCTGTACACAGATTTGTTGATTGTTGTCAAGAAGTTCGTATGATTGGCCTTGATTTTAGTGCTGCCTTTGACCGTGTTAATCATGAGGCCCTTATTTTCAAACTCAAACAGTTAGGAGTGGGTGGGTTATTTCTTAGCTTTATTATTGATTTTTTAAGTAATAGATCTCAAAGAGTTGTTGTTGATGGGCACCATAGTGAGTATAGGAATGTGATATCCGGTGTTCCACAGGGTAGTGTTCTTGGCTAAGATGGAGAGGGGGCTTGGGTGCTAACCATATGTAGATATATGACCAGTCTTTATGGCATTTTCACCGCCCCTTTCTCTGCCATTCATGAGTAACCTTTAAACCTTTAAATGTCGAAAATTATCTGGCTTAAGGGTACACTCGGGCACTCTATTCTATCTTATTTCTCTTCCTCTTGCTTTGTTAAGTTTTTATTGTTTATATAGAAAATAATTATTTTAATGTTGTTGCTGTCTTTAAACTATTTCATTTTGCCTTTTTTTCCTTTCCTCACTGGGCTATTTACCCTGTTGGGGCCCCTGAGCTTAGAGAATCCTGGTTATCCAACTAGCGTTGTAGCTTAGCAAATAATAATAATTATAATAATAATAATAATAAAATACATTATTGTACATAGTTTTCATTGACCTTGCCAAAGGCAAAAACTGGTGTCCTGACGACATTCCTCACGAAAAAAAAAATATACTGGATATAGTTCCACACACCAAGCCTCCCCACTCCATCCCACGCCCACCCACGCCCACTCTGCCAGCCCACAGGGGGATGAGACACCACTCCAAACGAAGTAGGCATAACCTTTCATTGGAGTTATGTGAGGTCGGGCACTTGATCAATTGGATCGATTAAACTTCAAAAGGCGAACAAAAAAAAAAAAAAAAAAAAAAAAAAGAATCGTAAGATGCACGTGGATACTTCAAGACAAAAGAAATGGCTGGCGGATGCATCTGTCACGGAAACAAAAGAAACGTGATGGGTTTAATGCGCACACGCAGGGAAAAAAATGAAATTGGATATAGAACAGAGACGATGGTAGGTTTACTTATTCGTTTAAAACAGAAGATGCTGTTGATGTGAATTCCGATTGTAAAGTTGAAGAAACTTTATTATTATTATTATTATTATTATTATTATCATTATTATCATCTGAGATACAACCCTTGTTGGAAAAGCAGGATGCAATAAGCCCAATGGCTCCAACAGGAAAAATAACCCAGTGAGGAAAGGAAATAAATAAACTACAGGAGAAGTAATGAACAATTATAATTATGTATTCTAAGAACTGTAACAACATCAAAATAGATCTTTCATAAATAAACGATAAAAAAAGACTTATGTCAGCCTGTTCAACATAATAACATTTGTTGTAAGTATGACACTTCTGAAGTTCTATTGATTCAACTACCCGATTAGGAAGAAAATTCCACAACTTGGTCACAGCTGGAATAAAACTTCTAGAATACTGTATAGTTTTGAGCCACATGATGGAGAAGGCATGACTATTAGAATTAACTGCATATATAGTATTACAAAAACGGTAAAAATTCTGGCATAAAGGTTGTCACACATTTACTGTTTTAGAAACGGATATATTGATGTAAAGGAGTGATATTACGGCCACCAACCCGTAGAAGATAATAACAAAGTAAGGTAGAATTACGGTCGCCTGTATTTTACTGAAATACAGCTAATAACAGTATATACTTAAATGGAAAATTTCCAATGAAAATTGCAAGTTTTTTTTATTAGCACTGTACAAATATAGTTATATTCATTAAGTAGTGGGTAAAAAATATACGATATTTATAATAATTTTAATTCTAGACTATCAGAGTGATGCTAGAATCACGTCTAGATTTCGACCTTATTCAATAAAGACTGAAAGATTTCATTGGAGGTTATGTAGAATTATGTCCTTTGATATCTCACTTATATAATAAAGAGAAAGTGGGTGGATATATATATATATATATATATATATATATATATATACATATATATAATGTATATATAAATAAATATATATATATATATACACATATATATACATATATATAATGTATATATATATATATATATATATGTATATATATATATATATATATATATATATATATATATATATATATGTGTATATATATGTGTATATATATATATATATATATATATATATATATATATATATTAAATGCATATATATATATATATATATATATATATATATATATATGAACTTGCACCTTTCTAGTTACTTTCTAAGATCACGTAACGTCAAAACGGAAGTAGAGTTTAACCTGATGTTTATTCATTTCTAGAATGTTAAAGTTATATTTTCTTTAGCAAGAATGTGTAGGATTGGTGAACCTTTTTTTATTTCTTTTCTTTAAAGGGAGGACATGTGATGTTCTTACATCATTTCCTTCATGACATTTGTAAATCTTGTGGTATATAGTATTTCTAAACTTTCATTTTAATTATTAGTTTTCTTGGAATCCAATAGACTAGCAAAAAGGAGAGAGAGAGAGAGAGAGAGAGAGAGAGAGAGAGAGAGAGAGAGAGAGAGAGAGAGAGAGGAGAGAGAAGAGAGAGAGTCATGAACATTGCAAAGAGAAATAACGGGACAGTGCTATCCCTGGTCAATGCTTTGAAGACAATGGCTCTCTCTCTCTCTCTCTCTCTCTCTCTCTCTCTCTCTCTCTCTCTCTCTCTCTCTCTCTCTCTCTCTCAGATATTAAAAACTCTCTAAACGTTTCAACTAATTCGCTCTACCCAAGAGCAAATGGAGTCTCCGCGGATGGACTAAAATGTCTTTGGAACATCCAAAATCCTTGTAACACACACACTCTTCTCTCTCTCTCTCTCTCTCTCTCTCTCTCTCTCTCTCTCTCTCTCTCTCTCTCTCTCATGGTAAGCAAGATCATAAAACTCTCTAAACATTTAAAATAATTCGCTCTACTCAAGAGTAAATGGAGTCTCCATGGATAGACTAAAAAGTCTTAAAGACACCCAAATTCCTTGTAACTCTCTCTCTCTCTCTCTCTCTCTCTCTCTCTCTCTCTCTCTCTCTCTCTCTCTCTCTCACACACTTTGAAGTTAGAAAATATCATAGAAACTCTCTAAACGTTTCAACTAATTCGTTCTATCCAAGAGCAAATAGAGTCTCCACGGATGGACTAAAAAGTCTTTGAGACATCCAGACTCTCTCTCTCTCTCTCTCTCTCTCTCTCTCTCTCTCTCTCTCTCTCTCTCTCTCTCTCTCAGTATCTGAGACATGGTAAGACGAGATCACTCTCAAGACAGTAGTTGGTCACCTGAGATCCTGAAGATTTGCGTCGAAGACTGTTAAGGTCAGGTGAAGTTTACCGGAGTCGTCTGGGCGCAGGACGCAAACCGTTCTGACTTTGGCAAGGGTTCTGGGTTTAAAGGCTGCTCATGAATGGCAGAGGCAAGGGACAGTGACATTGCCCTATCAAGCAGGACAATGCCCTAGAGATTGACCATATATACATAAGATCAGCACCAAAGCCCCATTTCCACCCAAACTAGGACCAAGGAGGGCCAGGCAGTGGCTGTTGGTGACTCATCAGATAGACCTATAGGCTCCCCTAACACCCCCCCCCCCCAACCTTAGCTCACAAGGATGGTGAGGATGCCGGGACTAAAGGAACTAACGAGTCTGACAGGGACTCGATCCCTAGTCTGGCAATCACCAGGCAAGGATGCTACCTCCAGGCCACCGCAACTTATTCTTGTATCGTTGACGTCGCGTTTATAAATATTTATTTTTACGAATGGTACTCTCTCCTTGGGGAATGCAGCTTCCAAAGTGCATCGCAATAACCTTTCGGTCCTAGCTGCATTGCTTTCTGTTATTCTTTCCTTTAACTGATCTTATGCCATTTTCAATTTTCACTTTAAAACAAATTATTATTATTATTATTATTATTATTATTATTATTATTATTATTATTATTATTATTATTATTATTATTATTATTATTATTATTATCGTCGTCATCAATAATGATATTATTATTATTATTATTATTATTATTATTATTATTATTATTAGCTAAGCTACAACCCTAGTTTGAAAAGCAAGATGCTATAGGCCCAAGGGCTCCAACAAGGAAAAAAAGCCCAGTGAGGAAAGGAAATAAGGAAATAAATAAACGATATGAGAAATAATGAACAATGAAAATAAAATATTTTTAAAACAGTAACAATATCAAAACATCTATTTCATACATAAACTATAAAAAGATTCACGTCAGCCTATTCAACCTTGAACATTTGCTGCATGTTTGTACTTTTGAAGTTTTACCGATTCATCTACCCGATTAGGAAGATCATTCCACAACTTGGTCACAGCTGGAATAAAACTTCTAGAATACTGTGTGCTGTTGAGCCTCGTGATGGAGAAGGCCTGGCTATTAGAATTAACTGCCTGCCTAGTTCCTTAGCTTGAACTTCATGAATTTTAGTGGTATTCGGTCGTCCCATTAAATCACTATATAATAATCTAACCTTCAATATCGCCTTCTTACCTTATTTTCTAGTTCCTCAGAATTAAATACCTATAAATTCTTCTTATACCACAGACTACTCAAATGGTTCATCTCATCAACAGTAATGTATTGTTCATTGGCATTCAGCAGCCAAACTTTATCTCCATATTTTACTTCCATAAAGGTGAATAGGCTCAACAGTTCCTCCAATCACAATCCCAAGCTTCTACACACTCCCTGTTGCCTTCTTTACATCTATAAAGGTGTATAGGCTCAACAATTCTTACTATCAACTTCCCAAGCTTCTACACTCTCCCTGTTGCATATTTTACTTCCATAAAGGTGTATAGGCTCAACAATTCTTATAATAATCTTCCCAACCTTTTGCACACTCCCTGTTGCATATTTTACTTCCATAAAGGTGTATAGGCTCAACAATTCTTACTATCATCTTCCCAAGCTTCTACACTCTCCCTGTTGCATATTTTACTTCCATAAAGGTGTATAGGCTCAACAATTCTTACTATCATCTTCCCAAGCTTCTACACTCTCCCTGTTGCATATTTTACTTCCATAAAGGTGTATAGGCTCAACAATTCTTATAATAATCTTCCCAACCTTTTGCACACTCCCTGTTGCATATTTTACTTCCATAAAGGTGTATAGGCTCAACAATTCTTATAATAATCTTCCCAACCTTTTGCACACTCCCTGTTGCATATTTTACTTCCATAAAGGTGTATAGGCTCAACAATTCTTACTATCAACTTCCCAAGCTTCTACACTCTCCCTGTTGCATATTTTGCTTCCATAAAGGTGTATAGGCTCAACAATTCTTACAATCATCTTCCCAAGCTTCTACACTCTCCCTGTTGCATATTTTACTTCCATAAAGGTGTATAGGCTCAACAATTCTTACTATCATCTTTCCAAGCTTCTACACTCTCCCTGTTGCATATTTTACTTCCATAAAGGTGTATAGGCTCAACAATTCTTACTATCAACTTCCCAAGCTTCTACACTCTCCCTGTTGCATATTTTACTTCCATAAAGGTGTATAGGCTCAACAATTCTTACTATCATCTTCCCAAGCTTCTACACTCTCCCTGTTGCATATTTTACTTCCATAAAGGTGTATAGGCTCAACAATTCTTACAATCATCTTCCCAACCTTTTGCACACTCCCTGTTGCATATTTTACTTCCATAAAGGTGTATAGGCTCAACAATTCCTCCAGTCATCTTCCCAACCTTCTGCACAATCCTTGTTGCCTTCTTTACTTCCCTGAGACTTGCCTCTTCTCTCAGCTTGCCATCATCTCTTACCTTCCCTCTTAAACCCATAGAGGAATGTACCCCTTCACATTGCGTTAAAGTACATCTAGATTCACTTTATTTCACCCCCCCCCCCACCACACACACCCACTCCCCCCTTTTTGCACCTGCGTCTATTGTTCTGTTCTGAACTCTCTCAACTCAACTGTGGAGATTTTGCACACTTGGGCCTCAGACCCAGATGCCTTTTTATATATGAAATATCTGTTTTAATGTTGCTAATGTTTTTTTAAATATTTTATTTTAATTGTTCATTACTTCTTATATCGTTTATTTATTTCCTTATTTCCTTTCCTCACTGGGTTATTTTTCTGTGTTGGAGCTCTTGTGCTTATAGCATCTTGCTTTTCCAACTAGGGTTGTAGCTTAAGCTAATAATAATAATAATAATAATAATAATAATAATAATAATAGTAATAATAATAATGTGATGGCCTAGTGGTAGCGTCCTTGCCAGGTGAATACCAGAATGGAGTTCGAGTCCCGCTCAAACTCGTTAGTCCCTTTGGTCTCTGTAACCTCACCATCCTTGTGAGCTAAGGATGGGGTGTTTGGGGAACCTATGGGTCTATCTGCTGACTAATCAGCAGCCATTGACTGGCCCTGCCTGGCCCTAGCTTGGATGGAGAGGGGGCTTGTGCGAGGATTATATGCATAGTCAATACTTTTTAGTGAGGCAGATTTGCACAGACTCGTAGTGGGTGCCCTTTTAGCTCGGAAAAGTTTCCTGATAGCTGATTGTTTTGACAAGATAATTCTAACCAATCAGATAGCAGGAAATTATTCCGAGCTAAAAGGGCACCGCTTTGAGTCTGTGCAAATGCGCCTCAAAATTGAGTAAAGTATGTTCACTCTCTAGGGCATTGTCCTGCTTAATAGGTCACTTTCCCTTGCCTCTGCCATTCACGGTGGCCTTTAAACTGCGGAGATAGCAAAGCACACTAATGAAAAGAAGTCACATACAAGCATAAAAATATCCCTGAGTCATTTGGAAATGTTGCTTGGTTATCACAAATTACATTTTGCCATTCTGGAGATGACTTTTGCTGGATTATCATGGAGTTGCGAAACCTGACGTCATGGAAAGCTCTTATCATAGGGGAAGCTTTTTATTTTCTTATTCGTTTGGTTTTTACAAAGATTTATTTATCGGTTTTGATTGTTCGAGATATTCTTCAATCGGTTAGTAAGCGGGGAGGAACTTGATAAATAAGAGAAGAGTTTACAAAGCTTTATGTTATTATTATTATTATTATTATTATTATTATTATTATTATTGTTGTTGTTGTTGTTGTTGTTATTATTACTATTATTATTATTATTATTATTATTTATTATTTCTATCATTATTATTGTTGTTGTTGTTGTTGTTGTTGCTGCTGCTGCTGCTGTTATTATTATTATTATTATTATTATTATTATTATTATTATTATTATTATTATTATTATTATTATTATTAATGTTGTTGTTGTTGTTGGTGGTGGTGTTGTTATTGTTGTTATTATTTTTATTGGTAGTAGTAGTAGAAGTAGTCGTATTATTATTATTATTATTATTATTATTATTATTATTATTTTTATTGTTATTGTTATTATTATTATTATTATTATCATCATCATCGAGTGAAGAAAAGCCTTAAAAATATGAATTGAGTCTATAGCAACACTATCAACCAGAAAGCTTAAAATCCAGCCTCCTGACGAAGTAAATTCATTCCTAATAACTCGCTTCGCCTATAAGTTGTATGACATTGCCAGTAATGACCTTGCAATGACGTTAGAACTGTTATAATCATTGTAGGTATTACCAAGACTTTAGACTTTGGTTAATACTCGATGCCAAGTCGGAAGATGAGACTTACAATCATTCGTGTCTATTTGGTGCCCTTGAAATCGTGTGGTCGCATTGTGTTGGGTGGACTTTGGAGGGCCTTGTTGTTCTTCTTCTTGTTCTTTATCTTTTTATTCTTCATCTTCATGTTCTTCATTCTTCTTCTTTTTCTTGTCCTTTTTCTTCTTCATCTTCATCTTCTTCTTCTTCTTCTTCTTCTTCTTCTTCTTTCGTCTCTTTTCATTCTTCTTCTTCATCATCATCATCATCATTTTCTTCTTCTTCTTCTTCTTCTTCTTCTTCTTCTTTTCTTCATAATCATCATCATCATCTTCTTCTTCTTCTTTTCTTCATAATCATCATCATCTTCTTCTTCTTCTTCTTCTTCATTCTTCTTCTCTTTCTTATCCTTCTTCTTCTTCATCTTCATCTTCTTCTTCTTCTTCTTCTTCTTCTTCTTTGGTAGAAGAAATATTGTTGATCTCTAGAGATGAAGATGATTCTTCATATATAAACCACTTTTACTTCCTGGTTTCATTTCTGATATTCTAATTAACATTTTTCTTTCCTTCATATTTCACGAAATACTCTCTAGGTTCATTTGTGTTATCTCAATGCTACATGATGCTCTTGTGTGATTTTCTGATTCTAGGAATTGAAGAAGTGCGGTTATGAATGGAGATGATTATATACACAAGGAAGTATTATGAAGAGATAAACATTACCATATATATATATATATATATATATATATATATATATAT